>NW_024425008.1:19083251-19321922 GCF_017311325.1 Ursus maritimus
TCTTCCTCTCTTCTCCAGCCAAACCCTGCCATGGGGCTGTCCTAACCTCGTGACTCCTTCTAGCAGCAGGAGAAGGGCCTGCCCCCTAGCCTCACACTGGGGTAACTTTGGAAGGGTTGAGTCAGATCCCAAACTCCCCATGGGACTTTCCGAAGCCTCTCTTTCAACAGCTTTGTACTTCAACTTCCCCTGCCTAATTCTGCCTTCCTCAGCCCTTGTTTTCCTGAAAACCTCCCCAATAAATTCCCCTCATCTCCCACCACCTCCAATAAAAATCTTAGATGCACGGACTTTTTCCCTGAACCTGACCTACAACACTTTCATTGCCAATTCTACCGGACAAGTGTTCCTATTTCAGCCAATTTCCTTTATTTTCTGTTTCCAGTCTTTGTCTGAATAGCCCTATATCTGCCATTTTTAATGTGTGTTTTTGAAAACAAAGTCATATGTATTGACTTTTAGAAGTTTTATTGGAAGAAGGAAAGTCACTTTTTCTTTAAAAAAAATCATTTCATTTTATTTTTTTCACTGATGCTTTTCTAGCAAAACCTAATTCAAACTGTCCACAAACTCTTAAATCTCACAAACTGAACGATAAACCTTGTAATATTAGGTCTTCCTGTAAAATTACAGTTGTAAATTTTGAGATTTTTGTCCAGAGCCTAAAATTGGCCATTAAATGTGAGGAAAACAACAGTAGTCTAAAATATTTAGTCACCCAAAAGTTGTTTAAGCAAATAGTTTTTTTTACTGGGAAGTAATTTGTCTCAAGGTCGATGATTAAAGTCTGGTCAGACCTAATTAAACTTGCTGTCTCCTTAATTCCATCATGCTCTCAAGATCTCTTTATAATGATAATAATGTGGTTTTAAAAGCAAACATCTCTTAGCTTTGGGATGTAGAGAATATTATATAACTCATTCATTGGGCTCTTCCTCTTAAACTACCAGGAGGTTTGTTCCCAAGACCAAATTTATCAAAGTGTACAAACCAAAGTTTTTTATTAATTTGACCAATACAGAGCTGTTCAAAATGTCAGATAATCTTCTAAGCACTTGTGAAACAGTAGTGAACAAGATTGGTCAAATTCCTTCATATAAGAATTGGGGTCCAGATAAGATGGTGTAAATTCTCTGAATTAGGGGAAGCATTGTAATAAATCTTGAGGGACTATATTCTAACATTTTAAGGTTTTGGGATTTTTTTTTTTTAAAGCTGAGAATAGTCGAATAAGTTGTATTACCTATTGGTAATTGTAAGGTACTTTGCAACTCTTAAAATTAAAGATGGTAAAGTCCCTTATGCATTTAATGAGTTCTTACTATGGGCGAGGTCCAGTTTTCAGCTTCCCTTTTATAATACTGCCCAAACTCTTCATGCTTATCATCATTTAGCTTCCTTTATTTTTTTTTTATGAACAGAGGGAGGTTGTTTTTATCCCCTATGCTTATTTTTCTATATTGTTTGCATGACAAAGAACTATCCAGAAGATGTTTCTACTAAGTCAAATTTTCTGCTAATTATTTACTAAAAGAGGGGACCTAGAAAATACGTATAATCATTAATTCGATGAAAATTTACTGAATACCTACAATGTGTCAGACACTATTCTGGACACAAGAACCAAAGTAATTGAAGTTTCTACCTTCCTGGTGTTTTATTCTACTGTGAAAGAAAAACAATAAATGAAATTATTTCATAGTGGTATTACCATGTAAAACTGTCCCAGGGAGATACACCAGGGAGTGGTGTGGGTTTAAACAAAGAGGTCAGGAGGGGTGGTCAGGGGTTAACACTTCGTATTAGGGATCAGAAAAAGCTCTCTAAACCCTAAATAAAGTGAAGTGTGGAAAAGAGGAACTATTCCCTAACTTTATGCTGTTAATAATCTCCAATATTAAATACAATGCACTCACACTTATGTATATTTTATAACAAACTCAGCATTTCTCATAAGTCTTATGAGACCCTAGTTATTCTCCTCTTGGTGCACACATGTCTAGTCTTATGTTTGGTTTGGGTCTGTTTAATCTCCCATATCAGATACATGCATTTTAATGCAGTTCCTTTTCAATTCCTTGAGCAGCACTCAACACAACAGCTTCTCATATTGAAAGCAGCCCCACAAAGAAAAAATGAAACCCAGAAGAAAGAAACAAAGGATCTGTAGAATTTGTCAGAAGACCTACCAGGTTTTAGGACAGTTTGAAGTTCAGAGGAACAAACGTACCATATCCCAATGGACCATCTACTAGGACTCAAGAATGAAGTTTGGGGACATTCCTGATCTCCTTTCATGCATCAAGTCATGAATACCAACCTCTATTTGATTAACTAAATGAATGAACATCTAATAAATAAATGTGGCAATATCTATGGCCATTTTTAGTAACTGTCTAAAGCCCAAATTTTGTTCCATTCCTTCCATACTTCAGGATGGGCTTCAGGAGTTAAAACCAGACTTGAGAAAGCCAGAATTGCTCTGCCCAGTTGTAAACAATGGATGCCCTCACCTTTTTGCGTTGTTATTCTGTTCTTTTCCCTGACCCCAAAACATCCAAAACACCATCCCTGCCTAAAAAACTCTATTTCACAACCTGGTTAATTAATTTCCCAAGGAAATGTCTCTGCTCATGTTGAACTTGCCTGTTTCAAAACTTCCTCTTCAGGAGAGTCCCTCTCTCACTAGGTGGCACATCCCAATTTGTTTATGCATTTTCTTAGCCAACAGGTATCTCTATAGAAAAACAAAGTTCCTTCCTATAGTGATCGACCCTCCCAATGCAGGGCTCGGTAAATACGTGGTACTTAAGGAATTGTTTGATCATCAGAACTAGTCTAAGCTACATTTTGTAATAGAGGATGCAATACTTCAGGTGCTATGATCCCACTCTTCCCACCCCCACTTGCTATCTCCAAATAATAGATAGGACAAACCTCACCTAGCCCTCACATCAGGTATTTTCACACTTTATCAAGGTGTGTAAACCTTCAATGAGGTATTAAAGATATTTCAATAATGCAAATAGAGGAGTTTTAAGAGGCAAAAAGAAGGGGCACCTGGGTGGCTCATCTGTTAAGCGTCTGCCTTCAACTCGGGGGTGTGATTCCAGGGTCCTGGGATTGAGCCCCGCGTAGGGCTCCCTGCTCAGTGGGAAGCCTGCTTCTCCCTCTCCCTCTCCCTCTCCCCTGCTGGTGTTTCCTCTCTCGCTGTGTCTCTCTCTGTCAAATAAACAAAATCTTAAAAAAAAAAGAGGCAAAAAGAAAAGATTTTTAAAGACTGAGATCTTTTATATTCCTTTAATTCAAGGCAGAGATTACTGCTCTCAGTACCAATCCCAGTAACATTTGCTACAATTGTTCGATTTCTTCTCCTTCTTTGATGGAACCCTGTAGAATGTTCCTGGCAAATCAGTTAACTCTGTATCATCAAAATCTTAAGGTAACCTAATACACAAAAGAAGAAACCAACAACAGGGAAGTTGAATCAGAGGAAGGAGTGTTCTCTGCCTGCATTCTGTTCTAAGGTGGAGTCTTGTTCAGTTTAGTCTTTCAAGGGATTTTGCTTATCTTTTTTAGCTATCAACCTTCCAAGAGGAGTTTTTTATATCTTCCTTGCTTGGTGTTCTGATGCCTGCTACAATGTGGACTGTTTGTGTTTGAGATTAACTCTATTAAATGAACATTCCAGCAAAAAAATGCATTGAATAATTAATCAATAGAAAGGTGATTAATTAGGTAAAACTGCAAAGGGCTGAAGATAGGCAGAGAAGGATTCTTTGAAAGATTTGAGGAATCTGATTCTGGTTGGTTTCCAATTTTCCTTCTGCACAGTGATCCCCTTATGTTTTTTTGAATAATGGGAGGTTAAAGGAATGAAAATATCCTCAACAACTAACAGTCTAGAGGTGGAACAACAGGAAATGTCATCATCCTCCCTGGCAATATTCTGGGTGGGAAACTTCATCACCTAATGAAAAAAGCACTTTGATGGATTAATGTAGTGAGGTTTAAGAGAAATATTCTGATCATTGCAAAATCAGTGAAGATGAAAAATGTGAGCAGGTAATTGAATAGGAAACATTTATATGGCATTGAAGCTGTGCTGGCAAAAAAAAATTATTAAAGTAACCTTTTATTTAATATATCACCACCTATAAGATGTGCTTTGTAAAATTTCAGCTTGGAAGGACTTCCTTTTGAATCATGTAAAGTTTTGGCAACTCTTTTTATTAAAGGATTTTGTAACTGAAACTGAGCATAGTTTAGGGTATATAAATTAAAATGAACTTCAGAGGCAAGCATTCTGTAGTATGAAGACTTTTCAATTAATCACAGAAATGGTTGGTATATAACCTTACTTGTGACCAGAACTTGCCTTAATAATTTTTATATTTTGTGTTTTATGAAGTATCTTTGCAAAAAAAAAAAAAATGCTAAAAGCCAATCAGAAGACCCTATATAAAATTATACATAGTCAAACTAGGAATCTTTTTTCTCTTAAAATGGAACAATTATTTTAATATCTATTTCTTCATTTCTACTCATGCCAGGAAGTAGTAGTATCATCTCATCACGGTGGCTCCCGGGAGGCAGGATTAGGGTAAGGAGCTCCTGAACCCTTCCACTCTGTTCCAGAATCTTCTGTGCCTCCCTGCCCCCATTACTGGTTTGCCAACTTGATTTCATTGTCATGCTCCTTTCCTTATTTAGTTGCTAGTGGGTTTTATATTTACTATTTGTTGCTGATTTTAAAAATTGTGTTAGAAATTTGAAAGTAGGGAAATTCTGCATTGCTGCCCCAATTTGTCACCTTACTAAGATCTTGGTTATTTTTTAGTCATTCTATATTGTGGAAAGACGAGAACCGCAGCCTACTGTAACTATGTTCAGTAACATCACCAACCTCTATTCTCATCAAGCAGAGAACAGTCCTCAGACCCACGATAATATCTGGAGAGACTTCAATCACTTTGATCATTTTTCATACGAAATTTCATTCTGTAGTTACTTTAAAGTAAAGGATACTCCTTTTCTAGATAACAGAGGAATACTAGCTTTGCTTTTCAAACCGATGTGTTTAAAAACATAAATCATGTGAGTTTATTTAATTAAAAAACAAGGTGTTATGTAAATAACAATATAAGTAGAACTCGAATGGCAAAAATCATGAGAGTGGCATCGAAATAAGTGAAGTTTGAGAAGCATTGCGTTACTTAAGATCACTTAGAACAAGGGACCCAGGTGCAGAGAAAATATTAAAGAGGCTGACTCAACTGGACAGGACCATAATCACAAAGATCAGAAAAGAGGTGACAGCAGGCAGGTTGGGACTGATAGCATAATTGAAGAAATGCTGAGCCCAAGGGAGTTGGGTTTCTGTCGCTAATCCCTCCAATTTAACGTTAAGATAAGAGAGTGGAGCTCCCAGTCTGCTAGTGGTCAAGTGAGAAGGAAATGAGGAGATGGGGGATGAGGCCCCGAGGACTGAATGCCCTGTAATTTAAAAAATGAACTCAAAGGGAAGTCCAAAGGTTAAACCCAAGTAAACCAAGTACATGATAGGAAACAGAATCAGCCACCACACAAAATAAAACAAGCCAGACCACAGAGGAAAATATCCCTCTATTTTTGCTTTTTTTAAATCAAAGTAATGGCAATTATTAAATATGTTACAATTTTTAAATTTTTTTTATTTTTGGGGGGGCAATTCTCACATGAAACTGCCTCATCATAACATACGGAGGTATTAGTTTTAAGAACGGTCTTGAAATGCTAATTTAGAACTAGTAAGTAAGGGTCAAAAATTATCTAAATTTAACATTTTAAATGATGTAATTATGTGAAGTGTTTCTACCGGAAAATGATACTTACATTCATAGCTGTCTGCATAGAATGACTTTAATTTCATTAGTCATTCATGGAAATTACTTAGATTTCTGTACGAAAGACAAGATAATCATTTCAGCCTCTGAAGAGATAATACAGATATCTTTGTCAAATATTTTGTATTCTTTGTTAATGGTGCTATAATGTCTAATAAGTGGTCCTCAGCTGCTAACATCTCCAAACACATTATTGCTACCTTAATGCATGGTTAATCATTCATCAATCCTTAATACTGTAGAAATTATAAAAATATTTAAAAGTCTCTTAATTAAGAATCCTAGTTACCTGTGTAAGCTCTAATATGTGACTAGCACGCTGACGATCAGACGCATGAGGTCTGGCACGCATCTCTACTTATCTTACTATACCTCCCTGACATTTATTTATTTATATATATTTTTTATCTTTCTAAGATCTTATTTATTTGAGAGAGAGAAAGAGAGAGAGTGTGTGTGTGAGAGAGAGAGAGAGAGAGAGAGGACAAGCAGGGGCGGGGGTGGTGCACAGGGGCAGAGGGAGAGGGAGAAGCAGACTCCCCTCTGAGCCAGGAGCCCGACTTGGGGCTCAATCCCAGGATCCCGGGATCATGAGGTGAGCCAAAGGCACAGGCTTAACCGACTGAGCCACCCAGCGGCCCCTCCTCTTTGAAATTTAGTTGGGAAATGCCAAGTATCATTCTTTGGTAGATGTGTGACTTTGTGGCAGAGTCCATGGAGAAAAGAATTTTAAAACTGACCTTTTGTATCATTCAAAATGTTCTTTTTGGCATGGATTTCTGCCATGTACCTGGAAGGCAGATACAGAGAGGCTCTTGTCTACAGGAGACCCTCCCTTCCATAGGCATTTTTTATCACCCTTTATCTTTACCAGTGTTAGTAGTGTGTGTGTGTGTGTGTGCGCGCGCGCGCGCGCGCAGGGGGACGGGGCGCACTCATGCTTCACTATAATATGGATGTATTCTGTAGAAGTTGCCTGTTGATTCAATAGTCACACAACTGTGATATAAATACTATATTACCATTACCTTCGAAGGTCGTTAATGAGAGATATTTTATTCATCTTTGTATCTTCTATTCATAGCACAGGTTTCAACAGATAATGCTACCATGCATAAATGTACAATCAATGATGGAATGCCCCGTATTTTAAACTAAAAATAGCTAAAGTGGAAACCAGAGACTCTGAGTAACTCACATAAGAATATACTGCCTAGCTAAGACCCAGACATAAAATCAGGTCCTTGTTTTTTGAGTACCACCAGCAGTTAAGAGTTTGGGCTTTGGCATCTTCCTGAACCTGTACTCAATTCCTGACATGTGCATTTCCCATCCGAGATGCCAATAACTTCACAGAACGCTTTGACTTACTTATTTGATTTTAAAAGTCTGTTTTATGACCCACTAAATGGAGATAAAAGCAGCACCGGACTTCGTGCATTGTTGTGAAAATTCAGTGAAATAATACATGTCAAGCACTTATTCCAGTGCCAGTATAAGCTAAAACAAACAAAAGGCTCACGTGTGTTTGCCACACATAGTAGGCTCTTTATATAATGCAAGTGAAAAATAATGCAGGAAAGAAAACAAACCATGAAAAGTTTGAAACACATTATAAAGAAGCAGAGGTCAAAAATAACATTAACAATGCATATTAACACACAAGCAAATTTCCTATGGAAATTGTTTTTGGAATGAGTAAATAGAAAAGCAGATTTAAGAATGGCACCAGTCAGTGGCACTCTGTGCTATTATAGAATAATGAATATATTTCAGTGAACATAAGAGAGAGAAACTGAGAAAGGAAAATGGGATTCTTAATGACATGGAACAAATTTTCACCTGTCTCAGACGAATATTTTTTAGTTCACACTGGAGTCAGGAATAACTGCCTGAAAATGTTCAGTGGTTCAGATCCCAAACTCTGGAATCAGATTGTCTGAATTTGAATCCTGGCCTTCCACTTACTAGCTGTGCAATTTTGGGCAAGGTACTTAATCCCTGTATATACAATGGGGAAAACAATAATACTTAATATGTTCGCTATGAGGATATAATACATTTATAAAACAGGAAACTGTTACCACTAAGTAGCAAAGAGAAAGCAATAATGAACATTTATCAAATAAATAAGAGTATTAATTCAATTTCCTTTGTGGGGAGCTTGGGTGGCTCAGTTGGTTAAGCAGCCAACTCTTGATTTTGGCTCAGGTCATGATCTCAGGGTCCTGGAATGGAGCCCTATGCCGGGCTCCGTGTTCAGCAGGGATTCTGCTTGAGGATTCTTTTTCTCCTTCTCCCTATGCCCCTCCCCCAACTCTCTAAAAATAAATCCATCTTTTTTGGTAAAGATTTTATTTATTTATTTGTCAGAGAGAGAGAGTGCGCTCACAAGCACGGGGAGCGGCAGGCAGAGGGAGAAGCATAAAAATTAATAAATCTTAAAAAAAAAAAAGCCCGAGGTAAAGACTCTCTGATAATTACAACAAAAATGTGTAATTTACAGTTTAGTGGAAATTAGTGTATCGTGTTCAACTGGGGACAGTACTTTGGAAAAGACTTGAAATAGAATGTAAACTCCACGAGGACAAGCATTACAGTGTAATGTGTGTTGTTTTATCCTAGCTGTGTTGCCTATTTGACTAGCGCAGAACTGTCACTCAACAGTTATGTTGGATAAATGACTAAACAAGAAGGGCTTACTTAACTATGGGCCAAAGGATTCTGCAGAGTTTCAAAGCCCTTCTCTCCTTTTAATAACACTTGTTCTTAGCTCACTCTTATTATATGATAAAGAAATTTATCTGATAAAGGAAATTATATGATATGATTATATTATAATATGATAAAGAAATTATATGATAAAGGAATTTATCTCAAAGAGATACATAACTGATATCCACTAAAGTTTCCTAACCCCAGTTGCATCTACAAATTAACCAGAGATACTCCCTCTAACCAAAGAAAATTTGTTGCATAAACAAATATTCAATGAGAAAGATATTTATCAGTGGCATTTTCCCCACTCTCCCTCAGATAACCATACACACATTTAGAAAGTAAAAAGACTAGCCGTGTTCTATTAATAATGGCTAAATTTATGCAGCACTTAATTTGCCTTAAGCACTATGCTAGGTATGGTCTCTTCATTTTCTCATCTTGTCCACTGAAAACTGTATACTTAAGACATAATTACATCACAGAATTCTAAGTGATTTGTCCAAGGTGAGAGAGCTGGTAAGTGTTAGTGCGAAGATCTCAACCCCCAGAGATCTGGCTCTAGAGCTGTGGCTGGCTTGTGACCACACACGCAGTGCTAGCCTGATGAAACAGATCAGAGAAGTCATTCTTTTTTTTTTATTTATTTATTATTATTTTTTTTAATAATGATTTTTTATTATATTATGTTAGTCACCATACAGTACATCCCCGGTTTTCGATGTAAGGCTCGATGATTCTTGTGTATAACACCCAATGCACCATGCAATACGTTACGTGCCCTCCCCACTACCCATCACCGGTCTATCCCACTCCCCCACCCCCCTCCCCTCTGTAGCCCTCAGTTTGTTTCTCATAGTCCATAGTCTCTCATGTTTCATTCCCCCTTCTGATTACCCCCCCTTTCTTACAATAGCACCAAAAACCATACGTTACCTTGGAATTAACTTAACCAGAGACGTAAAGGACCTATATTCTAGAAACTATAAATCACTCTTGAAAGACATTGAGGAAGACATAAAAAGATGGAAAGATATTCCATGCTCATGGATTGGAAGAATTAACATAGTTAAAATGTCCATGCTACCCAGAGCAATCTACACTTTCAATGCTATCCCGATCAAAATACCGAGGACATTTTTCAAAGAACTGGAACAAATAGTCCTTAAATTTGTATGGAAACAGAAAAGGCCCCGAATCTCCAAGGAACTGTTGAAAAGGAAAAACAAAGCTGGGGGCATCACAATGCCGGATTTCGAGCTGTACTACAAAGCTGTGATCACAAAGACAGCATGGTACTGGCACAAAAACAGACACATAGACCAATGGAACAGAATAGAGAGCCCAGAAATGGACCCTCGGCTCTTTGGGCAACTAATATTTGATAAAGCAGGAAAAAACATCCGGTGGGAAAAAGACAGTCTCTTCAATAAATGGTGCTGGGAAAATTGGACAGCTACATGCAAAAGAATGAAACTTGACCACTCTCTCACACCATACACAAAAATAAACTCCAAATGGATGAAAGACCTCGATGTGAGACAGGAATCCATCAAAATTCTAGAGGAGAACATAGGCAGCAACCTCTACGACATCGGCCAAAGCAACCTTTTTCATGACACATCCCCAAAGGCAAGAGAAACAAAAGATAAAATGAATTTATGGGACTTCATCAAGATTAAAAGTTTCTGCACAGCCAAGGAAACAGTCAGAAAAACTAAGAGGCAGCCCACGGAATGGGAGAATATATTTGCAAATGACACTACAGATAAAGGACTGGTATCCAAGATCTACAAAGAACTTCTCAAACTCAATACACGAGAAACAAATAAACAAATCAAAAAATGGGCAGAAGATATGAACAGACACTTTTCCAATGAAGACATACAAATGGCTAACAGACACATGAAAAAATGTTCAAAATCATTAGCCATCAAGGAAATTCAAATCAAAACCACACTGAGATACCACCTTACGCCAGTTAGAATGGCAAAAATAGACAAGGCAAGAAACAACAATTGTTGGAGAGGATGTGGAGAAAGGGGATCCCTCCTACATTGTTGGTGGGAATGCAAGTTGGTACAGCCACTCTGGAAAACCGTGTGGAGGTCCCTTAAAAAGTTAAAAATTGAGCTACCCTATGATCCAGCCATTGCACTACTGGGTGTTTACCCCAAAGATACAGACGTAGTGAAGAGAAGGGCCATATGCACCCCAATGTTCATAGCAGCAATGTCCACAATAGCTAAATCGTGGAAGGAGCCGAGATGCCCTGCAACAGATGACTGGATTAAGAAGTTGTGGTCCATATATACAATGGAATATTACTCAGCAATCAGAAAGAATGAGTTCTCAACATTTGCTACAACATGGACAGCACTGGAGGAGATAATGCTTAGTGAAATAAGTCAAGCAGAGAAAGACAACTATCATATGATTTCTCTCATCTATGGAACATAAGAACCAGAGAAGTCATTCTTAATCATCAGATGGAGTCAGGAATATTCAAAGAACGAATCAACCCCAGCTTGAAGGAGGCTATGTTCTACATGTCAGCAGACCTAAACTCTGAATATGCTCAAATAATTGGCACCAAATGTATGATGCAAGTAGCATTCCTTCCCCTTGAAGTAAATATTTTAGTGATGGTTGGTATGTGTATTTAACAATAGCATGATAATAGGTGTGGGGCCCTCTCCCTCAGACACTTGTCATTACACAATCTAAACACAGGGTTACTGGATCATTGAGGCTGGTCTTCTAGAGTCCTGATTCCCCAGCTATGCCTCAGGCCATTTACACAGAGACAGTCTTTTGCTGCTTCCAGGGAAGATGTCAAATGCCAGTAACTGTCACTGCTACGTTGACCTGTTTAAATTTTTTAAAAGCAAAGCTGTGAAGATTTTCAATCTTAGTCATAATGGTGACCTGAGGTAATTCTCTTAAGACCTGGAAATACAGGATGGCTGTGACTTTGCCTCATTTTCAGGGCAGATACATGATGTGGCATTAAATTAAAAATAAAGAGGATGAAGATTCAGAAAGTAAAATTTATGCAATTAAAAATCCTGAATTAGAAACCCGTGATTCCCTTCTCTGAGGATATTTGTCCAACCAAAGTTTCACAGTTGTCAATATTGTTTTCCTTTCCATACACTGGCCCTCCTCCAGCATGGAGCACCTAATCATAAATAATATCGTAAAGGGCATAGAATTTTCTTGTTGGTGTCGCAACTTAAAACAGGTGGGGTTTAACCAGAAAGTGCGAAGACTGTCAGTTCATTTTTACAAGTAGCTATCTCTATCTTCTGGAGCATGTGGTCTTATATAACAGTGATCATTTGTCTTATTTATGGCATATCTCCTATAAAAAATAAAGACTGGATGACAAATATGTACCAATATCTGTTTTATGTCATTAAAAAGTATTATGAGTCTTTGTAGAGGTAGCTGGTGTTGATGATGACTGAGATATCCCCCTCAGTCACCACATCCTGATTTGACAGAATAATGACAGAAGAATTTCACTTTGATCCAGAGGACAGTAGGGGTGACACTGTAGGCTCCTTAACAGGAAAGTGACAGGATTCAAAAGGGTTTGTAAGTAGTCTTGCAAGAAAAAACATCAAAGGGCCTAAGAAGCATCTTACCTGAAAGACACCTGCTCTTGCAAATGACTGTCTTGTCTCTTTAAATGTTACCTCCCCCACACTCTATAAACTGGTGCTGTTTTATAAGCCAATAAAATGGCCAGAATGCAGGAATGACAAGCATGGTATGGTGAATTTCGTGGTCAGGTGTCTCTCCATTATTATTATTATTATTATTATTATTATTATCATTATCATTATATTCTGACTTCTAGAATCCTCTGATAGACCATGAAGATTAATAGTCCTACATGACAAGTAGATCATTTACAGGCTAAGCATCAGTGATGAGCTAACCATATGATGATTGGAACAGCTAGTAGGGAGAAAAAAGTGCTCTCTGTCACAAGCCAGTGATCCAGTAGATATGCAGATTATTTGGTTTCAGCAGTGTTAGTCCTTCCACATGTTCACTAGAGCTGCCCCAGGCAAGACAAAAACAAAAAGCAGCAATCAGACTGTGGGTTCAAAGTATTTGCCACCTGTTTAGAGATACAAAGACAAATGGAATAGCTTGACTAATTATTGTCACATGGAGAAAATGTTGACTTTTATAAAGTTTCTTTAAAACCTACTCAGAGAAATGAACTCAGGAAGGTATTATTTTCTTTACTGCCACACTTCTTTGTCATTCTGGAATAATTGAGCTGTTGTTCTTCAAGAACAGTGGTTCTTAAATTGGAATCTCTGGACCAGCAATATTAGCGTCACCTGGGAATATGTTAGAGAGGCATGTTTTCAGAACCTACCCGAGGTTGAACCTGAGACTTGGGGGTGGAATGAGAAATCTGTACTTTAACCTCCCTCCAGGTGATTCGAACACAGTAAAACTTAAGAACCATTGATAAAGAGTAATCTACCAAAGCAGGTATGTTGTTCCACTTTCCCCCTATAGATTTCCAGGTGGAAATCAACCTCCAATCTATTATCCATTTATTGGCTAACTCTAACTTGGAACTTAATCACAGGAAAAGTGACTCTTGAAAAACCTTGTTTCCTGCTTCAGACAGGAACACTTGTGAGTCAAGAGCACAACAGATGAGCTAGCCCAGAGTGCAAGCTGAACTATATTTAGTGATGGGGTATGTGGCTGCATTAATTACTACAAATGTCTCAGCTGCTCTTACAAGAGACCCAACAATGTTGGTTCAAGAGCAAAAACTCTTTTTCGTACTCATCAAAGATGAGTGTTCTATATCACGGAGATTTAAATACCCAAGCTACTTAACAGCTTATAGATCAGGGCTTGTCCTGAAAGAAGCATTGCATACCTTTCCACCTATTTTGTTGGTAAGGACTTGGTCACATGGGCACATGTAGCTGCTAGGAGGAGCTGGGAATCACAGTCCCTGAGTCATCAACCAACCGTTACAACTCCATTACAAAGGAAATAGAGGGTGGTGGGGGATAGGTAATGGCTTAGGCAGATAAAACAGTCTCCATCTAAGGTATTTGAAAACCAAATTATTTATACTAATATTTATACTACTTAGACATAGTTAGATAGCATTTGAGGTATCCATCTGAGGGAATCATATGCAGACATTAAGCATACTATTTATGAATATGTTATGAACTGATATCAATATGTTGAGCACAAGAAGTTGGGTGGGCATAAGTTCATTAATATAGAACAATCCTAACTATGTAAAAGATATGGAAAGAAACAAGGAAATGAAAAACATTATTTTCTATTCAAAAAATATATTTTTGAGCTCTTATTACATATGTAAAGCCATCGGTAGTGTTTGGAGACATGATAAAATTCTGGATCCACAAGGAAGAAGATATTTCCATTGATAATAGTAGGGAATAAAGAAAACTGAAACGGTTATGCCCAGGGGGAGAGGTTTTATGTGATTTTTTTTAATACTTTTTTGTATTTTCCATGTTTTCTATTATAGTCATGACTTACTTTTATAGTCAGTAATATAGTAAATGTTTTTTCTTACAAAAAATGCAAATAGGGTTCCATAAAATTAAACTACTGCACTAAGGAACAGGGGAGAGAAAAAAGATTATATGAGGGAATCTTTTAAATAAACACCTAAAATTACTTCCAAGATGTGGCCTCAAGCCAATATAGATTTACAAAAGGTTTTTTTAATATATATCTGCAATCTTAAGCAATCATAACAGAGTATTGTGTCAGTCCTCTATAAATTTATTCTGAAAATTAAATAAAGACCATGTTTATGTTTCTGATATTATATTTATTGAGAGAGAGAGAGACAAACAGATGACTTCTTCAAAAGAAGTCTTTAAAAATAAGTGAGCTTAACACTTACTTGGAAGTCAAATACATGGATCGTACTTTTGTTTCCTGGCTAGTTCACGTTTTTTTTCCCCCCATTACTGTTGTTGCTAATTTGTGTGAACTCTAACGATTTTGAGCTTGAATATTCCTATCTAAAAATTGAAAAAGGATAAAAGAGGAAATCTCAGACTTCTTAATGCTTTAAAATCAAGATGGTGTATAAAGATTTAAAACTGCTACCCAGAAAACTGACTGAATTACCTATTCTCCAATAATTTAATAATGCTTTTTAAATATTTACATTAATAAAATGAATAGTAGAAAAGATTCCACATTACAAATTTACATGGTCCAATCAGAAAACAGTTTAAAAAAGGAAATCCTGTGAATATTTTAAGTAGCAGTAAGAACATGGGTTTCCCTGCAGAGAACTATTTATTGGGTCCCTTTTGCTACTCTGATTAAAGACAAGCTCTTGCAGAGCCTTCATCTTTTTCTATTGAAGTGTCCTAACCTCCTATTTAAAGGATGCTTCCCACTTCTTTCTATCCTTTCCTTGAGGCACAGTGCCATGCTGAAAAGAGTCTAGGTTTCCAGTACTACATTTGAATTCTGATTTAATTAATTCCTTCCTTGCTAGATTGTTCTGACAAAATTTATATATATATATATAAAATATACATATATTTTATATTTTTAATATCTCAATGTTTATATATAATTAAGAAATAAGCCATATATATGATTTATGATATATATAAAATATACATATATGTATATACACACATATTTTTATATTTTAAATATTTTATATCAAATATAAATATATAAATCATATATATGATTTATTTATATATATACACATATACACACACACACACACATATATATATATATAATAAAATATATATAATATAATAAAAATATATATGAAGTTCCCAAACCTTAACAGCAATTTAGCTTTTGGTCAGCATAGTTTTTTCTCAAGCTGTTTTCTCTTTATAGAACTCCCTAACCACCTTATCAAATAGAAATGAGAGATTTTCTCCAGCTAGTTCAAAACCCACTTCAAATGATACTTTCCTAAACAAGTTTTTCCTCTTCTCTTCCTACATGTACTCATACCCCTCATGTCATTCACCATTATTTCCTTATATTCACATTTTAGTTCATTCTTTAAAGTCCTTCACCACACTGTGGCCTCTCAGATGTGAAAATATACATGAGTAATACTTAGTGTTCAGGCCTAACCTTCTAGTTATCTATTGCTTCATAACAAACCATCCAAAAGCCTAATGGCTAAATTAAACTAGTTTCTCTCATGATCCTGTGGGTTGATTTGGTTCATCTATGCATTTTCTCTCTTGAGGTTTCATTCAGTTCTCTTGGAAAGGTGCTATTTTTCATATCTTCCTGGTCACAGAACTAGACTACAGTTTTCAGATGGTCTTTAAAAAGATGGTGGCCGTGACTGACCTCTATCTAATGGCATGTGAGAAGGGACATGTGTTATTTTCAAACAAGACACAGAAGAGTCCACTCTATGCACCCCTCTTTTCTTTTCTGCCAGTTGGATGCAGTCAATGGCTAAGTCTCTGGCAATGACAAAGCCAGAAGATGGAGGAAGTCTCTGTCCCCCGATCACTAGTAGAGGAGAATCACCTCCTGACCTGACCAGAAGAGTTACCTTGGACTGTTAGGTCAATAAGAGGTAAACTTCTGTTGGGCCATTGTGTGTTTGGGGTCTATTTTCCCCACAGCGTACTCTACCCTAACACATCGGATTGGTTTCAAGGGCACACTTGGTGTTTGAGAGGCTATAACTTTGAAGTGAGTCCAGACCTAGGTGTGAAGTACTATGATCTACCCACAAATCTTAAACCAGAGGGTAACTGGATATTGTCTACAGCAATTATGAATTTCATGGGGTTGGAAAAATGTTAGATGGGGAGTACTGAAGTGAGTGGATGGATTAAGTAACTGGGCTATAAGGATTGAGGTGATGGTCAAGGAATGAGTTTATATTGATTACAAGGTCTATTGGAGGATCACAGGAGTAGACAGCTAGATGGGGGTAGAGGAAAATAGTGTTGGAGTCCAGAAGGTGATAGAACTGAAAGCTCTTTCTTCAATAAAAGAGTATATTGCAAAGGATATATTGCAAAGGATATACTGCGAAGGTAAGTGGAGGCACTTACTTTGTTGTGCCCAACTGGAATTAAAGTGTGATCAGACACAAACATTTATATTCATTCTGCTTGTCAGTCCACCATTCCATAGCCATTTCCACGGTACTACAATTTCAAATTGGTGATTCAGAGCAAAGAGCCATTGAACCACACTCTTCAAAGATGCTCAATTTGCATTTGGGTCCCATTGTTCTTAATGATTTTGCTGAAAAGATCTAAACTGTCAGATCGTAACAGGAATGCACAACAATGTAGTCAGAGAATACTATTTTTCTTTGCTTGGAAAATAAAGCCTTTATTTCACGTTTGCATATTCCCCTAGTCTGTTTGCTGTAAAAATCTGAAGCTAAACACAAATCCAGCCTGTTGCTTCGTCCTGAGAACATTAATTGTCTCCAATCATTGTTAGAGCATCTGTTTCACATTTTGACAAGTGCACTTATCTTCTTTTTTCCCTTCATATTCCTCTGGTAAAAATAATGAATAAATTACAGGGGGATGACAAATGTGTTGATAATCAAGATGAAACACAAATGAAGTGGAAGAGGCTCTATTTCTTTGCAGAGTTGTAAATTGCTTTTTTTTCCCTTGTGCATCGACATGCCTGACTTAGAAACTAAAAATACCGCCACATGGGAAAATTAACAGAATTGCTCAAACAGAAATTATTTTTCACTGATGAAATATATAAACAGAGTTTTTGACATCATGTATCATGTTTGCCCCACAATCTGAATACCCCAGAAAAGAATATCTAGCTTCGTGTAGTTCTAAGGGCTTAGACAGTAGTGAATCTAATACATTATAGTTGGATTTGAAAATAATTGTTAAATCTTGAATGGATTTGGAAATGTCTGGTTGAAGAGAGCAAACTTTACTCAATTCCAAAGACATCAACCTCTGAGAGAAACAGCTTTATATTGGGTGTCAGGAGGCTTGAATTCCATCTCTAGAACATTCCCTTCAAATTCCCTGTGAATATATTCATTTTTAATATTACAGTTTCTGTAATCACTGTATTCAGGAATCTCATTAGTAAAAATAAATAAATAAATAAATAAATAAATAAATAAGTGTTTGGATAGATTAGCAGGGGTCATCAATGGTGGCCCACTGACTAAAACTTGCAGAAGTATTAAGTTTGGTTTTTTTTTTTTTTTTTTTCGTTGTATTGGATTGCCTTTAGAAGAAACAGACTTTCTCCAATTTAACTACAATGCCATCACATCTTATTTTCCAACAGCTGGATACCTTCATCTATCTGGAGTTTGGAGGCATATAGTTGGAGAGACCTAGACTAGATGAGCTCTTTGTGCCCTTAGGACTCAATATCCCCTGGCTATTATTTCTATCTGTATTCAGATTTCTTCCTTTCTAAACATGAAACTAGAGAATTGAGTTCAGAATGTACTGGATCTACATGATCCATTTGAGCAAGTTCAAACTCGCTAGGAATTTCTTAGTTAAAAAAAAAAAAATACATGACAAATCCCAAGAGGGACTATTGTGTTTACACACTGAAGCATAACAAAGCTGTGGCATAGACTTACTTTATATGGACTCATTCTGTAAAGTAACTTTTGCCAAGGATCTTACAAATCTTTACTGATATTTTGAAGAAAAAGACTCTTACCAAGTACCTGTGATTTCCATAAATGTACATGAAAACTTGCTTTATGATTGGATTTGCAAAAGAACACTGAGCTAACTGCAGAAAGTATTACCTGCAAACATGAGTTCCCCTTTATACATGCAAATATGTTTAGAAATTTAGAGTTGTTGCCTTGCATAAAAAAAACATGGCTCACTAGGTTTGAATCGAGAAGGAAGTTTCCAAAGTAGCAAATAGGAGTAACCACAGTAATTAAGAAATTGTTCTTAGAAAACTGATACATCTCATATGCGGAAAATCACCACTTCATAAATATATTATGTAGTTAACATCACATGGGCTGTTTTGCTACAACTATTGAGATGCAATTAAGTAAAGATTTGAGATGAAGGAATGAATATGATCTTTGGCCCAAAACATAAATTGAATCTTTTTTTGAATTTATATGAAAATTTGGCTTACTTTGTCTATTTTTAATATAATGTTACCTTTCTTTGTAAATACTAAAATAGATTGATTCAAAAGTGAAAAATATAAGTCCTTTACATTATAGATTGCTCAAAACCTCAAAATTATATTCTTTCAAAAATGAATTTTTTTTTTAGAATGTTTTCCCCTTAAGTGAATTTCTGGGTTTTTGGTTTTTGTTTTTTTAATATAATAGGAACTTACTTTGATATGAAATTTATGATTCAGTATAAACTGTATTATAAAATCTAATAGTAACATTAAAGTAAAAATATAAAAATGTCCTTATTCTGATTTTTTAAGAAAAATGCTTAATCTGGCTCTTTTTATGAAGCATTACCATAGGATCTTTTAAAAAAATCATTTCGAAGTCTCTGGACTAAACGCCAATTTATAACACTGATGCCATTCACAGCATGTTACAATTTGGGTTCTCCAGGAAGCAGACTCAGAAACCGTTTACTGCTCAGGAAGCTTATCAAGAATTGACTTTGAAATCACCACGAAGGAAGAAAAGGGAAAAAGCAGGACTGGGTAAAGAGAGAAAGGGAGTCTTGATCGAGACCCAGTGGATCACTCAACCCCATGGGAGGATCAGGAGTGGTCACTGTCCTTCACAGGTGTCCTGCATTGAGCCAAATTGGCCATTTTTTAGTTCTGCCTCCAACAGGTATAAACCATGGGCTTCTATATGAAAGGTGTGGCCTTGCTATTGGCAATTGTCTGCAGCCCTGGCCATCCCTAACAAGCTGACAGTTGAAGACTGTGACCACACTGTCAGCAGCTGGGGCACAAGACCTGAGCTACTGTCCCTCTCTCGTGCTAGTTACAGACACTTTTTCATAGATGTCCAGGGAGCAGTTCAATGGGTGGGTCTCAATGAGTAGAGAGAACTTGGAGAAGGATTAGTGAGATAAGCGGTAACTCCCACTGTTGTAGCTGATCTGATGATCACAATCAATATTTATCATTTCCCTCCATTATCCGTTACAGCTTCTTCATAGCTCAGGGAGCAATTCTGCTTGCTGCAGTGCCTTAGTGGTGATACTACACGGACCCTCTGAAGCCCTGGTCATCATGCCCCTTGAATGATGTGGATTAATATTCTCCATCTACTGGAAAAGAATACCACAGAGTGGGTGGTTTACACAACAGAAATGTATTGTCTCACAGATCTGGAGGCTGGGAGGTCCCAGATCAAGGTGCCATCAGTGTTGATTCTGATGAGGCCTCTGTTCCTGACTTGGAGACAGTCACTTTCTTAGTCCTTAACGGGCCTCTTGTGTGTGTGCACGTGCAGAGAGTGTGAAAGAGATAGCTGGTGTCCCTTCCTCTTAGAAAGACCCCAGTCCTATCCCATTAAGGCCTCACTCTTACTGACTTAACTTTTATCACCTCCTCACAGGCTCTTATCTCTAAATAAAGCCCTAGATGGAGTTAGGGCTTCATCATAGCAACTTGGGAGGAGCCACAATTTCTCCCATAGCAGGCTGTGATTGCTGAATGAGATTCTTTACCATGACAACCAGGCAAGGCAGTAGAAGGAGTTACTCATGTGGACGACTTGAATAATGAACATATTTCTCCTTCTCTTCATTGTGTAATAGCAGTCCTACATTTTTTTTTTTTTTTTGATGGCCGATATTTGGTAATCCTTCCAAGATGGTGATGTCTCTTCTTGCCTGGCAGTCCTTAAACACAACAAGCCCAAAATGTTCTGCTAGAGGTCAAGGTTACAGTTCAATGACACACCTGCCATGTTCTCTAGCATGTGTTCCCCCATCGGGGACAGGACCTCTGATCAATCCAGAGTTGCGGGGACAGGAAGCACATACTATCAAGTGGCCGCTAGAAGTGATGGTAAGTGGAAACTCTTGAGCTGCTTGAACCCATGTATTCTTCCTACTGGGGGAAAAAATGGCATAGAAAGCTCTTTGATTCAAGGTGCACATTGTATCCTGGAGGAGGGCATCCTTTTCCTGAAAAATATTTCCTCCCATCTGGGGCTTTGGCTCTGTCTCCTGCAGGCTGTTTCCATACACTGTTTGATAGGCAGCTTCTTGGGAGTACAGCATGTGATGTGCCCTGTTGACACCATCGACATGGGCCCTTCTGTGTACCATTGTTGTTGGGAACTCACTCAGTTCTTTGGTGTGGTGTGATGTTACGTAGGATCCCATACCACAGATCAGATATATCATAACCCCTTGGATATGGTGCTGGCTGAGATCCCCACTTCCAGAATTTCCACATGCAGTCAATTTGCCATTTGGTAACCAGTTTTTCTCAAACAAAGATGTCATACTGGGGACTCAGCATTGGTCTTTGTTGCTGGCAGGTTGAACATTCACCAGTAGCAGTATTCTCTATATGTCATTCAAAATACTAAAAACAATAAAAGACCTAAATAGTTAATGAGGGTTTGAACTCAACTTTTTTCTTATCTTTACTTCTCTGTATGACCTCTGGGTGAGTGAATCTGATATACCAGACCCGGTACATATTCACAGCAGTCACAATAATTGTTTGATGAATAAATTAATGATAAAAGATCAAAGATGGTGAATAGAATTTGGATCACATAGTCAACCAGTGTTTAGTGAGCTTGTTACACATGCACATGGAATATAAAAAGTAACAAGTCCCTACCCTAGGTATACACATGATCTAGTAGTTTACACAGGTGCAGGAAGACAAAACAAAATTACAGCGTGGAAATGAATGGAAAAGATGTGCTGTAAGTGCAAAGTATTATGCTCCAAGGTTGGAGGACTTAACCGGCTTAATGGAACGCAAGAGAGGTTTGCTTCACAAAGATTTAATTAGTGTCTGTAAGGAATAAAAAAGGTAGCTTGGACCTCTACTGCCAGCAAATTGCAGCAGCCAACACAAATGGAGGATGGAAAAGACGAAGATGACTAGGCTAAAAGAGCTAGCCCTCAGGAATAAAACCCTGCTTACAATGTGAGAACATTAAGGGCTGAAATTTTTGGCTGCTTTGCTCACTGCTGTATCCCAAGCAATTAAAACAATTGCTGGAAGCTCACGTGTAGGTCAGTAAGTATTTGCAGATGGAAGAGCTCTTTCTAGATAATGGCTTACCTAGCAATAGTCTTGCAAGATACTGTTAAAAATGGCCTTACCTGCTGAATTAGTGCATAGGTTAACTGCTGTTTCAAGGAAGCCCAAACCACAGAGGCTTAAATAAAGCAGAAATTGTTTTTCTTCTATAGAACAGTCCCTAAATTGGCAGCCCCAGGGCAGTGGCGTGGTACAGCTCTCCTCAACATGGAGACTCCATCTCTGAGTCCAATATACCATTGTCTCCATCTCCTGGGAGGGAGAGAGTGCACAGAACAAGCACTTCTTCCTCACATATTTGACCCGGATGCTGTACACATCACAACCTCACTCTGGTCACGCGTGACTGGCCAGGGCTTAGTTCTATGGCTTCCCTTACATAGAAAGGAGACTGGATAATGCGGTTTCTAGCTAGGGGTCATACTCCCAGCCAGTGCTACGTGGAGATGACATTATTGCTGAAATTGAGGAAGATGAACACTGGGGAAAATATCAAACTCTGAAGGTCAAGGTATTCTCATATTTTAAGGAGTTTTTTTAAAAAAGACTTATTTCAGAAAGAGAGTGCATACCCACCAGCAGACACCACAGAACGTGAGCCCTATTGGGGCTCAATCCCGGGACCCTGAAGTCATGACCTGAGATGAAACCAAGAGTTGGACATTCAACCGACTGAGCCACCCAGGAGCCCCAGTATTCTCACGTGTTAGATGTTTACTTTTTATTTTATTCCAAGACGTCACTGAACCTGGTTTTGCACCTGCCTCATCAGTATGTTGCCTCATCAATCCCCTTTAACTGCATTTTCCTCTACATTCAAATGCTGCAGTGTCTCAAGAATAGGTCTTTGGCCCTCTTTTCTTCATATCAGCATGTACTCTATGATAAAAAAGAGAATTCCCACAGCTTCAAATACCATCTTATGTATTAGTCTCTGATGCATAATTTCCATGTATGTATTCTCTATACATAGGTCTTACGCTCTTTCTCTACTGCTCAGACCTATCCCTAAGTGACCAAACAGCAACTCAACATCTCCAATTGAATGTCTAATAGATATTTCAAACCTAACTTGGTGAAAATCTAACTATGGATTCCCATCTCTCTAAAAACCTGCTCCTGCTTCTCCAACCTCAGTAAAATGAATCACTACACTATGCACTTGCTCTCATTCTTGATTCCTGTCTTTCCAATCCCATATCTAAGATATTTTTTTAAAAAATAGCTCTATCTCTAAATTCTATCCTGAGTCTGCTTATCTCTGTTGCTTGAACTCCAACCTAAGGTGCCATCACTTCTCACCTATAAATAATCTCTACTTGCTGGGGCTCCCATTTCCAGTTCTCCCTATTGGTATATCCTCCATAGAGCAGCCAGTCATCTTTTTAAAGTTTAAATTGGATCATTGTTCTCTTTTATTTGAAAACCTCCAACAGCTTCCCATTGCTCTTTGAATAAAATCTACATCTCTCTCTATTGCCGAAAATCAGAAGTGATATTCAAGATATTTATCATCGGGCACAGCGTGAACACTAACCAACAGACTAAGCACAGGTGGAAGAGCTGGAGCCAGGCCCTGGGGGCTGCTGTTGTGGATCTCATTTACCCTTTAGCTGTTGGATCACGAGGGAGACCATGGGATCCCTGGCACTGGCTGAGTCACTGAAGTAGGCACTTTGAGCATTTGGGTCAGTGACTATTTGTCAAGCAGTATAGAAATACTTCAGTGTTTTGACAAATGGTACCCCTAGGTACATGCTGTAAATAGTAGCACCATGTATGACATCCCTGATCTATCACACATCTCCCTCTTCAACTTGATTTCTACCCACTCTTGTGCAACAAACTTATCCAAGTTGGATTTCTTCCTGTCTCTCGAGCATATGGAACATCTTCCAGACGTTTCTCTTTGCTGTTCCCCATTTCAAAATATCTTTCTCCATATCTTCATATGGGTGCTTCCTTCTCATCATTCAGGCCTCCATCAAATATCACTTCCTCAGAGAGCACTTCTCAGACCACACTAGCTGTGATACCTCTTTGCCACCTCATTCTTTTCTGGCCTTTTCATAGCATTTAGCCACATCTAATTTCTTATGTATTGACAAGAGGTTCATGGTTTATCTTCCCCCTCTAGAAAGTATGTTCTTTACAGGTTGCCTTCAATACCCTGATCCCACTGTGTCAACATCCTTTACTATCCTAACTTCCAAAGCCAGAATATTTGGTGGTATATATTAATCAGGAATAACCTCCAAATGACTGTTTATCTCATAACACTGCCTCTGTGTCTCATCCCTAACCTCATCTCCTCACTTTTCTTGATCTTATCCACCAATCAGATGAGTTTCTGAAATCTACATTAAAAAGCAGGTATTCTTGACTAATGAGAAGAGATGAGACAATAGACCACATTCTGCCCTCAACTTAAAAGTTCAGTGCTCCTTAGTCATTTATTTAGAGAACCTTTATTGAGTTCCACTTGGAGCCAGGACTCTGCTAGATGGTAGAGATGCAGAGCTGAATAAAGAAATAGTCCCTGCTGTTTAGGAGCTCACAATGCAGTGGAAGCACGCATTGTCAGTTCCATGGTCCAAGTATGCATCAGCTGCTGGGAGAGCCATGGGAGTTAGCAAGGGGAACACACTCAATAAAGATTCATTGATTCTCACGGGCCATGGGTGACCCCAAGCATAAGGGATGCCAAAGTGCCAGATACACATGCCTCTCCAAACCTCTCCTTAAATTGGACCTCTCTTTGAATTGGAACCTTGTAAACTGATAAATGTTTTCTGACCAGCTTTCAAAGATTCTTCTGGTAGATAAAAAAACAAAACAAGAACTATGCAAACTGAAACTTGACACGTTTCCAAGGGTTGCTGATTTAAGCTCCTCTGAAGGTACTCCTTTTTATTTCAGCTCTGTGAGAGGAATTTATTGCTGTGATATGGGATTTTCCCCTTAATATATTTCTATCTTTTCCTTCTATCATAAATATATTTACTGACCTCTTGTTGCCACCATCAAATCTAATAGTATTATTTGAAAGACACATGTCCTTTAAAATTATTGCAAAGACGGTGCATAAGAATGGACTCAATTCTCCTGACTTCAATGTTCTCTTCAAGATCAGAGATCCACTGTAAGGCAGTGAGAGCTCTGTGCTAGAGGGAAAACTGGTAACTCTTAAGAATTGGGCCACCCAGAACCATCCCTTCAGACAGTTTATCATCCTGCCCTCTCAGAATTGTGATATCTCTTTGCTCTATCACTGCCACCTTTTTACTTTTATTTTATATGTCCTTATAGATTTCACACGACTGCAATCCTACTGCCACCTTCGAATAAGCCAATTAGCAATTATATCTAAATATGAGTGGAAATGCAGGTCATAAATTAAGTTGGGGGACAAAAACCTGCTTGACATGTTATTTTGTTTCTATTTAGAGTTGTCACTTTTTTTTATATAGTTTTCTTTCTATTGGACTATTTTTGTCCTTTCAAGTGAATGTAGTGCATTTGAAAGGTGCCAAATTAAATTCTCTAGTTAGGTCATACGATAGATACAGCATCAAGAGCAACAGGAAAGTATATCATATCACCGGAGGGTTTATTGACTAAGGGTCCCTACTATGAATAGAGCAGGATCCTTCACAGATGTTCCAATTGCTGTATCTATAATCCATTCAAAACTAAATAGCAGATCCATGAATAAGATAAATCTGAAAGAGGAAAGATCAATGAGTGTAAGAAGAGAGAGGGAGAAAGACCATATATTTTATATCATAGTAATAAACAATAACATCTCAGAACTATATATATTAAAATAAATCCTATTTTTCCATGTTCTTTAAAACAACTGGCAGCAATTAACACCACCCCTCCCGATGAAGTGATTCTGTTGGGCCTCAAAGTACTGACAAAATTTCTCAGTGAAAGGCACTGAATAAATCTTTTTTTAATGGAATTTGAGGTTTAAGTCATAAAGGAAGTAATTCCTGAACTAAATTTTCTTTGACCAGTCAATTCATGTTGACCAAATTTATCTCCCTCTTGCCTGATAACTTTCTTAAGAGTTCTAAATAAAGGAAATGAGTAAATAAATCTACATTGCTAAGCAAAGCATATGAGGACAAAGTGCCCTGTCATCCTATAAAACCAGCAAGGCTAGCATGCATACTACCAACCCAGGGTAACTCTGTTCTAGACCTGATTGTTGAGAATAAGAGATATATCCAGGCTGGGTTTGGGCGCAGAAATATTTCAGAAGCCTTGATTGGTTTTTAAAGTAAACTTACCAGTTTAAAAGAAACCAATCGGATTCCCAAAATTGGGTCAACAATGGAAATCAAAGACAAGTGCCATCCATAGGCCATAAACTGAACACTTTCAGCAATGACTTACCACCTGTGCACCATGGCTGAAGTCATTGCTGAAAGTGTTCAGTTTCCAACTCTCTGAGGCTCCTGAAAGTTTAGTCAAGTACAACCAGCTGAGGCATCGGTGTCTCTCCTGACTTGGTTTACCTCTTTCTATAAACTTTTTAAAAACACTGCATCCATTCTGGCCATTAATCTCTCCAAAACATCAATCTGATCATGTTATCATCCTGAATAAAAGTCTTCAGGGGGGTGCCTGGGTGGCTCAGTCATTAAGCATCTGCCTTTGGCTCAGGGCGTGATCCCGGTGTTCTGGGATCGAGCCCCACATCAGGCTCCTCTGCTGGGAGCCTGCTTCTTCCTCTCCCACTCCCCCTGCTTGTGTTCCCTCTCTCGCTGGCTGTCTCTCTCTCTGTCAAATAAATAAATAAATAAAATCTTTAAAAAAAAAAAAAAGTCTTCAGGGCTCCCTCTGGACCTCTGTGCCCTGGATGATGTCTAAACCATCATCAGGGCTTTCAAGGTGCTCTAAGTTTCATGCAGCATGCCTCTCTGTGGGAAGCCCACCTAACCTAACCTGATCATTCACAGTTACCACAGGGGAGGAGGGGCAGATATTGACAGGTTCCAATAGTTTAGTTAGAGGTAGGCAAAGTGCATCTAGGTCAATTCCCCAGTAATCTCATAGTCAGCCTCTAGTATAACGAAAGCAAGTCTCAGAACAAATTCCATCATATCAACATTTATTAATGAACAGGCACACACAAAAAGTCAGTCGGCCATCCTGAAAGCTACGATAAATTCTCTGTTTTCTAAAAAGCTTGCATGATCAACTTAATTGAGGTAGATCTAAGAAGTAGCAAGCTTCAGATCACCCTCTGGCGGAAGCGGACCCAGCAGAGAGACTCCTTTTCCTCAACAGACCTATCAGAGGCTCTTGGTCCTTCTGAAGGTCCCATATAGGCTGTGGGTTTTGATAGATTCTTACACTGAATTCGAGCAAAGGCAGGTAGTAGCTGTAGAGTGCCAGGAGTATCACTAATTTCACCAAAGAAAAATTCTTTCTGTTGTGAGTTATGCTAATTAACAAACCTTGAAGTACTGATCAGAAGTAAAGCTAATTGAAACACATGCAATAACTGCCTTTGGAGTGCGGTTTCTGATTAACATTTTTCAAATGTGTTCCTGATTAGGCTACTTCAAATGTTAAC
The DNA here is from genome assembly GCF_017311325.1 of Ursus maritimus. Lineage (NCBI taxonomy): Eukaryota > Metazoa > Chordata > Mammalia > Carnivora > Ursidae > Ursus > Ursus maritimus. The sequence continues at coordinate 19,110,702 of NW_024425008.1, forward strand.
TACCCTCCTGCCACTAACTCAAAGATCAGAACTTAAACACACACGTGTATCATCACACCTACACACCTTAAATATTTAAAATGGAGAAAAAGCTCTTCTTTCCAATGGTGCTTTAGCCGTCCTGAATAATATTTACTCCCCTGAATGTACTGTGATTTCTGGGTCTTTTTACATGCTCTCCTTGCCTACAATCTCCCTACATTCCCCCATATTTTCCTCTAGATAATTCATATCCATTCTTCGGACTTGCTCTGACAGGAAGCTTATCTTGATCTTTCAAGTCTGAACTGAGTGCCTATCCTCCTTGCTCTCATTAGCAACCTGTTCATCATTGTGAGAGCACCACTGCATCCTACTGTCCATGTGTGCTTACCCGTGGGCCAGGAGTATTTCTCTACACCTTTAGGACAGGCGAATGATTTGTCCTAATTCATCCCCCTGCTGCTCAAGTCCACACCTATGATAGGAGGCCAGCCTATCCATCCCTTGTATCTTTCATTTGTTGTATTTCAAATTGGTTTCTTTCCCACCTAGCGCACAAGGCATGGATTTTAGAATATTTTTAACTCCATTTAATCTCAATCCAATTTCCAGCTTTTATATAAATATTATTGCTGTTATAAAAAATACATATATATACATATATATAGTATCTGTTTGCGTTTAAACACTGTATTATACTTATTATTTTATACCGTCAATGCTCATATTTTATATCATCAATATTCACATACTAACTTTTCCAGTGCTCTTTATTTCCATTTTTCCATCTAGTATGATTTTCCTTCTGCCTAAAGAACGCTATTTAAACTCGTTGGGAAAAATATTTTGGTGAAGGTATCTCATGGCTTTTTTTTAGGTATGTCCTTCTTTTGCCTTCAATTTTGAAGGATGCTTCTATGGAGTATAGAATTTTAGGATTTTTAAAAGCATTTTAAAGTTGTTATTTTATTGTCTCCTATCCTTCATTTTTGTTGAGAAGTTGCTATCAGTTTTACTGATTTCCTGAATGCTTTTAAGATATCTTTGTGTTTTATTTTCAAGAGTGATACATCAATGTGTCCAGGTGTGATTTTCTATATATTTATCCTGATTGTTTTATAGGGCTTTTTGAATCTTTGGCTTGATGTCTTTCTTCAATTTTGAAAAATTCTTGTCCATTATCCCTTCAGATATTGCTTATACCCTTTTTCTCTTTCTTCTTTATCTCTGGAGCATGAATTACAAAGTTAGAATTGTTGACATTTTCCTATATTTACCTTATGTTCTTTTCTGGACTTTTCCACCCATTTGCTCTTCTTTTTTTCAATCCAGTTATTTTTCTGCTGACTTAACATTCTTTGATAAATCATTTTTCTCTATAAAATCTGTTCTTAACTCACTTCTTGAGCTCATAATTTCAATTATTCCACTTTAAAAATAAACGTTTAATTTTAGAATAGTTTTAAATTTACAGAAAAGTTGCAAAAATAGTACAGAGAATTCCCGTATACCACACAACCGGTTTCCCCTACTGTTAACATCCTACCTTAGTATGATACATTTACCACAACAAATGAACCATTATTGATAATTTACTCCATCTTTAATTCTGGAATTTCATTCTATTTTCTTTTATATTTTCTAGGGCTCTGGTGTAATGCAACTTGTAATCTATTTCCTTCAACCTACTAATCACAGTTGTTTTAATATCTATGTCCAATAACTTCAATAATGGAGTCATCTGTGAGTCCATGTCTTTAAATTTTTTTAATTTTTGATATTTTTCTTGATATATTTGGTGTTATTTTTTGATGTCAGCCATCGTGTATGAAAAACTGTGGAAGCTCCAGAAGATGTATTTTTTTTTTAATCCAGAAAATTTCATTCTATCTCCTGATAGATAGCTTGAAGAAAACTACACTAAACCATGATTGGACTGACTTAGAGGTCAGGTTTTGCCAATAACTTGCACTACTCCGAAGTAGTTCTCTCTCCAAGCATTCTACCTGAAAGTCTCCAGTGATAACTAAGCCGTCTCTTATTTAGATATCTGTGTATTCCATTTTTTCCTCTCTTCAGTTGTGTAAGATTGAAAATAATATTGCTATATTTTCAATGGCTTTCTGTCTAGTTCTTTAGTTCCCTGCCTTGAAATAACTAGTTTGCAAATACCAGAAAGAGAAAACAGTTTTTTAAGATTGACCCACCATCATCTTGGCCCTTTCAGTTCTAGCTGCCTGGACTGCGGTGCGTTTTAATTTTGATTTCCTCTGACTGGTGTCACCCCGCAAAGTTCTGCTGACTTCGCTACCTCCTCGCCATGGCCCTCTGCCTGGATGTCTTAACTTTTAATGTTCCATGAATTTGCAACTGCCACTAAAAGAAAAGAGGCTTATAGAATGCACAGGTGTTGATTCAAGTTTTAGTTGCCTTAGAAGGTGTCAAATTTTTTTTTCCTGATTTTATATGGCCAATCTAGTTTTTTTTCTGTTTTGTTTTGTTTTGCTTTAATAGGCTCATTTATCTGCCACAAGACTCTACCTTTTAACGAAAAGTAAAAGTCCTTTTGCATCATTCTTTCCTGATTGTCATTGGTTTTACTATTTTTTTAAGGTAAAACAGATACAGTAAAATGCACAAATTGTCATTATACAGCTAAACACAATTTTATGTAATTATGTACTTGTGAAAATACGCCAAGATCAAAATATCAAAATATTGAGTATTTCTTGCATCACTGAAGTTCTCAAGAGACCCCTTTTGGTTTCTATTAATATCCTCCACCCTACAACAGAAAATCACTATTCTAACCTTCATTTTTTACCAATTAATGTTACTGTCCTTCAATTTCATGTAAATGGAACCCTACAATATCTCTCTTTTAGGTCTTTCTTGATAGAACTCTTTTGAGATTCATACATGCAGTTGCATGTATCAGTAGCTTGCTGTAACTTTTACTGATGTTTAGTTTATTATATGAATATTCCACAAATTTTTAATCCATTCTATCTTTGATGGACATGTTGATTATTTCCAGTTTGAAATTTATGAATAAATCTATACCATACACAATCCCATACAGGTCTATTTATGCTCATCAAGCACTCTTTGTTTTTGAGTATATGTCTACCAGTGAGAATTTTAATTGCCCAAGTACATTCATTCCCAATGTAACATGGGAAAGACAAAAATGTATTTAGAAGAATCACTATTTACTATTTTCCTGGAAGTGCTAGTCAAAATAAGACAAGAAAACAAATTAAATATAGAAATATTGGGAAAGTAAAGAAAAAATCATAATCATTATTACTAATAAGATTTCCCAGGTGAAACAAAAAGAAATATAAATGAACACTAAAATATTCTGCTCAGGTGAGGTGCCTGGGTGGCTCAGTTAAGTGGCTGCCTTTAGCTCAGGTCATGATTTCAGGGTCCTGAGATTGAGCCCCACATCAGGCTCCTACTCAGTGGGGAGTCGGCTTCTCCCTCTGCTGCTCCCCCTGCTTGTGCTCTCTCACTCATGCATGCTATCTCTCCCTCTCAAGTAAATAAATAAAATCTTTAAAAAAATAAAAAATAAAATAGTCTACTTAGAAATTACAATAACAATCCTAGATAGAAAAAAATGTAACAGACTACTAAAAAAACAGAAAAAGTTCCAAAGACTGAACAGAGGAATGATCAAAATAGATGATTCAAATATGTGATTTTCTTTAAAATTAATCTTTAAAAAAATCAATACATTTAAATATACTAAAATAATTGAACAGATAACATAGACTCTAGATATTCAAATAAATATTTTGTTAAAGTGTTGAATAATTGGCATAAGATAATATGAATCCTGATCTTTATCTTGATGCATGCAAATACAGATGTTAGTTTTTAGAAAAACATTTTTTCTATAGATAGTACATGAAATGTAACTTGTCAAAATGAAGAAAGCTATTTACATGCTCTCCTATTTCTATGAGGAAAGTTAATGGAGCTAATGGGGAGAGTAGTGATTTATTTTCAATGGAGGTAGTATTATTTTAAATTGACACACCTCTTCTAGCCTAACAATTCCTTAAAGATATAGCAGGCTATAAAACCTTTCAAAGAAGTGGACCTACAAGAGATCATTCTTTCTATATATCTACTCTTCCAGCTACAATACTATCAAGTCAATACTGAGCATCCAGAGAAATAAGTAACTGCATTTACTAGTGAATACAATCTTTAAATTACAATACTACTTACCTACCTATGGGTCTTTGCAAAAACACAGTAAGGGTTTGCAATATGAAGGGAAAAACTCTCTAAGAGTCTAAGGTGTATATAAATAATTATAGGATGGTCAATTAATCTCATTTCAATACCCGAAGAGAGCAAAATTGTGCCCTCAACAATCACAAGAAAAATTTATAATTACATATGGATCATGTCCAGAATATAACTGTTCAATACATATTTGTTGATGGATGGTTATACTTTTTTATAATATTCTCATTATACCATGATCAATAATACAGTGCTAGACACATAGCACATAAGTCATAATTGTTTGTTAACCTTGAATTTGAAGCAGTATTTAGGTTAACGGCCTATAACTCTAATTTTCTCCCTTGCCTGGCAAAAGCAAGACTTTTTTATTTCCCCTACTTCCGTGACCCCTAAAGTTTTCTGGATGGTTGGAGATGAAATGGGGAAAACAAACATTTTCTTTGGGAAAGGCTTTCTCAATTTTCCCGTTTTGTGATAATAAAGCATGAGTTTTAATTAAGTTTGTAGGCTTACCATCTGTGAGCATCTGGAGTTTCATTCTGTTGCAATGTTGAAGCAAGTGTACCAATTCCAACTCGCCCAAAAGGATAGGACATGTAGACCGAATAGCAGGGTAACAGCCAGCAGTTAATTTTTTCCCTTAAGGTCACTTTCTGTTCTACCTCCAAGTCCATAAAAGAGTTAGTGTAACCCTTCAAAGTCATTTATACTCTACTATTACTTGCATAGAAAGTTCATAATAAACCCACTTCTCTTTTTATTCCTTTCAATAACATGCTAAATTTGAGGTTTTCTGTTCTTAGCTCATTGCTTTTAAAATACATTGAGATCATTATTTACTTAATGGATAAGACAAAAACATTTGTTTTACTTATAAATAGGAAAAAATACAAAAGCTATTACTATAAAAATAATTCTAACATTTGCTATTTTTTAAAATAAAAGTTTAAGAAACAAAGAGGGCTGATTTTATCAACATTTTCAAATTGATAGAACCATTTTGACTAAATAAGGTGAGGCCTACCTTTGTTAAGGTGGCAAAAAGATCAATGTCAAATAGGAAAATTATATCAAGTGTTGCTAAATCATCCAAAGTCTGTGGCCTTGAAATTATGCTATAAAAACTCCATTGTTAAAATGTAATTTAACTATCAGTGATATTTGCCATATGTGGTCTGTCTTATATTGAATTTTGGCTTTTGTTATAATTATTGTCAAAAATATTGTTCAAATAATATATTTCTGCAATGAGCAACAATGTGATACTGTGAAGGAAAAAAAAAATCTTTAGACCTAGCCATAGCTCCAAAATCATTTCAATGAATGGCATGTACTTTCATTTGGAAGCCTTCTCAGCAACCTATAAACTAACAGCCTTCTGTCAACGAGCAACTTACGTATTTAAAATATCATAAATTACTTTGAGATCAGAAAAGCTTTTTATTAAAGGTATCAATTTTTGTTATCTACTGCTGTGTATCAAACTATCTCCTACTCCAAAATTTGGCTTAAACTAGCAGCTGTTTTTATCCTACATCATGATTTTGAAGGATAGGATTTTGCATTAAGGATCAGCTGAGTGATTCCTTTTTGATGTGACATCAACTCAGTCACTTGGTAATAATCAGCTGGCAGAAGGTCTGCTCTAGAAGGATCTAAAACAGCTTCACTTACATGTCTTCCACCTTACTGGTGATCACTGGAAAACCATCAACCGGACTACCTGCCCATGGCTTCTCCTAGCGGCTTGGGCTTGCTCACAGCATGACTGCCACACAGTCATCAGATGGATAGGACGGTTCAGGACTCCAACAGACGGTTTCCCAACAGGCGTGGGGAAAGCTAAGGCTTGTATGACACAGACTGTAATCTCAGAATGTCACATAGTCTGCGTTCTGTTATTAAATCACTCCCTAAGAGTAGCCCACACTAAAAAAGAGTGGAAATAGGGGCGCCTGGGTGGCTCAGTCGTTAAACGTCTGCCTTCGGCTCAGGGCGTGATCCTGGCATTCTGGGATCAAACCCCACATCAGGCTCCTCCGCTGGGAGCCTGCTTCTTCCTCTCCCGCTCCCCCTGCTTGTGTTCCCTCTCTCACTGGCTGTCTCTCTCTGTGTCAAATAAATAAATAAAATCTTTAAAAAAAAAAATAAGAGTGGAAATAGACACTGACCCTCAACCAAAGTAACAAAGCATTTGTGTCCATTTTTTAATCCAACATACTCTGTAGAATAAAAGGGTAGATCACAGGAATCCACGGACTGACACATTATCACACATTGCATACACCTGAGTAACACACACCCAGATGAAGAAACAGAACATTGCCAGCACCACAGAGCTTCACCGTATCCTTCCCCTTTCAAGTTATAAGCCACTGCTCAAGAATAACCACTAGACTGTCTTCTAAAAGCATAGTTTACTTACTGTGCTTTATACAAATGGATTCAAACATATCTTTTGGATCTCGCGGCTTCTGTTCAACATTATGTCTGTGGGAATCTGCCTATATTATGGAATATAGTTTTAGTGTTTATTATTATTGCCGTATAGTATTCTAAGAATATAACATTACATTTATTTCATTTATTTCTCCATTCCGCTACAAAGTAGATAGAGATATCTAGGTAGTTCCCAGTTTGAGCTATTCCTTAAAATTGCAGAAGCTTTCTCATTTGCAGATTTTTTTTTGGGGGGGCTGTAGGGTAGGTTTTTTCCACATGGGACAATAAAAGTGTTTTATCATATAGGAAAAAAGGGGACAAGGCATGTCTGTAATTTTTTACTTAGGTGTTTTCAACATGTATTTACAGTAGATAAATCCACAACAGCTCAAATAGGTGATTTTTAGGAAGACATTCCCCTTCCCTGCATAAGTTACTTTGAACTATCACTATTTCTAATAACTGACCAAATGCCCTATATGTTTATTCAGGGAAAGAACCGAAAACAAAGACTTTTATGCGTTGATTTTTGGCCAAGCGTGCCCAAGATTAGGAACAATTTATTGTAATTGTCACCGCTATGCTTTTCATAATCTTATAAAAAAATTTGTTTGTTAAATCACAGCTGCCTACAGCTAAGTTGGTAGAATAAAACATTTTCCCTTCAAGAGTCCTAGAATAATGTATTGCTAGTCCAGATTCTAATAAGTATGACTTCAAACTTTTGGGGAGAGTGTGACCCTTAAAAAATAAATCTAAGAAAGAGACACTAATCAGCTATAGAGAAAAATAAACTTCCTTGCTCACCAGACAGGGTATCAACAATTTATTTCACACTGAGATCAATGTAGCCTGAAACAAAACGACAGTGGATTTTCTATGCCTTTACATAGCATCACGTCCTTGATGATGGGAATAATTCAAGAAAAAAAAATATATATGGCAAAACAAACTTATTCTAAATTTAAAAATTCAGATTATGCAAGGGAGGAATGATTGTTTCACCAATAGCTATCAATAAATTGCTATAAATAGCATGACATGTTCCTTAAATGGATTTTACAGAAATATATGGTATACATCTTGACTTATTGTTTTGATACCTGGTAGTTGTTTTTCTGAGTTCTGCACTTTTTCATTTTATTGTTTATACATTTTCATCACAAAAAGTTGACAATGACTTTCTTCTTTCTCTCCTATCAGCTTTGCACTTGTGATCATTTATATTAAACCTAAGGTTAGTTGTTTTTTATTTATATTACATCCTAACTGATATCTACTCCGACTACGTGCCAAGAGCAGAAAGAAGAAAGAACTGGTTTTAAGGTTCTTACAGGAGAAGTACCATGCCTTTTAAATAATGGCTAGATGGGAAAAAAATCCGCAAATAGAATAAACTCAAAAACTTTGATATATTGCAGTATATTGACTTATAAAAGTTAAAAGTATTTTTTAAAAAGAGCTGGGTTATTATGTTTGTTGTGTATTTTTAGTAGTTGTTTCCTAAAATTTCCGTTCTTGATTTTAATACTCTTAAAAGGTGCCTTTATCACAATAATTATGATTGACTTTATCACATTCATAGATTGAATATCTGGGGTTTGAAGAGTCCCTGGTTCACTATTGTTGGTTGGAAACTGAGCCAGCAGGCTTGGGAGTACCTGTGTAAAAACAAGTGCCAGTGCTCGTCACATTCACCCAATTCTCTTCTGCAATCTGGAGACCTCTGCACATAATTTATGTTGACCCCACTTTTTTAGATAAATCTAGAGAGTAAATTATGAGGATCACAAATGATATAGAAAAAGACAAGGGAGGGAGGGAGGTTTCATGGAGCAAAATAACAGGATGTTAGCCAAAATATCCCTCATGGTTTTCAGAGTCCATGAGAGCAACTGATGTATGACATTTGTTACATATGGTTCATTACCCTCATCTGGACATGTCATCCTTTAGGACGAGTTCCTACAGCATGGCTGAAATTTCCAAAAAGTCAGAAACAAAGCTGTTACCTAAACCTCATTAAAATAAAACCTCATTATTAAAGAGATGTTTTTATATAATAAATGTCCAAGGAAAAGATACGAGTTTTGACTCAGCCTGATGACTATTAAGTAGATTATTTCTGAATGCAGGATCACAAGGAGCATTACTAGAAATGTGTGGGTATGTGCGCACACATGCATGTTTACAATATTTGCAGACGTATTTCAGAGGATCAGAAAAGTTGGAGAATTTTGCTGTTTACCCCATATGCCTTATTTTTATTAAAAACAAGAAATATAAGGCGAACCAAGATTTTTTTTTTTTTTCTTAACACAACAAATTGGACTCCCTTCTCCACCCCTCATAGTTTTCTGCTCGGGTTTTCAGCCTATTCCCATGGCTTTGCAAAACTGGAATGTCAGCAATGCTAAAGCAAAGAAGCAGCTTGCAATGACAGATTATTTTTGAAAGGTAAATTGTAAGACAATATAAATCAATTCATGTAAAATTACAGTTGTTTACTTCTTGTCATTTATTAGACAAATGAGAGCCTATAGTTCACCTTTCTATCCACACAATAAACCTGTATGATAGAAGATTCCTCTATCAATGGTAGACAAAGTTTGGAAAGACACAGATTAAGCCCAGTATCCATCTCTGACAATAGCTATTTGCCTTTTAGCAGTTTTCTTAACCTCCTTGTGTCTTAGGTTTCATCATTGTAAAACAAGAATATTAGGCATGGGATAAGAAAGTTCCCACAAGAAGTAATATGTAGAAAAATCTCCTAGACAAAGAGATTATTCGCATCCCTCTACAAGAGACACTTCGTGTCAGGCAAAATTTTCACCCCAAATGACTTCATTGGTTAGCCTAGAAAATACCATATTCATTTTTTAAAACTCTACTCCAGCATCGCTGCTTCTAGAAAGTTTACTGACATCTCTCCATCCCTATGTAATTGACAACTCGGATTTCTCTTCTGCATTTGTATCTATGAGAGCACCTTAAAATATTACGTTTGTCTCTTTATTCTTACAGCCCACCTTCCCTCCAACTTTTCAGATGAACATGGAAATGTTCTTATTGTTACAGGCCTCCTACCACAGTGTTCACCCGCAGGTTATTAACTATTTGAACGAATGGGGAATGGAATGAATGCCTGAAGTTATAGTTCAAGCTGCAAAATTGAAGCCAGGAAGACTAGGAGACTAAAGGAAGCAAAGGACAGAGCCAGTTTATCAACTGTTCTACAGATCATTAGTCATATATGGCTACACTCACATGATTTCAGGAAAAAATTTTGGTAGCATCTAAAAATGCATTTCCATTTTGTTGGCAATGTTTGAATGTGTGTGTGTGTGTGTGTGTACATACGTGTGTCTATAAAATGATGCAATAATATTAACCTAATTCAATAACCTTTTCATTCTCAGGAAATAAATAAAGGATAAGACATTAATGAGAATTTCCAGTGGGATTGTTTTAATGGCTTCCCTCAATGATTTTACTTTAGATTTATGGTCAATAAAATGCTGTGGGCAGTTTCTCTTAACACATTTTAACACAGATTTCTCTTAACACATTTCCTTGGAGGAAATCATGGTACTACATAGTCATTCAGAAGGAGGAATCTGGACATTGACTGCTAGATATTAACAAAAGGACTTTTCTCCTGAAGATAAAAGTGGTTGACAATGTTGAACTTCTGTGCAATTAGATGTGACCATCAGCCTAAGTCATAGCTAATGGGACAAGGGATGACGTGATGGGCCACTTCTATAGTGCAGACAACGGACAACTTCCTGCATGAGCCTGCTACGAGCTATCAAAGATACTGGGGAATGGTGGGGCTGCAGCACAAGGTGCCAAGGGTCCTGTAGGCTCATAGGTGAGCTTCCCAAATCTTTTGGGCCAGAAACCCACTTTGGACTGCTGTATGATGGAGAAATAAAATTTCATTTTGTTCAGCTATGGAGATGTAGAAGTTTTGAGTTAGCATACCCTAAATTATACAATGGCATTCTTGAACATCTGAATGAACATTTTTAACTGGTTAACTTTAAAAAAATGTCACTGCGTACATTATTATGGAATTTTCCTTCTTATTAAGAATAAGCTTCATGGGGCACCTGGGTGGCTCAGTTGGTAAGTGTCTGCCTTCGGCTCAGATCATGATCCCAGGATCCTGGGATCGAGCCCCACATCGGGCTCCCTGCTCAGTGAGAAGCCTGCTTCTCCCTCTCCCACTCACCCTGCTTGTGTTCCCTCTCTCACTGTCTCTCTCTCTGTGTCAAATAAATAAATAAATAAAATCTTACAAAATTTAAAGAAAAGAATAAGCTTCAAACATAATGAGAACAAAAAATTGGTGGAATGGATTCACACACCGTCACCCGGTTTCAACATGTCCTAATTTGCTTTATAATATTCTCTCCCTCTTATATATATTTAAATGTAAAATACAAAAATCATGATGCTTTGTCCTCAAATGTTTTGGAATGTATCTCTTAAAATAGGAAAATAATGGCAATGGTTTTTACATCATCATATAATATCAGTCCTCAAATTCTTAAGTATTTCAAAAATTGCATTTTATAGCTGCTTTGGATAAGTTGGAATTTCAGCCAGGATTCAGGCAATGCATTTACCTGCTGTATCTCTAATCTCTTAAAACCAAACAGACCACCTCCTCCCTGTGCTTCTTTATCATTATTTGTTGCTTCTGTATATTTGTTTCCTATTGCCACTGTAACAGATTACCACAAATTTAGTGGCTTAAAACAACACAGATTTATTCTCTTAAAATTCTGGAGGTCAGAAGTTCAAAATGATTCTTAAGGGGTTAAAATCAAGACACCAGGACTGGATTGTAAGAGAGGGCCGTTAGATAGTCCTTTCATTGCACATTCCACTTCTAGAAGCTACTGGCATTCCTTGGCTCCTAGACACATCCCTCCAAGCTCTGCTCCTCTGAATACATCAATTTTTTTTTTCCTGTTTAGTAAAATCTCTGTCTAAATCCCTTTTATAATGCACTTATGACACATTCATGGCCCACTCGGACAAAAGAGAATAATTTTCCCAACTCAAGATCCTTAATGGCATCTCTACTTCACCATATAAAGTGATATTCACAGGTGCTGAGGATTAAGATTTCTTAATTTCTGGACATCTTGGTATGCCATTTTTCAGCTTACCACAACGGGTGGGAAATGATTTCTCTGAAAAGATCAAGACAGTGGTCTTAACAGAAGTCCCCACATTCTGGATTTGCCTAAGTATTACTTTATTATGTGATTTAACTTGTTCTTCTATGTCCTTTGTATCCTATATGATGAAGATTAGGTCTTAAAGCTTTGTGAGATCTAGGCTAGACATTTTGGGCAAAAATAATTTTAGATGCTGTGAACTTTAAGTTGCATCCAATTGAAGGACATGGGCTGTCAGATCGTTATCAGTGACGCTAACTCTGATGACATTAAGGTGGCTGCTTCCAGATATCTCTGGTATATTTTTCCTTTTGCAACTGTCAACACGATTATATTCTGACACTCTATGACCATCATATTCCCTAATACTTTACCTAACAATTTTAATTACCACTGATGATCCCACTGTAGTTTTATTCTGATTTGTTTTGTAAAGCTCTTAAAACTTTGCTAATTCCCTCTTTCCTCCTTTACAGTTACAGCTCAGTGAGGATAGTTTAATCTTTTTTGACACAAAAGGATCTCTTAAGCTCTGGTGTCATCTTCTGAACCTTAATTTTCTTTGAACACTAATAGAGTAACAAAGAAGAAAATTTGGATGATTTAAGCAGTCCTGTTACAACAATCCTGTTTTGAGGAGCTTTGAAATAATGAGCCTTTCCTATATCTTACAATGATTTCACAGAAACAGTCCATTGGACCAGATCCATGAATAGGAATGCCATCAAAGACCTATTAAAAGAGAAATGAAACTATTGCCTTCTGTTCTTTACATTATAGTAAGAGGTTATCACATTTTGAAAGTTGAAGTCTTTTGAGATGTTTTATGTTAGCTGGAATGAAATTGCCCCGATGTGAAAGGTTCTCTTAGTGGAGCCTATCGGACTTGTTTTTCTCAAGGGAGTTGCTTCTGTCCAGATGGAGCTCACTTTGAGAGTGTGGTCATTTGTTTCTCATTCCCAAAAGATTATAATCATTTTGCCAGCAGGGAACTGATCAAAATTTCCCTAGAAATTTTATTTGATTGAGATCTGGTGTCATTTTTTATAGTACCCACCCCTAAAACCTCCCCCGTCGCTGATGATGAAACAGCCATTGCCAAAGTCAGTCACGATGCCTAGGTTACGTAATTACGTGTAAGATGCTGACCGGCTATTTCCTTTCTCCACTAAGCACCAACTATGAAGATAGAGGAAGAAATTGTTAGGATCAGGACTTGAGGTTAGATTGAATTAACTTCCTGACAAAGATGTAGGACCAACATAGGATCTAGAATTTCATTTTCTGAATATAGTCATGAGGAAGTAACAGCCAGATCTTCAAAGAAACCAAAATAAGAGAGAGGAAAAGCTGGATTCTTTTGAGTTCAAATATTTTAGGTCTTTTTTTTTTCTGCAAGAAAATTACCCCACAGTAGAGAGTAAATTAATGTTTAATTACGTTTGGTTTTGGTTTTTGTCTTATTTCACTACAGAAGGACCAGCTATTTAACTGTATAAGATTGATGGGAAAAATACCATTTTGATATTCCTGAAAGTTGCTGAAGAAGAGGCTTCCAGACAGAGATTGACAATAGGTTTATGGGCCTTAAAATAGAAGCTGTTCTATTAGAAGAGAGAAGATCATTGTGGTGACAAGAAAGATAGTGTGCCTTAGTTCTCAATGTATTAGGTGCTGGAATAAATCCTGACCCGATGCTCTTGGCATGAGCTTAAGCCCCAGCAACTCTCTGCCCCATTATGGGAAAACCTCATCATCTGAGGCTCTTCCTCTCCGGGCTCAGTCTCAGAAAGGTTTGAGGTCCAGTGACTGTGGTACTAGGGAATGATCTCTTCTCAAAGATATACTGAGAAGAGAGTCCTTCAGCATGCAGTGGGAGCAGGAGCAGGGGACCTAGCCTTCATCACTGGCCCCATATGGCCAGGGATACAGCAACACTTCACTGTCCCCAAGTCCTGTGGTCCTCAAACCAGCATTCCTCAGAATCACCTGGGGGACGTATTCAAACGCACATTGTTGAAGCAAACCTCCAGAGTCATGAAAATTTTCATTTCTAATAAATATTCAGATGACGCCTCTACTGCCAGCAGGGACCACACATTCCCACCTATTGTAGTTTTTTCTGTGTGAGAGACACAACTGACAGAGGGGAATATTTACCCCCTTCTTGAAAACAGTGCTTGAGAACCGAGCTATACTGACACCCCTCCCCCTCAGCCAGGACCTCCTGCCGTCCTCGGACCACAGGGAAGGGAACATGTTATAACTCAAAGAGCCTGGGTAAAATGACTCCGCTTCATGTAGCTCTACCTAAGATGGCTCCACTTCATGTAGCACTAGGTTGGGACACAATTTGTTCCTGAATAATTAGTCGTTATGCAGGATAGCACATCCCTGGGCACCAGTGGTCACTTCACGGACCAGGGAGCATACTTCCTCACCTCCGATTCGCCACCCGAAGACCGAAATCTATAGAGTGGTTATTCAACTTCTACTCAGTGACTAGTTGCTCTTCATCATGGTTCAGGACACCAAAATAGGTCAACCCAGGCCCACCTCCCTACTGAGGCACTCAGTGCACCAGCAAGACCATGGAATTGCTGACACACACAGGGTTAGAGCCGCAGGAGAAGGAAAGCTTGCACACCTGCTTGTCCTGCCAGTCCCGGATCTGGCTTAGAGATTTCTGTGGCACATAATTAGCTGCACTCAAAATTGTGTTCAGTGATACCTGATTTCATGAGAATATCCCATCCCTTCCTATGTCACTTTTTTGGTAATTAAGACAACATATCCTTGTATGTCATAATGTTAAGAGGTAGGAAAGTGTATCAAAAAGGAAGAGATGGCTTTTTGCCGTCACAGTCCATGCAAATACATGGAAGAGGCAGATCTTAAATATTAATAACATTAAGTACTAATTATACTTCATAAATGATACGGAGAAATATAGTATGCAAAAAGATGGTTATATAGGACCTGTTCCAGTCCGATCTCAGAGGAGGTGATATCTGAGCAACACGCATTGCATTTCTAGAACACCCATTCAACGGATCCACTAAGCCCCTACTCTGTGAACGCCATGTTGAACCATTCTCCCAGGGCTTCCAGAGCAGGGCTATCCAAAAGAACTTTCTGCAATGGTAGAAACTGTCTATAATTTCTGCCCAGTCCACAATGCAGCTTCTAAATACATGTGACTATTGAGCACTAGAATTGCTATTTGGGTGCCTAAGGAGCTCTGTTTATAAAAACTTCTTAAAGTCACATGTTGCTAGTCACTACCACATTAGACAGCCCTTGCAGACTCTATAGTGACCCAAGAAAAGGACCTAGGGCTCACTGAGGATCTACAAAGTTTGGACAACTGATAGAAACCCGGTAAGGCAGAAAGCCAAACATTTAGTTCATCCTAACACATTCCCAGCTTTGCTTACTGTAACCTTCTGTTTCCTAACTATGTTGTTCACTTTTTACTTGACACTATCCAACATATTTCTGCCAAGATCATGGCTTTCTCTTGCCAATTTGTCTGTCTCTTGCCAGGATCTTATTTATCATTTTCCCCCAAATGTTAAATATTCCTTTCTTTTTTTTTTTTTTTTACTTCCTTTGAAATTAATCACAGTATTTTATTGGTCCCCTTTTGGCTTTGGTATATACACTTAAATTCATATACTTCCTAAATGTTCTTCTCAAGTTCATATGCTAGAAAATCGACTCAAGTCAATACATTTGATTCAATATTGAACATACTAAGAATATTTTGCTTCAATAGAAATTTTTATTCTAAAAGCATCCCCATGTGTATTATGTAAACAACCCAGTGAAGTTTGTTGGGTAAATTAGCCAACATCACACTGCCTATTTATATTTACTTAACTGTTGTGTGTGTGTCCTTTGTGAGACTGTACATTTACTAGGGGCAGAATCTTTGTCTATCCACTGATACCTTCCCATCGTGTAGCACAGTGTCTGGCCTAGAACAGAGGCTCAATAAATATTTGCTGGGTAAATAAATCACCAGAGGTCTGGCCTCTTGCCTTATAACACAGACCATAATCGGTCGTGTTTTCTAAGTCTTTGTATAAGGAGTTTGTGTTAACTTTCTGCTCCTTATCACTAATTTCATGCAAATTAGTGCATAAAGATTCCAGCATAAAACTCCTTTGGCAATAGGAGACCAACAGTGATGTGTCAGGCACATAGTCAAATTACTCACTTCTATTTATATCATGCACATAAAGAACTTCTGATTTCTAATCATACTAGAGCAATAGGGGGAAACTATAGAAAGCTAGATTAGGCCACAAGCTGGTAGTGCTGAGTACATTCTGCCTTGATAAATCGAGTTTGAAACAAAATCAAATTAAAGTTTGTCACCCTTAGAAATTTTTGGAACGGGATTCTGTCAGAATGATTTTAGTTGTATTCACTTCAAACAAAGGATTTAAAACAACTGAAAAAGAGATAACTTTCTACTTAGGTTTTATTATAGGATTGAGAGATGAGCAGTTTTAGGGGTATTAGTGTTAAGGCACGCCTGGGCGTACAAGTATGGCTCTCTCCATAAATTAAGCGCTGAAAATCAAACCTAGTCCCTTTCTCTGCACATTAAAATTTGGTATCCTTTCGCAATGACTTGTTCAAGCGTTTATGAGATGGATCACCCAAAAATGATCACGTGCCTCAGCAAACGAAAGCAGAGCCGAGGGAAGTGTTGTGGGCAGTCTGCCTGGGCTGTGTCCCTGTCATCCATCACTACCATGAACACAGAGGAGATGGCCCTTTAATAGAAACCGGCTAATTTCTTTAGAAATATCTCATTAGGCCCGCCCTTCCTGAGCTGCTTCTCCATTAAAATGTGATAAATGAATTCTGCCATTGCCAATTCCAGCCTGTCCTTTTTTCCTTAATGAAATGAAGATGCGTCATGCTGGCAAGCACTCAGGACAGACATAATTATTCATGCTCAAAGTGTGCGGTAACCCAGCCCATCACTGCCCCACACACACTGGAGGTGGGAGCTTCAGAAGCCAAAAAGGTGCCTGAATAGAGATTTATTTTCATTTTACTCAGTGGGAAAAATGCTATGGTTTTGTATACTCTCTCTTTCGACTTTTTCCTCCATGTCTTTTTTTCTCCACCTTAGATAAATGTGTTCATGTAAGTGGGTATACAAGTTTGGCACTTATACTTCTGGATCTTAAATATAAACCAGTTTAAAACCATATTAAGTTGAATCAAAGTTGAAATTTATTTTTAAAAATATTATATGTAAAAAAATATTATATGTAGGGGTGACACCATATTTTAAATGATGGTCTTCTTTTTCAAACATTAGTTTTGAGATCTAGATAGACAGGCATGTAGCCCCCAAACAATGGAGTTTCACTTCTGAATACGTGACTTGCCTTAACTACCGGATACTAGTGTTTCCCTTTGATTCAAAATTACATCTATTATATCATGTGTCTCTGCCACTGGGCAAAGTGAATAGGTTTTTCTCATCATTTCAAAGTCTTTATTGAGTCTTTCAGATGATCTGCTTTTCTCCTGTACTCAAATTAATGCACAAGTAAACGTACTGTTACAAAAGGATCTGAAACTCAGACTCAAATGTAAATGCCTATCATTTCAATGTGCTACCTCCAGAAAAAAAATGCTATCTGCCAGAGCCAGCCTTTAATTTTTCCTAAGGCAAAATCACACACACACACACACACACACATACATTTTGGTTTCTCACTTTGCAGGGTTCCCTGGGCTGCTGCATGAACCACACCTCCCATGCGTCTCTGGAGCTGCTTTTAGCCTGTACAATAGCACTAACATTTACAAATGCTGGAATAGCATTAGGAGAAAAACAGACAACTCCAAATTTTAGGGAACTCATCACCAAACAAAGGCATCTATTTACAAAGTCATTTTCCTGTTGCTTGTCAGATCTCAGTTATTTCCTAATGAGTTCACCATCTTTGTCATTTTCTTTTTATTCCTGAGAAAGGTAAATCATTAATTTTATTTTCTGATAAGGGAACTTATCCTCGACTTAGGTTATTAAATTTATAACACTGTATATTTCCTAGCAAAATCTTAGATTCATTGCCATTTTTCATCTCGGAGGTAGGCAGGGAATAGCATTTCTGAAATACACTGTGTATTTAGAAACTGAAACAGGTCCTTTTCCCACCCTGCTTGAGCCTGGCAGAGTGAGAGAAGACCGGAGACCATCTTCTCAGTTACTACCAGGTTAGCGAGAAGTTTCTTGTAGGAAGGCAGGTCTTGATTTCTTTGTACTTTACAAATCTAAAAATCACTAAATGGTGCTAAAAACAAACCAAGTATGGAAGGGAGATTAAAAGGTAGGGTGAAAATTGATAGCACAGTAAACAGACCTTTTTACAGATCTTTTCTGGTGATTTAGAAAATTAAACGCATAGTCAAAAATTTCCATATGAATAATCCAAAGATCATATAATTTCAAGCCATCACGTTTCTTGTCGCTTGGTTACTTCAATGACAGCAATCATTATAATAGTAAGGACAACATGAGCAAACTAAAATTAGTGAGTAATACCGATTGACCTGTCTCCATGCTAACAATTTTACATGCATCATCTCATTTCATTCTCAGAAGAATGAAGTCACCTACTATGAAGTAACCTGCCCAACGTCCTACACAGCTCCCCTCTGGGAGAGCCAAGTCTCCCTGCCTCCTGAAATTGAGTTCTGAGCTACTTTATGCTCTGCGCATGCGGAGTTTTTCTTCTGACCGATCATGCATTGTTTCATTTTATATTTCATCTCTTCGCTTCCTGCCTGAGGATCCCATGTTCCTCCAGCTACCCTCTAATAAACTGAGGTGATTCACTGCAAATATTCCCAGCAAGAGAGGGCCGTTTAAGTCAAAATATATCGGAGAATGGGAAAATTCTTTTAGTAGCACTTTGCTCGTGAAACTTTCAAGTGCCCGTTTGTGTGTTTGCTATCCTCCACAGCTGGCTTCGCTGGGAACTGATGATAGCCCCGGCTGCAGGACAAACAGCTCTGCTCGGTTTTGTGCAGGAGGGCAGCATCTGCTGGCTGATCAGAGTGTCTGCAGAGAGAGAAAGAAAGGGAGAGAGAGAGAGAAAAAACCAAAAAACAAAAAAGGAAAATGACTTTAAGAACAGCGACCCAGACAAAAGATAAATGATAAGGCCCAAGAAGAGAGGTCAGGTACCAAGAGGAGAATGTGTGGAGCCAACTGGCAAACTCCTGTATACGGTGTGAAAAGTGCTTTGCATGGAAAGCATCATAATCCACGCTCTTCAGAAATGAGCAGCATTGATTGCGAGTTGAGTGTTAGAGATTTAGCAGCACCAAAGGAGCGGTGAGTCGGGTCTGTACACCTGTGTCGCTATGGTGCCCACATCCTTCAAAGAATATAGGAAAGACATCTCGTTTATGCCTACAAGTCTGGGTGACCCAGAGATTTAGAGCATTTTTCAATGAATCTTAGCCAGTTAGATCCCAAACCAAACCATTCAGGAAAAGAAGAACCCCCCCCTCCCTCTTTTCCTCTTCCCTCAGACTCCTTTGTGGCAGCTCTGGGCCGTTCTGATCCCTGACCTAACAAAGGTGTTTATTCTCTTTTATTTACCCCTGACTCTCTCTTTTAATTTCTGCATCAAATCCTAGGGCTTAGATATTCTCCTGTAAACTCCTTTCCCTAATGGCAAGTGTTCCCTGAAGAGTCATTTCAGTGGGTCATAGGGTTATTACCTACTTCCTTCCTTCATTAGTTCCCCCTTGGGAGTAAGTACAGTGGTTGGAGTGCCTGGCTTCCACCCCAGCTTTGGACACTTTTCTCTCCCACGTCACTACATTTGCTAACCTCCTCCCTATCAGCCCACTGATCCCCCCACACATAAGCTTTATTTCAGTTTGCTTACTACTTAAGTCTCTTTCCTCCATAGGAGTATCATGGCTCTGACATTTCCTGGTTTCTTCCCCAGTATATCCCAGCATCAAGCATAGTGTCTGCTGTGTAGCAGGCGGAATAAATCTCCTAATTATTAATTGGCAATGAGTCAGAGACTGCACCCTCTCAGACTCGCACATTCTTTTTTTTTTTTTTTTTTAAGTTTTTATTTATTTGACAGAGAGAGACACAGCAAGAGAGGGAACACAAACAGGGGAAGTGTGAGAGGGAGAAGCAGGCCTCCCACTGAGCAGGGAGCCCAATGCGGGGCTTGATCCCAGGACCCTAGGATCATGACCTGAGCCAAAGGCAGACGCTTAACAACTGCGCCACCCAGGCGCCCCCAGACTTGCACATTCTTAATACAACATTCCCAACATGACTAGAAAGGAGAAGGAACTTGCATTGAAGGATAACCAACATTTACAAACATTAACTCTTTCATTTTTCACAACTGGACTGTAAGGTAACTAATTTTCTTCAAGTTTTAAGATTTAAGATGAGAAAAACCGAGGTTCAAAAAAGTTAAATGATTTGTGGTAGATCATACACATAGAAAATGGTGAACCTGGGTTTTAACCCCACTTTATACTCTGAGCATCTGAAGTTCCCCTTCTTTCTGTTGCTTTTTATTGCCTGTACTGGATCAGAAAAGCAGATTTATTCATGAGTTATCAGAGATATTTTGGGGTGATACTCTGTCAGCTTGCAAGAAAGTGTTTCCGCCTACATTTGGGGCTAATTTATGCACTGGTAGTTGTGGCCATATTGTTCTTGAGTGAGAACGCAAATTGACTCCATACATCAGCCAGAAGCTGGTCTTCCTTTAACAGCTGATTCCATGACTTGTCACATTTTCAAACTCCTCTGGGTGTCATGAAAGAGGGTGGATGGGCATTTTACTTAAAAATATGAAGAAGAAGGTTGCTATTTCTGCAGCATTATAAAGCTATAGTTTACTGGCTGGTAATACTGACTTTCCCTAATATTGTACCGGATAGAACTGACTTTTCTACATTTAAGAAACTGAAGCATCTAAAACAAACACTTAGAAGGAATAATTTGGCAGGTGAATAGGAATGGTAGTGAATCATTTTGGAGACATGTCACAGCCATCATACTCTTGAGAAATGGCCATCTCCACAATCACAAATACATTCACGCCGTTAGTACGAGTGGGGAAGCGAGACATTTTTCTTCACTAATGCTTTTAACTCTGACTCACAATGCCCATCCTTCTTCCTCTCCCAAGTCACTGTCCAGAGAATGGCTCACTACACTGTATTCTCACTTCCATCAAGAAAATAGTATCCTTATCATTGGAATTTATTCAAGATTTCATTCCCTTAATTGTGTTGATATTTATTATCAGTGGGGGAAAAATAGAGCTCCTCTAAAGACAAAAGTTACATAAATAAAATAAAACTTAATTTTAGTAATTGACTAGGAGGAGGAAAAATGGGAACCATGAACCAAACTCTGTCCACTCAAATATCATGTACCTTAAAAATACAAAAACTATAAAATAGCTTAGGCTTGGTATTAAATTCAGAAAGGGGGATTTTGTTTCTTGTTGATATAACAGGATAATCTTAGATGACTTTAAATTCTAAAGAGAAGGTAGCAGACACAGTTAATATGTTCTGCCATAAGAATCTATAGAAATGACATGTTAATAACTTGTTACTGATTATTTAATGAAGAGCTGAGAGTTTCTACCTCAATGGTTTAGGGCAACACAGACTACCAGACTCAGTACTTGAATTCTAATCCTACCTCAGTCTTTAAGAAGCTGTATGACTTTGGACAAATTGTATCTCTGGGTCTCAGCTCTCTCATCTGCATAATGAGGGGACAAAATAAAATGACCAAAGTCCCCTTCTAGCTTTCAAATAATAATAAGTTATCATTTGACAGTTATTAATATAGATTTACTTTTTAATCACTGAAAATACAGACAGATTATTTCAACAATGCATTGAACACATTTTCTAGCCAAACACTGCAAAAAGTGCAGAAATAAAACAGTATTTCTATTTCACTAGCAACTCCCCATCCCAGTGTCCAAGCTAAGACTTTTTCAACGTGGTACATGAAACCCAAGATGTGAGAAAATATAGTAAAAATTTCTTTCTTCCTAACATTAGCACTCACTACTAAAGACACAGTGAAATCTACAGATGATCACACCGTTACTTTAGTTTTTACTGTAAATAATACCACATACCCAGTTTTACTCATTCTATTTTATCTGTTCATTGACTTGATATATGGGGAGGGATATACAGAGTCACAACAGGTTTAAAAGACTCCTTTAAATGAGGAGAGAGACAAGTTTCTGGGATTCAGGATAACAATAAGGTTAGAGTCTCACTTCCTGCTATAGGGATTAGGAATTTGATATGATTCACCTAAACGGAATTCCCTTTAAAATTTCAAATCCTTTTAAAAGAGACAAAATGTAGTAACTGACAATCTTCTGCATTTGCATTTATCAAATTAAGTTATCTCATTCAGGATAACATCATGAGAGAATACTGTTAGAGGATTCACGTCTCCTGCCTGGAGAATGAATAGTTTCCTCATTAAGCAGCAATGAGAAATAACCCCTATTGAGGCTCCCAGCAAATGACATTATGTCTAGGGGTGAAACTACTGGGGACTGAAAGGTCTTCATCGTGCTGAAGTTCTCTCTGGAACGGCTGTAGGGAGTTTAAAGTATATAACCCACAATATTCGGTGCTGAATCCCAAAGCACAAGTAAATGACTTGCACAAAACGTTGCAAATACGGGATGGAGTAAACATTGCTATAAAAACCCTATCCAAACCACAAACACAGGCAGCCAAGGCAGCCTACTGATAATGAAGGGAGCAATGAATGAGATGTGTTGTGTTGTCATCCAAGACCCTGAATTCAACTCCTGTGGATGTTGTTCCTCCTCTGCAAAAAATTTGAATTTAACCCTACTACCCAACACTTCCAGTTTGACAGAGACCTTTAATTATTTCCTTTCCACACTATCCAAGGCTGAGACAGAGTCACATAAGAAAAGGTACATCCTATAAAGGTTTGAAAAATCTGGTTCATGTCTCAGCTCTTGTGTTTATTAGCTGAGTGACATTTGGCAAATTTCCTTTACCACCTTGAGATTCAGATTTCTTATCTTCCTTTAGAAGGGGGATAATTGGATAATCTTTGCCTTATCAACTTCACCTAGTTGTTTCTTGGGAAAAAGGAAAATTATGTATGTGAAAATTCTCTGTAAGCTATAAAACAATATTTAAATGTTAATTGGTAAAAGGAGACTATCTCATTAAAAAAGAATGGCAAGGTTTAGGGCTTTTTTGGTTTTTATTTTAACTGCCTACCAGAATACATAGCTAGTATCAAGTCAGTGCTTTCTCAATGAACTTTTAGATGACATCCAATGAGCAGGATCAGGCATGAAGGGATGGGGGTGTTGGGGATAGCTGAGTATCTGGATGATGCTAAAAAGCCAGGTTAAAAAATCCTCAGGTAGGGGTGCCTGGGTGGCTCAGTCGTTGGGCGTCTGCCTTCGGCTCAGGGCGTGATCCTGGCATTCTGGGATCGAGCCTCACACGTCAGGCTCCTCCACTGGGAGCCTGCTTCTTCCTCTCCCATTACCCCTGCTTGTGTTCCCTCTCTCGCTCGCTATCTCTATCTCTGTCAAATAAATAAAATCTTTAAAACAAAAACATCCTCAGGTATAGCTCAATGTTTTCTATGTATCTGAATACCTGAGCTTTGGGTGGACAGGCTTAAATGGAAAACTTGGGTTGAGGAATTCAAAAGTGGCAAGGGAAGCATGGAGATCCTGGCACATTTGGTAGAGTTGAAGAGGTCATAATAGCTAGGACATAATGGAGAGTTGGGAAAAAGGGAGAGGGACTTCCTAGTTTCTTTCTGCCTCTGGGACGAAAACTGGAGGAAACAAATAAAAAGCACTATGGTTGGCTCAAGGTTGGGGAGTGCAAGGACTCTACATACTACACCCAGGATAATGGTAGAACGGAACTAAGCAGCCCTAATGGAAACCCCAATTCCCAAAAATGTCAAGAAATTGTGTTTCATACCTGAAAACTGGGATTGTGAGAGGGTTCTACGTAACTCCAAGTGTGGACGTGGATGCCGGTTTACAAAAGGCAAGAAGAGACCTGTGCCTCCACCCACTCACCTTGTGCATCTGTCTCTATGAAAGCAGCCCACTACCTGAGATTCACGCTTAGTCACAGTGACAGTGGCTAAAGTTGGGAAGACTCAGGGTGATGGTAGTCAGGCCACAGCCTGAGGCACTAGGGGTTCAGCAAGATGATTTTAGCACAGGTTTCATTGTCCAAGGCTAGGTCTTGAAAAGTACACTGGCAGATAGGGCAAGAAGGAACATTTTGAAAAGTCTGAGTGTCCCCATAATCAAGGTGATCACAACATGGATATAGGATTACAATATTTTTAATTTAAGGCAGAATCATGCAATACATAGCTACATCTTTCTAT
Organism: Ursus maritimus; assembly: GCF_017311325.1. NCBI lineage: Eukaryota > Metazoa > Chordata > Mammalia > Carnivora > Ursidae > Ursus > Ursus maritimus. The sequence continues at coordinate 19,135,074 of NW_024425008.1, forward strand.
GTCCTTCCTTCACACATTCTCTACCCTCACCCAAAAGTTGAAACAACTAAACGGGTTTACAAAAGTTGCATCTTAATATATTCAAAACGGAATTCATAACTTCCTTTCTTCTGCATGGCCAGGACCACTTTGCCCCACTTCTTAACACTCTCTGCCATGTCTTGATCTAACCTGTCCAGAAGGTGTTCTCTCCTTCTCTATCCTTCATGAGACAAAGTTGTTTATAATCTCTCATGAACAACCCATTGCCCAAATTTCTTGGAGTTCACTGTTACAAATGTCCTTAATTAACCTCTAACCTTCATTTAGTTATGCTGCTCAACCCCATTCCACCACTTACTGATTTTATGATCTTTGGAAAGTTGTATATAGCTTCTAAAGGCCTCAGTTTGCTCATATTTAAATTGAGGACTGATTCTTTTAATTAATTCATGCATCCAAAAAATATGTGTCGGTCTGGGAGAAGCATCAGAGAAGGTCTTCACAAACATTTGAAAGAAAGAGCTAAGGAGGTGAGGATGTAAATTATATATCTTATATTTGGGAAAAACACTTCAGGCATGGAGAAAAACAAGTGTACAAGCCCTGAGAAATAAAACTAGTAAAGTAGGAGATTTAATAAAGCAGAAAAGCAACTGGAGGAGTGCCTGGGTGGCTCAGTCGTTAAGCGTCTGCCTTTAGCTCAGATCATGATCCCAGGGTCCTGGGATTGAGCCCCGCATTGGGCTCCCTGCTCAGCGGGAGGCCTGCTTCTCCCTCTCACACTCCCCTTGCTTGTGTTCCCTCTCTCACTGTCTCTCTGTCAAATAAATAAATAAAATATTTATAAAAAAAAAAAGCAACTGGCGATAAGAACCGAGAGTCAGATCATGTAGGACCTTATAAAGCACAGTGAGGACTCTGGATTTTACTTTTAGTGAGATGAAACTCTATTAGGAGGCTTTGATCCAACTTAAATTAAAACACACACACACACACACACACACACACACACAACTCTATGACTGCTAAGTTGAAAGAGGGTAAATGCATAAAGAAGAAGACCACTTAGGAGGCCAGTGTAACTGGGTGTGGTGGTGACCTGGGTCAGAGGTATGGTGGAAGTGATGGAAAGTGGTCAGATTCTGAATACATATGGATAGTTGAACTGACCAGATTGAAAGAGCAGATCTGGATAGGAGAGAAAAAGTCAAAACAACAGGTTTTGGTTCTGAGGAACTATAAGAATGAAATGAGAAATTGCAATGAAATGAGATAAAGAATACTGTGAGAAAGGCCCTTCTAGGAGGAAATTTTAGGATTCTAATTTATTAGAAATATGTCAAGTAGGGAGACTATGGACTATGAGAAACAAACTGAGGGCTTCAGAGGGGAGGGGGATGGGGGAATGGGACAGACCGGTGATGGGTAGTAAGGAGGGCACGTATTGCATGGTGCACTGGGTGTTATACACAACTAATGAATCATCGAGCCTTACATCAGAAACCGGGGATGTACTGTATGGTGACTAACATAATATAATAAAAAATCATTAAAAAAAAAAAAAAGAAATATGTCAAGTAGTTGGTCTAATACTTAACCGTGGACTTCATGGGAGAGGTCAGAGCTACATGTACTTTGGGAGTCATGAGAATATTTAAAGCCATGAGGCTGCATGAAACCACTAAGTGAATGAATACAAATTAAGAAGTGAAAAGACCCAAGGATTTATCAGTGGGCCCTTCCAACACCTAGAAGCAAAGAAACTGTAACATAGGTGAAAGTAAAATATAGAACAGTAGAGAAAAGGACAAAACTCAGGTTAAACGGAATGATGCTGGTCTAAGGCTCTTTTATTGCAAAGTTTTATTATATTAATTCAAAGTACACCATGGTGAGTTAAGCATACATATTATAGTCCCTAGAAGAACCACAAAAATACAAAGACATATAGCTAAAGGTCATGGGAGGAGATAAAATGGAATACTAAGAAATAATTTAAATATATACAGAAAAAGAGAAACAAAGGAACAAACAGATGGAATACATAAATAAAGAGCAAGATGGTAGACTTAAGAGGGTAACCAAATTAGTCATTACATTAAATTAGACTAAGTACTCCAATTAAAAGATCATCACACTGGATAAAAATAAAAGGATAAAAATAAAATGTCTACAAGAGAGAAACATAAAATGTAAGAACACAGAGGTTTAAAGGAAAAGAAAGTTGGGGTAGCTAAATTAATAATAGACTTTAAGAAACAATACTCTCACATTTGCTCATGGGATTTTAAATGGCACATCCTCTTTGGAAAACTGTCAACTTCCTGTAAGGTTTAACATATAGCTACCCAATAATCCAGAAAACACTCCGTAACATATTTACCCAATAGAAATAAAAATGTATATTCATACAAAGACTTCCTCAAGAATGCTCATAGTTCCTCCAAATGTAGGAAACAATTGAGCCAATTGGAGAAAATAACTCAAACGCCCATGTACAAAGAAAAGATAGTACATAATGGGATTCTAACAGAAAGAATGATCTACTGTTACATGCATCAACATGGAGAGATCTCAGAAACATGTTGAGCAAAAGAAGTCAGATACAAAAGGTTACATACCCTATGCTCCGTTTATATGAAGGTCAAAAATAAGTGAAATTATAGATAGAGAAATCAGTGAAGTGTTGCTTCAGTAACATATGGGAAAATCTCAACGTGGGAAAAAATCTCCATTAGGTAATGGTTATATAGTATATACACTTGTAAAAATTAATTCAGCTCTACACATAATTTTTTAAATTTTTGTGCCAAAAAACATCTCAATATAGTTAGCATTTTAAAAGTCAAGAAGATGAAGAATTAGCAGAGACTTAGAGGAAATTGTCAATGAAGTAGGAGATTATCATAATCGGATTATGATGGCCTGGGAATCGAGTAAAGAAATTATTTGAAGGTAGATCTATATTTAGAATAGATCACAAAAGATAGCCATCTACTGTAACAAATCCTAGTGACTGTGAGCTGCCCGTGACGTATAGCACGATAGAAATCACTGATGACTGATTAAAGACTGTTTAGGTAGAGGCTAGCCTCCACTCCTTAGATTTCTAAAGTTAAAAAGAGAAGTTTTAAGGAGTTGCTGTCGAACAGAGACTTGAGTTAGTCACTAGAAAAGAAAATTTGGCCAAAAGAACTTTCTTTTCCCACATGGGAAAATTAATAGCTTGAAGCTCTGCTGATAGAAGAAATCAAATAGAATGAGAAAAACTGAAAATTGAACAAAGACTGAAGGGATGTTTGAACCATGTCCCTGAGTAGGTAAGCAAGCATAAAATCTAGATCAAAGGTAAATATTTAACTCGAAAGGTGTGTGTGTGGCCATGTGTATATGCACATGAGTATATGTGTCAAAATAATTATGCTTAGCATAGTATCTTAACACATATTTCTCTAAGTATCACCTATTTTATTCAAAGTTAATAATCAACTCAAGGGCCATTCTATCCTTAATATTACTGCTTTCAGCTGGCCAGGGTTCTAATGTTCCTTCACTCTTATCCTATCAAAGACCATAGCGGAAGATCTACTATAATTACATATGTCAAATCATAATGTAAGCCAAAGCATTATTATTTCTGTGGCTATTTGCAATCTCATATCTAATCATGACAGGAAAAGTTGTCCCCATGTTTCAATTCTGAGATTTGGGAATAAAAAGAGCTTTAGAGGGGGAGGACAGCATACTTGCAGGTGCCCCTGAAATTTAACTAAAAAAGGGGGTTACTAAGCTGCTTATAGGTAAAACCGACTCTAAATATGAGCTGGTATCAAAAGCCTTCTTTCCAAACCTGGCAAACTACTTGGGGCTTTCTGTTTCTGTGGAAATCTATTAAGTTGGAACATTCGGATGGGTATCCAAGTGTACTCTTAATTGCTTCTAAGAGCTCTCAACCAATCAAACACAAATGTCAGGTTGTACTTGGAGAGGCCCAGAGCTAAAGCCACAGGGCTAAAGTTTAGGAAAAATGGACTTTTTGCGACTCCCAGACTCACTATTCTGAGTGATGAGCTCATTCCAACATTAGTGAGTCCTAGAATTCATCACCTTCCAAATGCTAAAATAAAATCAGGGAAATGTCATCAAGTTGTTAACCATTATTATCTATTAAAGTAGCACTACTGAAGACGAGGAAATCACCTAATAAAGCCAATCTTTCTTCTTTATATTGCCTAGAACTGTCAGGACTCCAATAAATTATAATGGACCCAACTTAAAACCAATGACCTGCATATTATACACTGAAAATCCCTTTTATCTCAGCAAGTAACCAACACCAGGCTTGTCAATTAGGATGGGAGAATGTCAAGGTTAAATGTTTCTCAAAGCTTCTGAAGTCTACCTTTCAAATTTGAACCACTTGAAATGTCTGTTTATTGACTCCTGGCAAATGCACTTCCCTACTTCTAAAAAAAAGACGGATTTTACAAAGAGCTCTTACGGAGAGTATAGCAATGCAATGACAGGCTAAATAAATGTATAAAGAGAAACATGTTGGGGGGAAAAGAAGCTTTAGAAAAGCTCCAAAGTGGCCCCATTTTAAACCGTGAAATCTCTGGCAAGTTCACTTTCCAAGTCTCAGTTTCTTTATCTAAAAATAAAGACAATAATCTCTCTCATAAGTGATTATATTGACAACAAAATTAAAATAATATATTTAAAGTATCCAGAAATAAAAAATGGTGAATAATTCAAAGACATTATTGGTAGTAGTATTTCACACAATATTCATTAACTTATTCAACTAATATTCTGTAAGCAGCTATTTTAAAAGGCATTAAGGTAGTAGACATAGGGAACTTAATAAACAAGACAAACCATCTTTACTTTCACAGAATTTGCAGTCTAGTGGTAAGGAGAGATGATTAAAAAAAAACTATTACAATACAGAGTTATTTGATAAAGGAAATATGAGGCTTAACGGATGCACAGAAATACCTTATGCACAATGGTCTGGTAGGTTTGGAAATTCAGGGAAGGCTACCCAAATGAAAAAACACCAAAACTGCATTCCGAATGATAAGCAGAAATTAGCTAGGCAAAGTGGTTATGGAAAATGCCCAGGGCACAAGGCAGGCTCTGCAAAATCTTGGGGGGAGAGAAAGCATGGTGCATGCTTTTACCAGAGAACAATTCAGAATGGATGGAATGAACAAAGGGTTGAAAGAGATTCAGTGAGGATAGCCTTTGCAGCTCTTATCTGCGTATATTCCTGGGAGGCTTTGGTAGGGAGGAGGAGAACAGGATCAATCCCAACGCCTTTTATGCTCATGCTCTCTCCAGAAAATGAGTCAGAGACATCAAGCATTTATGAGAGTGTGGTAATCTCTTTGGCTATGTGAAACATGTAGGGGAACTGGAGAGGATTAAAGGATTAAAGAGAAAAACACAACAGTTTTGAACTGCAGTAAAGAGTTAAAATACGGGAGATGAAGAGTAGAAACTGAGTCACACTCAGCATCTCAAACAGAAGACTCGTATGTTGAATTTACTCATGCTCAAGATACCCAGTCCCCTTCTCCTTTTATTAGACTGACATTCACATTTTTGGCACCTGGCTTACATGACTCCTCCTCGATGGAGCTTTCTCCCACTCCACAAGGCAGAACTAACCCCCCTTTCCAGTATGTTCTCATAGCAAATGGTACTTGGATGAAGTACATTTCTTTTATTATTGTCTATTTATGTGAGTTTCTCTTTCTCAAAATGAGCTGAGGACAGAGCTAAAATCTTTATTCACATATATATGTGGCATGATTACAAAATTAGTCTTTAACGAATATATTTTTTGGACTTCTATCCTATATACATTTAGAGTATATCCATTACCCCAGTGTATATACTGTCAACACAAGAAGGACGCATAGGAAGGGTTGAAGGATTCTTATAAGAAGTCTATAGCTAATGACTAGGCTATCTCCCAAATGGTGTTTGCTAAGTTATTGCTTGAAATTTGAACACATTTACCCCTAGAAATAATGGCATAGGGGAAATTAGTTTGACAGGGAAGCCTGTTTAACTAAAACAAGTTAAGTAAGCCCCATACCCTTATTTAACTTAACATTTTTATTATAATTTCTGAGGGGAAAATACAACCCAGGTCCCAACGGAAGAGGTCAGGAATAATTTTCCTGTACCCTTATCTCTCCCACATTAAAAGACTAAACCTTTTCATAACACCATATGAACAGACTTCCCCTTCATCTATACTGACTGGATTCCAGAGATGGAACAGCCATGTTTTCTAAATCAAAAGTCAGGACACATGGTGTTCCCATGTCATGATAAGTGAACAGAATATTTGAAATTCAACAGTTTCTGTTTATAACGGAGCTTCAGAGAAGGTAAGGGCATAGGGCATGAAATGGAGAAAGATCGTTAGAGGAGGAACAGCAAGGGCTGTTTTTCATGGGATAAAAACTCCTAATGAGTCAGAAACTCCTCATAAGTACTATTAAAGTTTGATGAAGTTTAATCCCTAGGATAGAAATGATAGCTGTGGGTCCAAGCAGAGGGAGCAACCTCTTGGGTGTTGGTGCCCAGACCTGCCTCAGGCAGGCAACATCATTCCATAGCTTCCTTCATCCCTTGGTAGCAGTGGTGGTGGCTCCTCGGGTAACATCTGTGTGAGGCACAGGAATGGAAGCAACTGTTTGCTTACATAAATGGAAAGCTAACAGATTAGGTATTACTAAGAAAATATCAGGCAGCCCTTTTTATATCTCCCTATTTCTCTCTTAAATTTGCCCATTCCATTGTTTTGTCCCCAGTAGCTTAGAAAGTGCTTACTGCATGGTAGAATATTTTGGAGGGAAACTTGTGTTATGACTTTTTAACAGAAAAGTTGTTTAACAGTTAATCTGCACATAAAAGAAAACAACTGGCCAGTTCATGTTCGGTCAAAAGGGACAAAAATAGGGGCGCCTGGGTGGCACAGCGGTTAAGTGTCTGCCTTCGGCTCAGGGCATGATCCCGGCATTCTGGGATCGAGCCCCACATCAGGCTCCTCCACTGGAAGCCTGCTTCTTCCTCTCCCACTCCCCTTGCTTGTGTTCCCTCTCTCGCTGGCTGTCTCTATCTCTGTTGAATAAATAAATAAAAATCTTTAAAAAAGGACAAAAATAATCTGAAAAGAAATTCAAATGATCATCATTAGATCATTACAGATCAATATTCAAACCTTAACATTACAGCTTTGACAAAAACTCAAAAATCTAACAAAATGAACATTAAAATGGTCAAATATTGCTTTCAGTAGCTTACACTGCTGGTGATTCCTGCGATGCATACTTGGTTGGCGAAGAACCTGCTGGAATTTGAGGCTGGTTAGTTGACACAGTAAGAGGACCTTAAGTTCACCTCATCCCACAGGTACAACTAAATAACACATCAGTGTAAATAACCCAGGAAACAACCTGAAGACTGGCACAGAAGAGGCCACTTGAAGAGGGTAGGGAGGGCAGAGATGTGGTGGTAAATGAAACGGATTGTGGTGTACACAGATGGGAGTGAGCCAGGGCCACGCAGAAGGGCAAGAAAGAGACTATCACCCTGGGGACCTGTATGAGGAAGATAAATCCCTGTAATATTTGGGGTTGAAAGCAAGAGGGGCCTAATTTCATGAGTTCTTACAACCAGAGAGACTTAAAGCCCAGAATTTTAAAAATCAGTGAACTCTGCTCTGAGAAAGAAAAGAGGGTGATAGGAAACTTAGCTCTCAACCTTAAAGAGACAACATGACAAACGGGCCAGCAGAGATACAGTACAGAAGCAGTAGTGGGAAAAATACCTAGAGTATATGAGAGGGAGAGTAGTTGACTCTTTTTAGATCCTGTCCCAGAGGGAGCCTCCTCCAGGAACAAAGGAGCAGGCAGGAACCACTTTCCTCCTCTGCCCCACAACATAAACACGTGGCCACCTGCAAAACCAGTGCAGAGTCATGCTCACTACCTAATTTGTTAACTCTAAGATCTACCCACCTCCCATACTTTGGTGGATCCACCCTTCTTGGTCATGCTTGCTTCAGTCTAGGTGCTATGGGTCCCCTCCTTCAGAAGACCTATGCAAACGTTGCCAACATTACATCTCCTGACCTGTGCATTTTGACGGGTCTTGCTCCCAGTGGCGGTGGGCCCTGTGGAAGCCCACAGCACACCTTGTTAAAACGGCCTCTGCCCAGCAACCCCAGTCCCTGCATCAACAGGTTTCACTTTGGAAGCAGACCAATGAGCACCTTGTTAAAACTGTGTGCCCCACCCTAGCTGGAGAACAAACACTGCTCACAATGGGCAAACGGGGCTTCTGCAGATCACTGGACTGAAGGAAAAAGCAGCCAGGACAAAACAGCATACATAGGAGATACCTCCTGAAGTGCCAGATTCTGGGGAACAGGAAACACTGCACTAGAGGGCATTACAAGACCTCCTCTTTATAAGGCCATTACCTTTAAGAGCAGGAGATGTAGCTGACTTTTCTAACACAGAGAAAGACAGACTTAGACAAAATGAGGAGACAGAGGCATATGTCCCAGATGAACGAACGGGACAAAACCACAGCAAGAGAACTAAGTGAAACAGATATGTAATATGGCTTATAGAGAATTTAAAGTAATGATTATAAGATACTTACTGGACTTGAGAAAAGAGTGGCGGACATCAGTGAGGACATCTCTTTAAGGGTAAAGAGATTAAAAAGAAGAAGAAGAACCAATCAGAAATGAAGAATACAATAAACAAAATTTAAAAATACACTAGATGGAATAAATAGCAAGCTAGAGGAAGCAGAGGAACAAATTAGGAACCTGGAAGACAGAGAAATGGAAAGTAATCAGACTGAGCAGATGAGAAAAAAATTATGCAAAATGAGAATAAAAATAGGGAACTCTGTGACACTATCAGGCATAACAACATTTACATTATAGAGACCCCAAAAGAAGAAGAGAAAGAAATGGGGGCAGAATTTATTTGAAAAAATAGCTGAAAACTTCCTTAACCTGGGGAAGGAAAGATATCCAGATCCAAGAGGCACACAGACCGCCAGACAAAATCAACCCAAAGACGTCCACACCGAGATACTTAGTAATAAAAAATGGCAAAAAAGTGGTGATAAAGAAAGAATTTTAAAAGCAACAAGAGGAAAGAAGGGTGTTACATACAAAGGGAAACCCCTAAGGCTATCAGCTGATTTTTCAGCAGAAACTTTGTAGGCCAGAAGAGAGTGGCATAATATATTCAAAGTGCTAAAAGCAAAAAATATGCAGCCAAGAATCCTTTGCCCAGCAAGGCTATCATTCAGAAGAGAAGGAGAGATAAAGAGTTTCTTAGACAAACAAAAACTAAAGGAGTTCATGACCACTAAACCAGCCCTACAGAAATATTAAAGGGGACTTTGAGTGGAAATGAGAGACCAAAAGTGACAGTATGAGTGTAGGAAATACAAAAGCAGTAAAAATAAGTGTATCTGTAAAAATCAGTCAAGGGATTCACACACACACAGGATTTAAAATATGATACCATATACCAAAAACATGGGGGGAGAGGAGTAAAGAAAGGGTTCAACCTTAAGCAACCATTAACTTAACATAGACTGCTATATGCAGAAGATGTATGTACAACCCTTATGGTAGCCATAAATCAAAAACCAGGAATGGATATACAAAGTATAAAGAGAAAGGAATCCAAGTATATCACCAATGAAAGCCAGTAAGCCATGAAAAACAGCAAGAAAGGATCAGGAAAAAAAGTTACAAAAACAGCCACAAAATAGGTAAGAAAATGGCAATACAAATCAATAATTAATTGAATGTAAATGGACTACACATTGCAATGAAAAGAAATAGGGTGATGGAACAGATTTAAAAAAAAAATCCATACGCTGCCTACAGGACTCACTTCAGACCTAAAACACATGCAGATTGAAAGTCAGGGGATAGAGAAATATTAATCAAGTAAATGTATGATAAAATGTATGATAAAAAAGAAAGCTGAAGTAGCAATACTTAATATCAGATTTAAAAAATCCTTAAAACAAAGCCTGTAACAAGAGACAAAGAAGGACACTCTAGAATAATAAAGAGAACAATCCAACAAGAAGATGTAACAATTGTAAATACTTATGCACCCAACATGGGAACACCCAAATACATAAAACAATTAATAACAAACATAAACTAATCTATAGTAATATAATTATAGTAAGGGATTTAACATCCCACTTACATCAATGGACAGATCATCCAAACAGAAAATCGAGAAGGAAACAGTGGCTTTGAAGACACACTGAATCAGACGGATTTAACAGGTATATTCAGAACATTCCACCCTAAGACAACAGGATACATATTCGTTCAAGTGCACATGAACATTCTCCAGAACAGATCATACATAAGGCCACAAACAACTCAACAACAACAACAAAAATCTAGGTCATACCATGCATCTTATCTGACCATAACACTATAAAACAAGAAATCAACCACAAGAAAAAATCTGGACAAAGCACAAATACATGGAGGTTAAATAACATGCTACCAAACAATGAATGGGTCAACCAAGAAATCAAAGAAAAAATCAAAAAGGACATGGAGAGAAAGGCAAATGAAAACATCCATAGTCCAAAATTTCTGGAATGCAGGAGCAGCAGTTTTAAGAAGGAAGTTTATTTATTTTTTTTAAGATTTTATTTATTTGACAGAGAGAGAGGCAGCGAGAGAAGGAACACAAGCAGGGGGAGTGGGAGAGGGAGAAGCAGGCTTCCCGCTGAGCAGGGAGCCCGATGCAGGGCTTGATCCCAGAATGCTGGGATCATGACCTGAGCTGAAGGCAGATGCTTAACTACTGAGCCACCCAGTCGCCCCAAGAAGGAAGTTTATAGCAATACAGGCCTACCTCAAGAGCAAGAAAAATCTCAAACAACCTAACTTTACAGCTGAAGGAGCTAGAAAGAGAATAAACAAAATCCCCAAGCCAGCAGAAGGAAGGAAATAATAAAGATTAGAGGAGAAATAAATGAGATAGAAACAAACAAAAAAGATCAATGAAACGAGGAGCTAATTCTCTGAGAAAATCAATGGAATTGATAAATCTTTAGCTGGACTCATCACAAAAATAAGGACTCAAAATCACAAATGAAAGAGGAGAAATAAAAACCACACCATAAAAATACAAACAATTTTAAGAGAATATTATGAAAAACCATATGCCAACAAATTGGACACCTAGAAGAAGTGCATAAATTCCTAGAAACCTATGACCTTTCATGACTGAAGCAGGAAGAAAAAAAACATTTAAACAGACCAATTACCAGCAAGGAAAATGAACTAATAATCAAAAACCTCCCAGCAAAGAGAAGTCTAGAACCAGACAATTTCACAGCTGAATTCTACCAAACATTGAAAGAAGAGTAACATCTATTCTACTCAAACTATTTCAAAAAATAGAAGGAAAACTTCCAACTCATTCTATGAGGCAAGTATTACCCTGATAACAAAACCACTAAAAACACACCACTAAAAAAAAGAATTACAGGTCAATATCTCTGATGAACACAGATGCAAAAATCCTCAACAAATACTAGCGAACAGAATCCAATACTACATTAAAAAATATCATTCATCATGATCAAATAAGATTTATTCCCAGGATGCAAGGGTGGTTTAATATTCATGAATCAATCAACATAATATATCACATCAATAAGAGAAAGGATAAAAACCATATGATCATTTCAATCGATGCAGAATAGGCATTTGACAAAGTACAACACCCATTTATGATAAAAGCCCTCAACGAAGTAGGTTTATGGGAACATACTCCCGTATAATACAGGTCTTATAGGAAAAACCCATAGCCAACATCATACTCAATGGGGAAAAACAGAGCTTTCCCCCTAAAGTCAGGAACAAGACAAGGACATTCACTCTTACCACTTTTATTCAACATAGTACTGGAAGTCCTAGCCACAAGAATTAGGTGACATAAAAAAATAAATAAATAAAAGGCATCCAGATTGGTAAGGAAGAAGTAAAACTCACTATTTGTGGATGACATGATACTATATACAGAAAACCCTAAAGACTGCACCAAAAACTACTAGAAGTGGTCAATGAATTCAGTAGGGTTGTAGGATACAAAAATCACTGTGCTTTTCTATACATTAATAATGCAGCAGAAGAGAAATTAAGAAAACAATCCCATTTACAATTGCACCAAAAATAAGATTCCTAGGAATAAACCTAACCAAAGAGGTATAAGACCTATACTCTAAAAACTATAAAACACTGATAAACAAATTGAAGACAGCACAAAGAAATGGAAAGACATTCCAAGATCATGGGTTGAAAAAACAAATATTGTTAAGATGTCTATATTAACCAAAACAATCTACACATTTAATGAAATCTCTATCAAAATACAATCAGCATTTTTCACAGAGCTAGAACAATCAATCCTAAAATTTGTATGGAACCACAGAAGACCCCAAATAGCCAGAGTAATTTTGAAAAGGGAAGCTGGGGGTATCACAATTCCAGACTTCGAGTTATATTACAAAGCTGTAGTAATCAAAACAGTATGGTACTGGCACAAACACAGACACATAGACCAATAGAACAGAATAATTAGAAAACCCAAAAATAGGGACACCAGGGTGGCTCAGTTGGTTAAGCATCAGACTCTTGATTTCAGCTCAGGTCATGATCTCAGGGTCATGAGATTGAGCCCCACATCAGGCCCTACTCTCAGGGGAGGAGTCTACTTGAGATTCTCTCTTTCCCTCTCCTTCTGCCCTTCCCCCTTCTAAAATAATAAATGGGTAAATCTTTAAAAAAAAAAAAAAAAAGCCCAAAAATAAACCCACAATTTTATGGTCAATTAATCTTCAACAAAGGAGGCAAGAATATCCAATGGGAAAAAGACAGTCTCTTCAACAAATTGTGTTGGGAAAACTGGTCAGTTACATGCAAAACAATGGAACTGGATGACTTTCTTTTATCATACACAAACTCAAAATGGATTAAAAACCTAAGTGTGAGACCTAAAACTACAAAAATCCTTGAAGAGTGCACAGGCAGTAATTTCTGACATTGGTCATAGCAACATCTTTCTAGATAGATCTCTTGAGGCAAGAGAAACAAAAGCAAAAATAAACTATTAGGACTACATCAAAATAAGAAGCTTCTGCACAGCAAAGGAAACAACCAAAAGAACTAAAAGACAATCTAGTGAATGGGAGAAGATATTTGCAAATGACATATCCAATAAAGGGTTAGTATCCAAAATATATAAAGAACTGATATAAGTCAACACCAAAAAACCCCCAAATAACCCAACTAAAAATTAGGCAGAAGACATGAACAGACATTTCTCCAACGAAGACATACAGATGGTCAATGGACACATGAGAAGATGCTCAACCTCACTCATCATCAGGGAAGTGCAAATCAAAACCACAACGAGATATAACATCTATCAGAATGGCTAAAATTAAAAACACAAGAAACCACAAGTGTTAGTAAGGATGCAGAGAAAATGGAACACCATGCACTGTTGGTGGGAATGCAGACTGGTGCATCAGCCACCTTAGAAGACAATACGGAAGTTCCTCAAAAAGTTAAGAATAGAACTAACTTGTGATCCAGCAATTGCTTTACTGGGTATTTATCCGAAGAATATGAAAACACTAATTTGAAGCTATGTATGCACTCTAATGTTTATTGAAGGATTATTTACAATAGCCAAACTATGGAAGAAGCCCAAGTGGCTATTAATAGATGGATGGATAAAGAAGTGGTGTATATATACAATGGAATAATATTCACCAATAAAAAAGAATGACATCTTGCCATTTGCAACAACATGGATGGAGCTACAGAGTATAACGCTAAGCGAAATAAGTTAGAGGAAGAAAAACACATTTGATTTCACTCATTTGTGGAATTTAAGAAATGAAACAAAGGCACAAAGCGGGGGGGGGGGGGGGGCGACCAGACCAAGAAACAGACTCTTGACTGTAAAGAACAGACTGATGGTTACCAGAGGGGAGGTGGATGGGGGGCATGGGTGAAATAGGTGAAGGGGATTAAGAATACACTTGCCCTAATTAGCACAGAGTACTACATGCAAATGCGGAATCACTATATTGTATACCTGAAACTAATGTAACGCTGTATGTTAAATACACTGGAATTCAAATTTTAAAAATGTAAAAGAAAATTGCTGAAATTCAATGAAACGTGAATGCAAATGCTGTGCAAGCCCCTCACAGCCTTCTCCTTAAGAACAGCATTTACAGCAAACTAGAACCGCACGCAAGCACGCGCAGTGGTTACAAGTCACCACCTAGGGCAGCCCCTCCCAACCACCACTTACTAGCAGCCAAGGTGCCTACATCAATAAATCAATTATTTCTTTTTCATGTATTAGAAGTTATCTAAGCATTTGGTCTGTCTACTCCTTTGACTGCTATATAATTTCAAACTCTCCTATATCATCTGCCACTTCATCGCCTCCTGGATTTTCTCCATATTCCCTTATCCTTTCAGTGACAATAAGGCTCTATCACTGCAGATATTTTTATTTGAAATTAATTTTTCAGAACTTTTAGAAAGAGACAGGAATCAGAAAAGCTTCTCAAACTTCACAGACCTTTCTCTTCTGTTTTTTGTGTGTAGTGTTAAAAATTTTAGTGATTTTTGCAGAATGTCCTGGTTCTGTTCCTCTCCCTCCTCATTTTGGTCTCAACCGTCTCCTGCCTTCATCTCTGTTGGCCCTATGCTGGCTTGATTTTGATTCCACTCAAGGGAAGTTTCTCCTTGGTGTAGGACCCTGTCCTAGAAAGGCACCCAGCAAGTTAACTGAGAGGAGCCAGAATGTTCCAGACTCTTCATCCTTCTTAATGCAGGTTCTTGCTCTCATCCATCAGTGGAGAGGGCAAACCCTTTCTTTCAGACCTACTGTTGTAAAATTGTCTTATTCAGTGCTCCGCTCCACTCCTTCCTGCAAGCACAGGCTACTAGTATGCACATGGGCTGTCTTTACTCCGTTATATTTATGTAGCTGGTGTGCAGGCGTGCAAGGGCACCAAGCTCCAGGGGTCCCAAACAGATCTTGAGCTCCAAATAATCCTTATGCCGAAGTGATAAATTTGGAGTTACATATTCTTGTCTTTTGCCCCTGCCCCAGCATTTACAGGACTGGTTCCTTTCTATCCAGAACCAATTTCAGTGCTGGCTCCTGATGCCCCTGCAGGAACATCACTTGTCCCTCTCTTGATCGTGGTAACCTCTCCTACTTGCTTGCAGAGTTTTCACTATCAGTAATTAACTTGTCTATATATTTAGGTCTTTAATGTCTAGCTGCTCCATGAAAGCAGAGAAAGTGTGTGTATTATTCACATCCCTGTCTGCCATTACCAGAAAACACCTGGCACATTACAGAAGTTCGATAAATACACATAGTTAAATTAATAAGTGAATAAATCACCACAAAACCACTGGTTGTTTAATTATCCTGATCTCTCAATGAAATGCTTAGGGCCAAACACTGCTCCTCCCACTGCATAGTGAAAAATTATTTCTGGTCTTCTCCCCTGTGCCCCTCCTTTGGGTTTTTAAAGTCAATCTTGCTTAGACAATCACCAGGCTACAGCAAGGGACTGAAGGAAGGCTAAAGGACAAAATCTGTGATGGCTTTAGTTCCATGGGGGGAAAAATAAAAATGGACCGTCTTCAGAATTTGCTGAACAGATGTCAACTCCATTTGCTACTTCACAAATCATTGTAAAGGATAATTGGATTTCATTGCTCCTCAAACGAGGTGACACAAAGAAAGATGAAACTGCTTTCTAAAGAGGGTTTTTTTTTTCTTTTTTCATAGCAAACAGCTGAGAATTGCTACTTGAGAAGTCACTATCGGATTAAGGACCATCATATCAAGGCTAAATCTGGAAGACAATTTGGAAAATCTCCACAGCCCAGTCAGCAAAAAAAGGGGATCTTGGGGAAAAACAAAAAAGAACTCTATATATCTGCTGAGTAATTTGTATCATGAATATACAGGAAATAAAAGCAGTCCTCTACTTTCTTATAAAACAGTTTTCTGAAAATGCAGTCGAAAGTCCAGTGCCTAAAGGCTAAATAGAAATGTATGTTTGAAGAGGATGGGTAGTAGAGTGGAGGCTATTTTCCAAGACTGCCTATCAGTGTAACAAAATACTTATTTACTCCTGGGGCTGCTCCCTACCTCCTTGTTTCCTGGCAACCTGGCATATAGGAAATAATCTGCAAAGGCCAGGGGCCTCACCCAGGTAAATATTTGTGTGTTCCTATGGGGGGTGGCCATAGCTGAGGGTACCAACCATCACTCCAACCACAAACGGTTGTTACTTCAGTGAAGACTCCCCCTGTGTTACTGTGCAATAGTTCACAATCTTGATTATTCTACTAATCTTGAAAAACAACAACTCATTTTTACTATGTGAAAGGACTTACAGTTGTGAAAATGCATATTGGGAAAAATATAAACCATGAAAAAGTTGAACCCTTACAGTAAAACAATAAACTATAATTACTGGGTCTTCAAATAGGAAATATGATATATATCAAAGATTAAAATGTTCTTTCTTAAAACAACCTGATATCTGGAAAAAAGAAAAAGACGAACCAAAAAACAGACTCGTAAATATAGAGAACAAACATTACCAGAGGGGAGGTGGATGGGGGATGGGTGAAATAGATGAAGGGGATTAAGAATACACTTAATACACTGAACTTGATGAGCACTGAGTACTGTATGGAAATGTTGAATTACTATGCTGTACACCTGAAACTAATATAACACTATATGGTAACTACACTGGATTTTTTTTTTTTTAAACTTGAAGTGGGTTTGTAAATGAACGAGCATGAGGCCTAACATTTTTATTCTGTTAACTTTAGAAAGCCATTTTCCCAGAAGCATTAATGTGTTCTGTTATGTGGAAACAGTTTACAGAATGTACCTGGGTTCTCATCCTGGAGCTATGTCTAAGGCCATTTTTGGTGTCGTGATCATGGGAAGGGAGGATGCTAGCATCCAGAGGGTACTGGCAAGACACGCTGCTGAGCATCCTGTATGTATAGGATGATACCCCACAACGAAGAATTATCTGTTCCAAAATGTTAATAGTGCCCTGATTAAGAAACTCTGTTCTAGACTTAGGAGATAGGTAAATGACAGATAATATTCATTTGTTAAAAAAATAAAAACAAAAACTTTTTTTAAAGCCTCAAGCAGAATGCCAAGTAATATATTATTAGAATATTAATGCTGTCAAGCTGGAAGAAAAATACTCAAATGCACAACTTGGCGTTATTTTACTCCAGAAGTTTTCCACATTCATATGCCAAAAGCAATTACCATATTCCTGATTGCTAATTAGACTGGCACAGGTTTCAACTTATCTACAGATGGCAACTTAAATGATAGTTAATTTTTAAACTAAATTTTAAATTTTGTAGGTTTAAATTTAAATATTTAAACAGATGACATCATCTGTTAATGTATTCACTATATTAACGAACCCAACTCTGTCACATATCAGAGTTGGGCATATGGAAGAACAAGGCAGTTTTCCCAAGCCACACGTGAAAAATCAATCATTTCTGGAAAGCCTACCCTACACAAAGACCCACTTAAAGTTGGAGGAAGAACTAATTTACCATCCTCTACACACATACATACACACACAATTTCCTAAGTGACAAGAACCCTGGACTGGAAGCCAGATGTCTTGCAATTTTGTCCTGACACAGGATTTCTAATTAGTTAGGTACTGATGTTCAGTCCTATAACCACCGATGCCTTGTTTATCCATTTGTAGAATGAATGCTTAGAATCATTTTGTATCATTATTTAGCAAGGCTCTCTTTGAGACTGCCATCAAGGCTTCGATGCTTTTTCCTCGAAATGCACATATCCAATGCATACATTTTCAAGAGACTCCTTAAAGCCCATTTATGAATTTACTAGGAATCAATTGACTACTGGTCAACAGCTTCTGTATTAAACCAGTTTCCTATACATTTTCAATTCTAAAAAATGTTTTAGCTAGACAATATGACGAAGTCGAAAAGAAGAGCTCAGCCAGGGAAAGCCTGGCTACTGCCCACAGTCAAAAACAAGGCCATATTTGAGCAAAAAAGGACATTCGAAAGGGAAAGGAGATAGGCTCTATCTCAGAGAGCAATAAACAAAATCAACCATCACAATTCTATCGTGTAAAAACATTCTTACTGAAAGCATGCTGCTAGTTTCAGAATTAGACAAGCAGAAATATTTGAGATTTACATTGGATTTTTAAAACATTCTATAAGAAAGAATATAAAGTAAAACAAGTATCACAGCCAAATAACCTTATTTCTAGTTGTTCTGACAGTTTATATGCACTCTCGGTATGTTAGCAAGGAGAAAGTTACATAAGGCAGTCCTTTAAGTTACCTTTACACAATGTAAAGAATAAAAAGATGATCTGATCCAGTAAGAACGTTTGTGAATTTAAGACTAGAAATCAAACTGCATGTGCCTCACACAAGATGCAACAGAAAGTCAACTCAAGAGGGTTCAGCTTCTAGGATTTCATTTTCCTCCTTGGTCTGAACTAAAACCAAAACAACACACAAAAAGCCAATTTCGCAAAGTGGAGAAAATCCGTGGAATTATCAAAAACTTGCACGCAGGTCCACTGTCCGGGTACACATAACTTTTTGTTAATGCCCATGGAATATAAATCCTTTCCTTCAATCTTATTAGGCCCATTTGGGACACATGCTATCCCTGGACCAAGAAAGGTTTATTGGTTTAAACGAATCATTTATAGCAGATAGATATAGGGAAATCATCCACAACCGGTAGCCAGTTATGCACAAAGACTACAGTCACATTGTTAATTTGAATTTAAAGCACCTCGTTTTAAACATAATTCTATGTCACTTATGTCCATACACACTGCTTGCTTTCTCCAGAATAAACAAAATATTAACAATTAAAGGAATGATATTAGAGTCATTTCTGGAATTCGCTTTCAATAATTAAAAGATCACTATTTTCTCCCTGCATCTCATTAGCAAAACGGACTGTCGCCCAGCATCCCAAGCTGGGGTTGTATGTACATCCCAAGACAGCATAGTATGTCAAAGGAAGAAGGTTTAGCAAAGCTTTTCTATAAAGGGCCAGAGAATGAATGTTTTTAACTCTGTAGGCCACATGTGGTCTCTGTCCTATATTCACTTTTTTGTTTTTAACAACTCTGTGATAATGTAAAAAACATTCTTAAATCATAGACTACACAAAAACAGGTCCCAGGCTCAATGTGGTTGATGGGCTGTGGTCCGTCCACCTGGTAGGAGACACAGGATTGAGTTCAATAAAAGAGTGAATGCAGCACCCTACGATGTTAGCATTCATTTCATGTCCCTCAGCTGATTAACCAGAAGTGGGTGATCAACCGTTTCAGTATGCCCATGACTGACAGTTTACCAGAATGTGGGACCTTCGGTGCTAAATCCTAGAAAGTCTCTAGCCAACCTGGGTAGTGGTCCCCCTGACGGATTCCTCAAATGAAGGAAATGAAAATCTTAAAGAAGGAGGCTGAAGGAAAGCTGCCACCTCATGGTTTGAGCATCTCATGGACAAGTAAGGAGGGGGAGGGGAGCAAAGGCAGTAGCTAGAAGGCTGCTGGAGCTGGAGCCTTGAAACCAAAAGAACTGGGCTTGGCTCCTCCTACCATGATCCATGGCTGTTAAAGTTATTCATTTTCCATGCTGAGCAAAACTTGAGGAAGTAAGGACAAGAGAAGTCATCCACGAGGTAATAAGAGTCAAGAACAACCAAACAGGTCATATGAAGTCTGGAAAACAATGACATAGACACTCAGAAAACAGCTTGAAATTTCCATTGAAACTTGTCAACAAACCAGAAAGCCTGTGCAAGCATATCAACACTGTCCCTAGGTGCTGCCAGGTCCATTTTGTTCTTTGGTTTCTTTTATTTTTTTCCTCCCTCTTTAATGTAATTGGCAACACATCAAAAAGAGCCCATTCCATGATTCTCTTGCTAAAGCAATGAAGCAGATGGTATCGGAAACTAATGCAGCCGGGAAACACAGATCCACACACAGCTTAGTTGGTGTGAGCCTTGAAAATGATCTGTTGAAAGAATATTGGGTTGGGAGTAAAGGGTGGTGAGTGACAGGTGCCAGAGAGATGTACACAGAGATAAAGACTAGAAACTAATAATGCCTCATTCCAAGCAGATCATCTCAAGGCTGAATTATGTTCCATTATTATATAATAATTTCCATAGAATACTATAACAAGGTCAATAGATACAAAAAGATCAATATTGAAAGTGACACTATAGCAGGACAGAAATCTCACCTTGCACAAGAGCAGAAAATGTCCTCACATAGGAGTGGTCAAGAGAGGCAGCGAAAGGAGCGGAATACCTAAGTGAAAAAGGAACTATGAGGGAGGAAGGGGCCTTGCCTGAATCTCAAGTAGCATTCCTGTACTTCGACACATGCAGACTATTCCTTACGAAGCGTAAAACATCTCACGTGGTCTCACTTATTTACATGATTTTCTCGAGAAGTCTACAGAAAAGAAATGTTGGCACCCATTCCATAGACAGCAGAATTCTATTACTTACCCAAAGTCACATCTTAGAAAAGTGCTAACAATGGGAACAGTCTGTCCCCCTCTAAACTACAAAGCAATCCACACTATACAGGCACAGAAAAGGGAAGCATAAGTCAGTCATTATGTTAATTGTGAATATATTAGTAGACCTGATGTTAAAGGTAGGATTATTATGACAAACAGGATGAGGAACCAAAGGATACAAAATGTCATTTAGGACAGAACTCTAAGAGAGGGATTAAAATGCAGCTATACCGGGGTGCCTGGGTGGCACAGTTGGTTAAGCCCCCGACTCTTGGTTTCGGTTCAGATCATGATCTCAGGGTCATGAGATCAAGCCCTATGTGCGGCTCTGCGCTCAGCCCAGAGTCTGCTTAAGACTCTCTCTTCCCCTCCCCTCCATGTGCACACACACACACACACACACACACATCCTCTCTCTCTAAAATAAATAAATCTTTTAAAACATGTGACTATAGGTAAAATTTCTTATAGAATTAAGGTAGAGAAGTCATCAATCAAATAGCACAATCTTTAAAAAGCTCACCGAACTAGGGCAACAAGGCCCATATTGCACGGTACACCTGGTACATGAAAATGCATGAGAACAGTTCTGAGCTGAGGAAACAGTATCAGTGGAACAGTGACACGCCCCATGGGCTTCCGCCCTACATTCAGCACCTGTCTGCCAACTTGATTCCCCCAGATGCCAATGGGGGTCTGAGCATGCAGCAGCAGGCAATGGCCTGGGAAATCAGCCAGAGGATGATCCAGGAGGGCCAATTACTTTAAAACTCTCAGGGGCCTACCTTCTCTTGGGAGGTCTTTGGAGAAACTGGTAGCTTAAGGCGAAGCCGAAAGTATCTGCCACTTCCCCAAACTCATTCCTTTGTCCAAGCTGACCTCTGACACCAGGAAGTAATCACTCCCTAGTCACTGCGTGTTTGTGCTACTTCATACTATGGTTAAGTATTACTGGTCCTGAAGAGAAAAGAAAGGAGGAATCCTTCCTGATGCTTAGGGTCTAGGGATGTGCTGCTGTAGAAACTGAATTGGCTCTCAGAAAGGCAAACCGAATCGGCACCATCTGTGGATTGCCATGGTGCAGATAATCCCGCCATGGCCAATTTCAAGCTATTGGCATGTCAAACTCCTTATAAAATTCCTGAAAATGCAGTGATTAAATGCTGGTAAGAGCCCAGTGGACCCCTGATTAAGATCTATGCCTAAGGAAATGAAATTCAGGGAAAAGTAGCTCAGATTCTTAGAGGGAGGCGGAGGAGTGGGAGGAGAAACATTACAAAGCACTAATTTCATAGTTTTCCTATTCTCACATTCACTTCTTTCCAATGGACATAAGTCCATGAAGATTCATAACTACCTCCAGAAATAAATTTTGCTGATCTGCAAGCCCCATAAGACTTTACTTCTAAAGCCCAGGTACTGAGTTTGGCATAGAGCAGAACTCTATATATAAGTGCTTACTGATTCATAGAAGATTGATTTTCTTTGCCTGCTTTCCTCCTTTTGATCTCCCCTCAAAGTCTATGGACAAAGGTTGGTGAAAGAGAGTATGGAATTATGGCATAGAGGATAGTAAAACCATCCATCCCAGATCCCATATCTCCCCCTGCAAACTAAGATGGGATGGATGGCTGATGACGAACTCTTTTTTATGTGGGGTGAGGCAATGCCTCTGTCCACTTCCAGAATTTAAAGAAAAATTCCCTGCAGTTAGGTTATTATGCTTATTATAAACTCAAATAGTCCCATGCAAACATTGAGGAAACATCCCATTCGGGGGGTCCGAAAGGTTTTTGAGTACAAGGCAACTGATTAGCCAAATAAATGGAGGAGTCAAAGGATTTCCTTAATTTTCTGCATAAATGTCTCATTCCCATCTTTCAAGTCGCAGCTCAATTGTCAGCTCTTCAAATATGCTTACACACATATACACACACATATGCAGAGTCACCACCTAGGTCATCATTCTGTTTATCTTCATGGAAAGTATCATCATATAAAATCACCTTGGACACTTTTTGTTCAGATTCATTCTACTAAAACTTAACACCCAGGCAAGTGGTAACTTTCTCTTATTCACTCCTACATGCCCAGCTCCAGCCCAAATGTCTGGCAAAGCGTTGGTGGTATAGTGGTGAGCATAGCTGCCTTCCAAATGTCTGGCAAAATTAGTTCTCAAAAAATATTTGTTGAGTGAGTGAATCAGTGGAATGGCATATCAATAGGTAATCTCTTAATTTCCTAGTGTTTACCGGATTGTTACCTTTACCTCCACTTCATTCACAACTGAACCTAAAATCACGTTGACAAGCATTGAAAAGGAAAATTGAAAAAAAAAATTCCAATTTCTTTTTTTTGTTGTTGTTCCTGATCTTTTTTTTTTTTTAATGTTTTTTTATTATATTATGTTAGTCACCATACAGTACATCCCCGGTTTCCGATGTAAAGTTCGATGATTCATTAGTTGCGTATAACACCCAGTGCATTACCCCCCCTTTCTTTATTCCTTTCTTCCCCTACCGATTTCTAAAACAACCCATTCACACCTGGAAAGGTATTTCTTCTCCACAGTCTGGCTTTTCTCATTCAGAAAGAGTCTATTGTGGAAATCAGGGTGAGCGCCTCCTAGTACATTTTTTTTTTGAAAGTTTATCCCATGTACTTGACTCTTTTTTCTACCAGCTCTAAGAGAACTTGCCATCCAGAAGCATTTAAGAAGATATCTTCTCCAAAGGAAGATATAAAGTAAAACTGGGCTTAAAAGCACATCAGGATTTTCGTCAAACTTAAATAGACCTAAATAAAGCAGATTTCCATCAAATACAATTACCCAACGACTAAACTTATTGTAGTTAATCTTATTCATGGTATCCTGTGTGAGAAAACCTTTAGGTTTAATTTGAATTATAACAATTAAAACCAGTCAAGGTTTTACCTTGTTTTTCAACCAGAAAATCTTTCAAAATAGTATTAAAATGCTTAGTTAAAAGGGTTGCTTATTGGGGTACATGGATTTTGTGAAAGTGAATCTTATGATTTCCTTTTGTAAACATTTACAGTATTCTGGGATTTTTTGTTCTCTTACCAAATAACTTACCATAAGTCCTTCAGCTTTTTTTTTTCTTAATATCATCTGAGCAGTTTACTATTTCCATTATATGTATGGGCCAGAAATAGAAAAAGGATCAAATAGTGTCATTCCTCCTTTATTCACAGTTTTAAATTATTTCCATTTAAAATTTAATTTTTATAAGATTAAGTTTTTAGTCCTCTTAAAAATAGATATCGCAGGGGCATTCTTTATAATTATATAAACTCAGGCAACTACAACTATCCAAAGAGGAGAAAATAATTATTTTGCTTCATATAGCTTTCTAGATAATTTCAAAAGTAAATTGTTTTCTTTACTCATTAAGAGAGCTTTAGGAGTCTTTGAGAAGTTCCTGTTTTGTTTTGGTAGTGGTTGCTTTTAGAGACAAGGGATAAATAAGAAATCCCAGAGGCCATTTAGAAAAGAGTGAATAGATGTGACATTTTTACAGACACAAAGCCTGGGTAGCTAATGGGTTTCGGGTGTGAATCACTAAGTAAATCTTTGCTAATTAATTAGATATGTGGCCTAGTCACAGAAAAGTATCCAAATACCACAGATCCTGAGATACCTTGTTTTCAATCCTGTGTTTTGAGAATCACCTAAGCCCAGAGTTGGAAAGAACTTTACAGTGTTATCCAAGCCTGGATTCCAGCAGTCCAGCACATTCTCTGAGAGATGTGTGCATTTGTAATGAAAGAGCAGCTCAGCAGTTGCTGGGGCATGGGGGAAGGGGAAGTGGTGGAAGAAGCCAGGTGACCCAAGAGCAAGAGACTTCCTGGACCTTGACAAACAACCTGACTCTCTATTTCCCACATGTAAAAATGTGATGATAACATTTGCCCGGCAGAGTTACTGTGAGAATTAAGTAAGAGTCAAGTAAGCCGCAGACACACAAAGATCAATAAAGGATAGTGTTCCCCCTCCCCCCTCCTTTGCACAATTCTAACTTACAAGAAGTCACCCCAGGGCCACCACTGGGAAGTGCTCCCCCTCAAAGGTCAGCCTGAGGGACAACCATGCTTGACTGTCATGCAGAACAAGGGACTCCTCCCTTGCATCTTTCACTGGACCCCACAAGTTATCCAACTGGTTGTCTCCCTAGTACTGGGAGATAAATGGCTCATGCTTCCTGTCTTGGTCATGCAGGCAAGGCCCAGCTTAACACTACTCTGGAGAAGGACCTCAAATGGAGAACCTTAAAATAGGGGAGGAGTACCAGCTTGAATTTCCACTCACTTTGTCTCCTTCTGCTATTCTTACTACTTCATTGTTTCTTAATGAGTTGGTGTTAATTTAAGATTAGGGGAAAGTTGAGTATGATCTATGCATTAACTAAAAAAGCTCACTATCTCTGGTGTAAAACTTTCAGGAGACAACAAGGCAATAAATGAAGAGTTAGGTCATTCCAGAAACACTCAATTCTTACACTTAATTTCTTAATCTTGGTCTAAAGGGTTGACACAAGTTAGACACATAGGATTGGAGTAGAATACTGGTGTTCCAGGAGATGAAGAATGAACCCTCAATTAAGATGAACAAATTCTTAGATGAATAATGTTTATAGCTTAGTATCACTTATTTGAAACCTAAATATCTCAAAAGCCCATTTATTCACAATTCCACCAGTCACATAAGAAGTGGAATACCAACGATCTTTAATGACTAAGGTAAGAAAACAAAAGCACTAGAGCTTAGTAACTTTACTCAGAGGACTTAACTTCACATCATCAGTTAAGGTCTTTTTATTCCTTTTCTAAGCACAGTACTTCTAAGGAGGCTCTGGTTTCCAAACTTTCAGTTGAATGTAATAAATTAGACAAGGAGAGGCTGCTTAGGTGGTATGCTGACAGCAAGGACAGATTATCACCAACAGCAAATGTTGGGGGGAAGGAATACATGTATATACACTTACGTATGTATAGACACACATACACTTAAAAAATACAGACACATGTAAAACACATAAAATAAATACGCACATATATGTACATATTTGCACACATATACACATGCCATTTAAAGTCACACACACAAAAGAAACATTTACTGCAGTGAGAAACAGTCCCATGCATTGTAGTGTTCAAGGGTAACACCATCTCCTTCATGGCTGTCATTTACTATTCTCTACAATGAGTCTGCCCTGACTGTGACCATTTCATATGTATTTTCTTTTTTTTTTTTTAAGATTTTATTTATTTATTTGACAGAGAGAGAGAGGGAACACAAGCAGGGGGAGTGGGAGAGGGAGAAGCAGGCTTCCCACTGAGCAGGGAACCCGATGCAGGGCTCGATCCCAGGACCCTAGGATCATGACCTGAGCCGAAGGCAGACGCTTAATGACGGAGCCACCCAGGCGCCCTCATATGTATTATATCTAAACCACACATCAGCTGCCTGTGGTACATATCGTTTCCATTTTACAGGAAACAAAAACATGAAATTCTAAAAAGGTTAAGTTTATCCAATATTACACAGCTGCTACCGTAGAATAAAGGTGCTCTCAAGGTGTTGGTTATTTCCAAAGAAGATACACTTTTAACCACACCAAATTCAAGACCGCGAATTTAGTTTCATAATGATGGCCTGAGTCATTAAGGGGATATAAATATATACCCATTATTTTCCACTTAAAGATGTGAATAACACATTTTAGAAAGATAATAATGATTATCTATTTGGAAGATTATTTTCTATTCTTTCATGAGACTTGGAGTTTGAAACTCCAACTATTTTTAGATATCAGATTTATAGAATTCACTTCCAAAGAGTTTCAGATAAATTAAAAACTAACTTATCATCTTTCCCGGCAGTACTATGACAGAAATAAATCAGCCAAATGAAAGGTAGAAGTAGACAGTACTAAAGAACTCAAAACCATAAAAATATGATCTAAGAGTTCTTTCACAGGGAAATTCCTAATTCGTTCTTGATGACAAATGTGAACTATGAGCAGAGATTTATGCATAAAGACATTTGTTTCAGCATTATTTACAATACCAAAATTTTGAAACAGACTAAAGACAGGATTGGTTCAATAAACCATGGCAGCTGTAAGATATTATGCTGTTATTTACAAATGGTATTGGAAAAGGTTTATTACAAAAATGATACAATAATGAAATGTTAAGGCCTCAAAGAGTATATGCTGTAGGGTCACCATTAGTGATAGTTGCCACGTACCACCACATAGCCCCCCTTCTAGGAAAATTATAGGATTGGTATCCCCAGGTTTCTCATGGTTGCGTGGAGCCATGCAAGTCATTTTGGCACTTTTGCCAGGTAAGACTCCTGTAGAACTCTTCACTCAATGTAGCAACTGTCAAACTTGAAAGAGTTGTTGCACGATCAACTTAGGTCCCAGAATAATTTTTATTAGTAAAATCTCCTAAGCACCTTCAAATTTAAGAAGTTATCTTTAATAGAGCCTTATTTGCTCATTCGAACAGAAAAACTAAATATTAAACACTTGCTATGCAGGAAACATTCTAAGCACTGAGTATCTCGCAGTAAACAAATGGATTCTCAGGATGCTTACATTCTAATGGAAATTAAGCTATAAGGAAAACAAATACATACTATGTCAGAAAATTATAGAAGTGAGGAGATGCATTCCTACTGAAATAGATATTAAATCAGTAATGGATTTTCATGTGATTTCTACTTCAAAATAGGAACTTGAGCTTGACCACAGATCTAGAACGGCGTATAATATATTCAACAAAGCCTATGATTTTATAGGAACATACATCAAACAGAAATGATGTTTTCAGTAATGGAAAATATTACTCATTTTTCTAAGCTAGTTTCCATGTAGTCTGTGTAGTGTCAGGACCCCAAACACACCTGTATTTGCATACACTAAAGCTCATACACATTTTAGAAATGTTTACAGCTTACCTGAATAAAATACTGGGACTACATATAACCTGTAGGTGATTCCTTTTTTACTTGCCGTGGAATTGTTGGAACATGTGTGAAAAATTAAATTCTTTAAATTAAATTCTTTAAATTAATTCTTTAAATTTTCTACTGCCAAGTGGTTACTAATTCTAAACCCCCCAGATCAATATTTTTCTATTTCAACTCTCAGTTTCAACACCATGACCCGACAGATCAGCAACAAGGTGTGCATGCTGCCGCAGTGCCGGGACCCTTAAACACCCCTCGGTATAGCGGCTGCCGCCTCACATCTGTCTTTAATGCCGCACCGGATTCTCTTGTGGCCAAGCTCTATAGGAAATGGAATCTTAGAAAATGTATTTCCAACTTCGCTAAGCTGAGGCACTATGGAAATGCCACAGACTATTTAAAGCAAAAACAATAACTTTGTCTTGTGAGGGTTATGTTATGGGTAGAGAAAAACACATGATAATAACACGAAGGGCAGATGAGTAAACGGAAATTATTTTATTACACTGGGAGTGAAAAAGCACTAATTTCAGGTGGAACATAATACATTTAGGATGTATTCCCTGCCTTTAAAAAGGCAGGAAAGGGTAGATGAGATGAGACAAAAGAAAATAAATAGCATGATGGTAGGCGTAAACCCAAGCATCTTTGCCATTAAATACAAATAAATAGGACTAAAAATATTGTCAGATTGGTAAGAAAAAATGAAAATCTACCTCTATACTTTTTATAACAGACTCACTATAAACACAAAGACACAGGTAGAAAGTTAAACAAGAGAAACATCCTAATCAAAGGAAAGCTGTTGCAGCTTTATTAACATCAGACACAAAAGACTCCAAGGGAAGAAATATTATTAAAAATATAGAGAGATGTTTCATTTTGGCAAAACAGTAAATTAAACAAGACTAAAACTTCATAAATTTGTACTCATAATATTCTTCAAAGTATAAAAAAACAAAATCTGACAGAAATAAAAAGGGAAGTAGACAGATCCACAGCTAGTTGGATATTTTAATAAACCTCCCTTAATAAATGATAGAAGCAGACACAAATCATTACAGATAGGGAAGATTTCAACAAAACTCTGAATCAATTTAATTGCTTTTTAGAACACTGAACTCAGTAACCACACAATATGCATTCTTCTGCAGTGTGTGTAAACCATTAAAGACACAGGTCATACGCTGGGTTATAAAACAAATATTATCAGGGGCGCCTGGGTGGCACAGCGGTTAAGCGTCTGCCTTCGGCTCAGGGCGTGATCCTGGCGTTAAGGGATCGAGCCCCACATCAGGCTCCTCCGCTATGAGCCTGCTTCTTCCTCTCCCACTCCCCCTGCTTGTGTTCCCTCTCTCGCTGGCTGACTGTCTCTGTCGAATAAATAAATAAAATCTTTAAAAAAATAAAATAAAATAAAACAAATATTATCAAAGTACTTACAACATAAATGGTCTTTGACTAAATAGGTATTAAACTGAACTGAAAGTAATTTTAAAAAAGGTGACCAGAAGGTCCCCAAGTATTGTGAATTTAAGCAATCAATATAAAGTATAAAAACCTAATAAAGAATTGAGAGAAAACTTGAAATCTTTGAAAAGAGCACGTCTAAATAGCTAATAATCATGAACCAGGAGCTCAACATCATTACTCATGAAGGATATACACATTAAAACCACCCACTAGAATGAATAAAATTAAAGAAGACTGGTAACACCAAGTGTTGTCAAAGTTCTAGAACTCTGCCACATTACTGGTGGCAGTGTACGATGGTAAAATGGGGAAACTGGCAGTCTGTATTAAGGCAATTCCAATCCTGGGTACATACTCAAAGGAAATGAACATATTTGCTTACAAAAAGATATACCAGAGTGTTCACACCTTTACTTAAATAACCCGAAATTGAAACAAAAATATTCACAAATAGTGGAATGGATACGTAAATTGAAGTATATGTAAGTTTTATATTACACGATAGTAAACAAAAGAAAAAAAGAATATACTATGGCCACGTGCAAGAACAAAGACAATAGCTGCAACGTATCGGTATTAGGTTAAACATAAGCCAGATACAAAAGAATCCATATAATGTGATTTAATAAATGTGAATTTCAAGAAGGTCCATAATCAACTTACAGCAATAGAACCGAGAACAATGGTTCCTTTAGGGAGTACTGATAGGCAAAGGACAAGAGATCCCTTGCAGGTGCTGGAAATGCAGATCTGGATCTTGCATCTAGTAAAACATGTGTTTGCATATTTAAACCTTCACTGAGCCAAACAGTTGAAATGACTGTGCTTTAAGCTCTTTCCTAATGTAAATTTTACCTCATTAAATAAAGGAAAAGAGAAGTAAAGATATAAATTACCTGACCATTTGCAACTAGATCTTTATACCTTTCTAATGTCAATTCTTTTACAGATGGTTAGTTTGTGAACAGAACCTCTTCTGCTCCATCCTGCGTGGTTAAGTATCTGTGACCCTCGGAGCACAATAACATTAGCACAAATGTAACATTTGCATTGTCTACCAACTGTTTCACCACCATTAAGTGGAAAATGTCATCAGGAAGCATCACAGATCTTTGTTGTCTTAATATTACTCTGTCTTTTAAGCGTAGATTATCATGAGACAGCCATATGTTTGTATATAGTTCTACGGTAGAAAATTCACCTTCTTATATTCAAAACACCGTACTTTTTAGTCAGGGTTGTTTTTTTGTTTTTGTTTTTGTTTTTTTTAGTACAACTTGAATATCAATATATTCTAGTGTCTGTAATAGGAAACAATTTATCAATTTCTATGTTTCATTCCACCCCTAAGACACTTTTGGAAACCCTAGATTTAATATCTTACAGGTGAAAGAAGTCGTTTACCTTAAAGTAATTTTTATGTAATTTTGATAATTATTAAAATAACTCTCAGGTGCTGCTTGCACTACATTTTATTTTTTAAAAGAGATTTTATTTTATTTATTTGACAGAGAGAGAGAGAGAGAGCACAAGCAGGGGGAGTGGCAGGCAAAGGGAGGGGGAAAAGCAGGCTCCCTGCTGAGCAGGGAGTAAGAATGTGGGGCTAGATCCCAGCTCCCTGGGATCATGACCTGAACCAAAGGCAGACACTTAGCTGACTGAGCCACGTAGGCATCCCTGCACTGCATTTTAGTGTATTGAAAATTAAGGAATGTGTATTAAGTCCAAGTTTTCATTTTTAATGTATTTGCATTCATTTCATTTTTCAACTATGAATACAGAACATTGTAGCAGGGGCAAAACTTTACCTTTACTATCTTAGGGCCTGAAAATTAAATTGACACAAGATAGATTCACAGGCAAAAAGCATAGATATTTTTACATGTACATGAGAGCACCCCACCCAGGAAAATAAAAACCAAATGAAGTGGCAAAGCCTAAATGCTTATCTAGTAGGTTGAACAAAGAGTGGAAATTGCAGAAAGGAACTGAAATGTCTGAGGCTAAAGACAAGCAAGAGTTATTCTAACAAGGACTGTTTGTACAGATTTTCTTGGCTTTCATTCCCCATCTAGGATGACAAGTTTCTTTTCTTCTCATACAGAGAGGACAGCGTGCCCCTTTTGTATCTGCTGTTTTTCAAATGTCTAGTTCAAAATTAACCTTATTCCAAAGTGGCATATCTTGGGGTGGCATGTTCTGCCATCTTTCCACATTAGATAAACACTCTAACCTGATATTAACAGTTTCAAAAATTCAAATATGATTCATCATTGAAGCTCCTATTTCCTTTTTTAAATCTGTTAAATCACTCAGTAGCTCAAAAGTTTTTTACTTCTCAACTGCGTTACGCTTTTGTTTATAACACTATTTCTCATTATTTCTAAGCCTACACACAAATATGATTGAACAAAACAAGAAACAAAAAGTTTGGAAAGTGGGCGCCTGAGTGGCTCAGTCGGTTAAGCGTCTGTCTTCAGCTCAGGTCATGATCCCAGGGTCCTGGGATCGGGCTCCCTGCTCAGAAGGGAGCCTGCTTCTCCCTCTCCCTCCTGCTTGTGCTCACTTGTTCTCTCTCTCTCAAATAAAAAAATAAATAAAATCTACTAAAAAATTTTTTTAAAAGTTTGGAAAGTGAGTGAATTTCACTTAGCTTAACAAGTTGTTGTGGGTTTTTTTTTTTTTAAGATTTTATTTATTTATTTGACAGAGAGAGAGAGAGAGCTTGCACAAGCAGGGAGAGTGGCAGAGAGCAGACAGAGAAACAGACTCTCCATTGAGCAGAGAGCCTGACTCAGGGCTCCATCCCAGGACCCTGGGATCATGACCTGAGCCAAAGACAGATGCTTAACCGACTGAGCCACCCAGGCACCCCTAACTTAACAATTTTTGTAAAATTTTCCAATTGAAGTGGTTCATAATGATCCTCCCCAAAATGTGCCAATTTGGCATGTGGATAATTTTGAGCTGAGGACAATCAAGGCCCAGAAGATTCAGGAAGAGCTTTTTACCTTCCCCTTCACTGCCTCTAAGAATTTAGATAGAGGGCCTGGTCCAGAAAGGGAGCTATCACCAGAGAGAACTACAAAGAGTGTGAGTTAGGGGTGGTAAGTATAGTAAACTAGGGGAAACCTAGCAAGGCTAGGTTCAAATTCCCCCTCTGTATCATACTGTCTCTACAGGGCATGACAAATACGTGTCTACCAAACACCTGCTCTTCCCAACTTCCTGTGAATTGTCTTCCTTCCCTCTGAAGTCCCAGACTCCTCCTTAGCTCAGAAGGGCATATAAGCCTCAGTTGTCTGGTTTAGAGCCCCTCATGTTTTTGTGGAACTTCCATATGTACAAAATTAAAGTTGGTTTTCTCCCATCAGTCTGTCTTATGTCGATGAATAGGCCAGCTAAAAGAACTTAGAAGGGTAGAGGAAAAAATTTCCCTTCCCAACACAATTGTCAACCCTATGCAATGGCACCAAAAACTGTAACATAAATCTACCTACAGGCATACCTTGTTTTATCATTCTTTGCTTTATTCCACCTCACAGATACTGCAATTTTTACAAATAGAAGCTTTCTGGCAACCCTGCATTGAGCAAGTCTATTGGCATCATTTTTTCCAATAGCATTTACTCATTTGGTGTATCACATTTTAGTAAGTCTCACAATATTTCCAACTTTTTCATTATTATACTTGTTATGGTAATCTGTGGTCATAACTCCCTGAAAGCTCAGATAATGGCTAGCTTTTTTTTTTTTTTTTTTTTTTTGCAGTTAAGTATTTTTAAATTAAGGCATATACATTTTTGAGGCCCTGAGTGGCTCAGTCACTTGAGTGTCCGACTCTTGATTTCAGCTCAGGTCGTGATCTCAGGGTTGTGAGATTGAACCCCGTGTTGGGATCCATGCTGGGCATAGAGCCTGCTTAAGATTCTCTCTCTGCCCCTCCCCACCTCTAAAAAATAAAAATTAAATTAAAAAGTATTTTTAAAGAAAAGTATGTACTTTTTTAAACATAATGCTATTGCACACTTAATAGACTAAAATTTAGTGTAAACATAACTTTTATATGCACTGGGAAGCCGAAATATCCATTTGAATGCTTTATTGCGATGGTCTGAAAACAAATCTGCAATTTCTCTGATGTATGACTGTATTGACTCCTATTGATCAGAGTTTCAATGAGTGATTACATAAAAATCGACTGAAAGAAGTTTTCTAGACTTGTAAAAACACTCCAGGCCACATTATTTTAGGGTCAGAATTCAATGGGCTCTTCAGGAAAGATCAAGTTTATCTTAATTGAGACTGCATCTATAATTAGGTTTTCAAATAGGAAACTTCTAGGTTTTATTTCCTCATACTTGGAAAATAGTCTTCAAACTCACTGAGAAAAATAAAGCAAGTAAATATATGATCCACTGTGAAGAGACGTCTTCTGTCCCAACATTACCCATGGTAGCTTGGCTGCCAGGGTCATATAAGCTGTTACTACCAGAAAAACAAAAGGCAAACCTGAGTAGAGAGAGCCCAAAACCAATCTGATGCCCAATTCATTTGACTGTTTTTGCTAAAAATCATACATACTCATTTTCTTTAAAGCACACAGGTCTTATGTATAAGACCATCCAATGTAGGGCGCCTGGTTGGCTCAGTCAGTTAAGCATTCGACACTTGATTTCAGCTCAGGTCGTGATCTCAGGATTGTTAGATTGAGCCCTACATGGAGTCTGCACTCAGTGCAGAGTCTGCTTAAGATTAGTTCTCTCCCTCTCCTTCTGCCCCTCCCCCAGCTCATGCGTGCATGTGCTTTCTCTAAGTGAAAATCTTGTTTCTTTTTAAAGATTTTTTTTTTTTATTTATTTGACACAGAGAGAGAGACAGTGAGAGAGGGAACATAAGCAGGGGGAGTAGGAGAGGGAGAAGCAGGCATTCCACTGAGCAGGGAGCCCAATGCAGGGCTTGATCCCAAGACCCTGGGATCATGACCTGAGCCCAAGGCAGACGCTTAATGACTGAGCCACCCAGGCACCCCTCTAAAAAGAAATCTTTAAAAAAAAAAAATTATCCAATGTATTTTTGCAATTTTATATTTCTATTTATATTAAAAGTGTAATGTTATTTACTTGAGCATAACAATAAAAATGTAACTGAAGTGAAACTAGATTGCAAATTTGATAGTTCTTGGTAAGGG
This sequence comes from Ursus maritimus, assembly GCF_017311325.1. Lineage (NCBI taxonomy): Eukaryota > Metazoa > Chordata > Mammalia > Carnivora > Ursidae > Ursus > Ursus maritimus. The sequence continues at coordinate 19,169,478 of NW_024425008.1, forward strand.
TTAGGATACTGTGATTTCTAAGGAGAACAATATATGGTTTTCCTCCTCATTCTTGATCTAGAGCTCCTAAAACCCTTGTAATATTCTAAACTGATAAAAGCTACAGTGTCCTCTTCAATTACAATGTTTAGCTTTGGTTCCTGGTGTCTTCAGGGAGAAGGAGTCACAATTCAGTTAAATTTAGGACACTCAGCTGCGTGTGTGTGTGTGTGTGTGTGTGTGTGTGCCCATGTTCATGAGCACACATGCGTTAAAGGGGTGGGGACTACAATTTGGGGACCAGAAGTATTGAGAGTAGTGTTGAGAAGAGAAACATGAGTTTTTCCTTATTTGCAATAGTACATCGTAACATATTCTTCCTCAATGGGGGCTGGAAGAGGACCAGAGAGTAATTATTTTCAGCTCTGCAGGCCCCTTACAGGCTCTCTTAAACTATTCAGTCTGCCATCATAGTGCCATAGACAATACGTAAGAATGGGTATAAATGTTTCAATAAGACTGTTTATAAAAAGAGATGACAGAACAGATTTGGGTTCATTGGCCGTATTTTATAATGGATTCTCTAAAATAAAAGGTCAAATGTAAGAAACACTAAATTTATGGGGATCATTCCTTTTTGTTTGGTATGTGTTTGCATGTGGGTTTTCACATGTTTCCATCTTAATCAGTAACTATTGACTTCCTATTACCAAAAAAGGAAAATCATTTATACTTATTCCCAGCTCTTCCTCAAAGTCCAATGTTTGTCAGTTACATTGTGTTATCAATATTCTACAAACGTCAGCGTTAAAACCAAGATATATCTAGTACTCTCCTGGGTCTATCTTTCCTATCAATCAAGATGTCCTAAACTCTTCTTGAGTTGAAACCATGAATATCCCCTAAAATACTGTAAAAATACCTGTATATAAATAAATAAACAAACAAACACAAAGATTACAGTAAGCAGTCTACAAGAAAAGTGTATAAGGCAGGCCTACTTATTTTACAAAGTGATCAGAGAAAGAATTTTTATTCCATTGTTTTTGTTTTCAGGAGCCATAGGTGCATATCATACTGGAATCCACAGCCTTCCCTACAGACCCTGAAATTAACACCTTGAAATTACTGTCTTCCATTCCCTCCCTCCACATGTGACGAGGATTTTACTAGTGGATCACTAGGGGAAAAAAAAAAAAGAAATACAGATGTTTATAAATATATGTCCTCTAAAATTGGACAAATATTTGTAATAAGTATGCAAACAGATAAATTAATAATTGTACAATATGATTCATTACATATGTGTTTTCTGTCTTGTGGAAAGAAGGGAAGAAATTCTACGTGTGGCAGACACTACCTACCCACATTTCCTCTCTGCCGACATCAATGCCCAACTTCCAACAACCATCACATGCCTTTCATTGCCCAGGGGCTGTTTCAGGGCTCTGGAGCCAGATCTGCTCCCTATTTGACAGGCTGTAAGAGCAGGGGAATCCATGACTCCAAGAACAACCCTAAAGAACAGCTCACAGGAGTTGATGTATACATGTCCCAATGCCCTTGCCCACACCTTGAGTCTTTTTGACACAGAATTCCCCCAGTGAAATTAAGTTTCCGTTGTCCGTAGGGTTACGTAATTGGTAATTGTCTGTTTAATAGTCGTCTTCCCTTCCATTCTTTTCTCACTTCTTTGCCCCCTGACAGGTTCCTTCACCTCCCATACCCTGAAGCACACATCATTTGTTAGTGTGCCCATTTTACAGATCAGGAAACTGAAACACAGGGATTATAAATAACCGCCATCTAGAAACACAGATCTCCCTAGCTATGGAGCCCTTGCTATGGACATTTTACCTTTTAATGTTTTTGTTTTGGTTTTTGGGTTTTGTTTTGTTTCGGTTTTTTACTCCTAAAAAACCACAGGACATAGATCCCAGCAGTACCAATAATGAAACTTCATAGTGCCCACTCCATGCCAGGTACAAGTATCACTTCACTTAGTCTTTGCAGTAATTCTATGAGGTAAGTGTTATTAAGCATTTTTATGTAAGAAAAAAAAGATACAGGCACAAAAATATTAAACAACTTAGGGTGTTGGTATCAGGACTCAAAGTAGCATATCTGACTCAAAAGGACAAGCATTTAAAGACTTCGCTCTGATACCTCCCGAGAGAGCAAAGTGTCAGTACTTTTCAAACAAAATCATCATTTACTAGTTCTGCGGGGCTTCTAACCTGGCAGCACACAGGGGCACTGCTGGAAGCCCATGGACATTTTCTGATGAATTTTTGTCTGATGAGGGCAACAATAATTACACCTACTTCTTCCCATGCTTTACACTTTATAGCAAATCTTAGGGTCTGGATAGTATTATTCCTATTTTAAAGATAAAGAAATTGAGGCTTCGATAGTTTCCGAGGTTCAAGGTCACACAAAAAGTGTCAGCGCCTAGATTTAAAATCAGGTTCGCCCAAGTAGACAGCCAGTAGGATTTTCATGAGACCTCACAGCTTCATACCCATTTAATGATGTCAAAAAAAGTGTTCCTGGGGCTGGCTGTAGAAAATTACATTTTTAAGTGATCCATTTCCCCTCTTGGTGTTTGTCCCATCTTGTTTTCTCTGCTTGTAAGGGCAGCGATGATCTCACCTTACCCTCTGTGAACTTTCTTGACTCCAGTTTACTCCGAACACTCCTCAGAAAGTGAGAGTCTTGCAGGCCTCCTTGGTGGGTAGGACGGTGGTGCTCAAGAGGGGCGCGTGTACTGCCAAGAGCTTCCTCGGTACACAGAACTGGCCTTTCTCTCCAATCTACCCCACTGCTATTAGCTATTTATATATCTGTTGCTTTGCTTTCGATAGTATCTCATTCAAAATGCAGAAAGGCAACAGGGCACCTGTCCAACACTGTTTACCCAAAAATCTTGGAGGATCCTCAGAGTCATGATTAAGTCTTGGTCTCCCCCCCACCCCCACCCCAGTAAACCCCTCTCTACACTTCTATTGCTGCAACTCGGCACTTCTCTGTCCAGTCCTCTTCTGTTCCCTCTCCTACACCCTCCCACACACACATTCATATACACAAGCAGCCCCAGCCCTTATACACATTTTAAAATTTGCTCTTAAAAGATAAGATTTCATTAAATTCACTCACAGGAAAGTATTAAAATCAAAAGCTTTATCGCCATAGGACTATTTGCATTTTGAGCCTCAGCGGCAGCCTGCAAAGTAAAAAGTTTATCTCACCTAAGGGAATTTCATACATCAATGACCAGCTATTACAGGGAAAAGGGCGTCTTTCTTAAAATCCTATACAAATACAGCCTGGCCCAGCTAATGGGGAAAGAAAGTTTGAGGGGTATCACTAGACGTATCTTAATAGGCATTGGCCACGGTTAATTGTTACCTGATGGTTTCTGTTTTAAATATGCATCACTCGGGACCCACTCTGAAATTCAGGCAGTGCCACCAACATTACAATAAGCAGAAGCAGCATGGTAAGCATATCCCTTTCGCTTTATAAACACATTTATCAAAACATGGCAAGACATCGCCCCCAATTGAATAAACAAAATGAAGATCAGTGTCTTTTCCTCAGGGGTGTTCTGTCTCTGCCAGCAAGAAAATGTCAATGCTGACACCATTTATTCACAGCACCGATAACCCAGCGACTTCGCTCAGCATCTCTGCAGCTCTGGGGAAAGATTCTTTGATATGGGACCTTGCCTTCAGCTCACTGGTGTGTGGTTTTTTGGTTTTTTTTTTTTTTTGGGTTTTTTTGTCACGGAACAAACAGGCATCTTGAGATAGTCCAGGGCCTGGTTAATTTTCTCTCCCATCAGTCCCTGGAGAGTTCTCCTATCTGTAGGTTGGGCTGCCAGCTTTCTGAGGGTCCAGCCGAGTTGCAAACTGGCCCCTGTCAATTCCTTTTCATGCAGGAAAATTTGCTTCTATTATTGCCTCAGGGAGGAGAAAAGCTCCAAAAAGAAAAGAGGCAGCACTTTCATTCACAACAGTTCTGATAAGCTGAAGCATAATCTCCTCACTGAGAATTTCATTAGATTTAACGTGGCTCATTCCCATGGAAGCTTTAAGTATCAGCTGAGATGTTACCCCTCCTGGGAAGACACTCTGACCCATAGGCTTTGTCAGGATGCTCTTCCCAACAGTTCTCAACACCCTTTCATTGTTGCTCTTATCTCCCTAGATTTTAATTGTCTGATTCCCTGCCCCATTGGATAAGAGGTCTTAAGGGCAAGTCTGTGTCCATAAAATATATCCTTGCAGCCCTAGTATATAACTTGGTTCAGCTAAGGTAGACATTTTATTTAAAGAAAAAAATTAGACATTTCTATCCTATAGAATTCTGCGAGGAATCAGGTGTGGTTTTGTGATGTCAGTTCATTCTCCTTTTGTCTCCACAGCTTTTGAAGTCATGTTGTAGATCAATTTAGCAATGTCACTGATACTGCAGAAAATTTTAATTGCAGCACATTTACCGAACCTAATCCTGACTGGAGAATTTCTTATCCTACCCCAAAGCTCTAGTGTCTTGCAAGTAGCACACTACTTCTAAGGATAACTGTGAGCCAAGGCTTCAGGGGAAAGAAAGAATGGATAGTGCCCCTGCTGTTTTTGCTTTTAATCATCATGCCACTGTCACTGTAACACTCAGACATTCATAGATGTGGGTTGAGGATAGGAACAGAAAAAAGAAAACCTCAAAAGTTCTGAAACTCTTTCTTACGGTTACTACTAGGGAACAGTGTACCTAGTCAGTTCTACTGCCCCGAGGCAGACACCATCAAGGAAGACACAGATGTTACCAGGTATGAAAACAAAAGCTACCCTTTCTCCCCTGAAGTCTGCAATACTCAACTGTCCCCTGTGTGGAGTTACCAGAGCCCTGAAGCAACCTGCAAAGAATAAATTGAGGCGAAGCCTAATGTTAGTGTTGAAGGAGGGAGGGATGCCCTGGATGGGGTGTGGTAATGAACCAGAGAACTCAGCACCTAGTGGGGATGAGTCTCCAAAGAAGAGAGAAGCTGCAAGTGCAGACTGAGGTAGAGCGCTGAGGATGTACTCGGAGTTGACGTTGACAATGCTCGATTTCGTTCAGGGTTTGGAATCAGAGGAAGAATGAATTAAAGAATGAATCCTAATGTCTGTACCTGTCTGCCTCTGGTTTACTGCAGCTGCCAGAGCTTCATACCTTTACTGGGTCTGGGAGAAACAGATTTTCTAGGACAGGAAGAAACATACTCACTAGCAAAGTGGAGCTTCAACACAGCCGACACAGACTTTTTCTTTTTTTTGGGTATCCAATCTCCACGATGGAAATAAAGTCTTAAATAAATGTATTCTGTATTAAATCACATATTCACCCTACAGATTATGCAAGCAACATAAAACCTTCAGACAAAAAAACAAAAACAAACAAACAGAAAAACATGCCAATGACAATATATAAATTCTTAAAAGTGTTTTCAGTTGAAAAACAATTCCAGGTGTGTTTCCTTATTAAAAAAAAAAAAGGTAAAAATATGAATGTTTGGAAATATTGCCTAACATTGTGATTATACTTCTCAGGATATTACAAAATTATCAAATTTAATTTCAATTACCAAAGAAACAAGTTAAAGAGAAACTGAAATATTACAAATATTTCTTAAGAAAAACCCATATTAATTGGTGGTCATTAGGGGCACCAGGGTGGCTCAGTTGTTAAGCGTCTGCCTTTGGCTCAGGGCGTGATCCCAGGGTCCTAGGATCGAGCCATGCATCGGGCTCCCTGCTCTGCTGGAGTCTGCTTCTTCCTCTCCCGCTCCCCCTGCTTGTGTTCCCTCTCTCGCTGGCTGTCTCTCTGTCAAATAAATAAATAAAATCTTTAAAAAAAAATTGGTGGTCATTAGTATTTGAGATTACAAAAAGGTAGTACTAAGAGAAATCTATTACAAGTTTTGCTTGATACATTTTTATCCTCATTTTATGTTTAGTATTCAGGTATTCCATGCTATGAAAAATGAGGCAGTACATCCTTCCTTCTTTAATCTCCCTATAATCCCCAAGTTTTATTAATTATATTATTAATTACATGTTCAAGGTTTAAAATTGCATAAAGTGATGGCAATCTAAGTGGCTGGGCAAAGGCTCAAACTCAAAAAAGATCCCAAAGAATGACTTCTAATACTTACCTGATATTTTTAACAGAATTTTCTGTTTTACTTAGAAACTATACAGCACAGGCTTCTTATTCTTTTTAAGAATCTTTGTTTTGAATGGGGGAAAAAAGTATTTGAAGAAATAATAGCTGAAAACTTCCTAAATCTAGGGAGGGAAACAGACATCCAGATTCAGGAGACACAGAGATTTCCCAACAAATTCAACTCAAGAAGGTCCACACCAAGATAAAAAGGCAAAAAATAGTGATAAAGAGGGGCGCCTGGGTGGCACAGCGGTTAAGCGTCTGCCTTCCGCTCAGGGCGTGATCCCGGCGTTCCGGGATCGAGCCCCACATCAGGCTCCTCCGCTATGAGCCTGCTTCTTCCTCTCCCACTCCCCCTGCTTGTGTTCCCTCTCTCGCTGGCTGTCTCTCTCTGTCAAATAGATAAATAAAATCTTTAAAAAAAAAAATAGTGATAAAGAATTTTAAAGGTTCCAAGAGAAAAGAACAGTTACATAAAAAAGAAACCCCATAAGGCTACTGGCTGATTTTTTAGCAGAAACTCTGCAGGCCAGAAGGGGGTCGCACAATATACTCAAACTGCTGAAAGGGAAAAATCTACAGCCAAGAATACTCGAACCAGCAAGTCTGCCATTCAGAACAGAAGGAGAGAAAAAGAGTTTCTCAGGCAAACTAAAGTTAAAAGAATACATAACCACTAAGCCAGCCATACAAGCAATGTTAAGAGGGACTCTGAGTAGAAAACAAAAACCATAAGTAAGAGTAAGAAAAATAGGAAGCACAAAAGCAAAAACATAAGTATACTTCTAAAAATCAGTCAAGAGAAGCACAAAATAAAAGGATATAAAGTATGACACCAAATATCTGAAATGTGGAGGGGAGAAGAGTAAAGAATGAGTTCAAAATTAAGCAACCGTCAGCTTCATATAGACAGCTATGTGCAGAAGATATAGATAAATTGAGTGATAACCTCAAATCAAAAACCAGTAAGAGATATGCAAAAAATAGAGTATGGAATCCAAGTATATCACTAAAGAAAGCCAGCAAACCATGAAGGAAACGAGAAGAAAAGATCAGAGAAAAACTACAAAAACAGTCACCAAACAAATAACAAAGTGGCAGTAAATACATATCAATAATGAGTTTGAAGGCAAAAGGGCTAAATGCTTTATCAAAAGATCTAGGGTGCTCAATGATTCATTAGTTGCTTATGTGTCAAAAACTAATGATGTACTATATGTTAGCTAACTGAACACAATAATAATAATAAATGTACTACAGGAAGAAAAAACTCAAAAAAAAAAAATAAAGATCTAGGGTGATAGAGTGGATTAAAAAACAAAGAACAAAAAATAAGACCCATCTAAATGTTGCCCACAGGAGACTCATTTCAGACCCAAAGCCACCTGCAGGTTGAATGTGAGGGTATGGAGAAATATTTATCCTGCAAATGAATGTCAGAAAAAGTCAGGGTAGCAATACTTCCATTGGACAAAATAGACTATAAAAAAAGAGACCATAAAAAGACACAAAGAAGGGCACTGTGTAACAATAAAGGGAACAATCCAACAATGGCAAATACTTATATGCCCAACATGGGAGCACCCAAATACAAATAAAAATAGTTAATAGCAAACATAAAGAAACTAACTGATACTAAGTCAGTAATAGTAGGGGACTTCAACATCCCACTTCTATCGATGGACAGATCATCCAAACAGAAAATCAAGAAAACAGTGGCTTTGAACGACACATTGGAGCAGATGGATATAACAGATACATTCAGAATACTCCATCCTAAAACAGTTGAATACACATTCTTTTCAAGTGCACATGAAACATTCTCCAGAATAAATCACATATTAGGCCACAATGAATTAAAAAAGACTGAAGTCATACCATGCATCTTTTCTGACCACAATGCTATGAAACTAGGAATCAACCATAAGAAAAAGCCTAGAAAGATTATAAATGCATAGAGATTAAATAACAGGTTACTAAACAATGAATGGGTCAGCCAAGAAATCAAAGAAATCAAAAAGTACATGGAAACAAACGAAAATGAAAACACAACAGTCCAAAACCTTTGGGATGTAGCAAAAGTGGTTCTAAGAGGGAAGTCTGTAGCAAAACAAGCCTACCTTGAGAAGCAAGAAAAATCTTAAACAACCTAACCGTATACCTAAAGAGTTAGAATAAGAAGAAACAAAACCAGGGGCGCCTGGGTGGCTTAGTCGTTAAGCGTCTGCTTTCAGCTCAGGGTGTGATCCCGGTGTTCTGGGATCGAGCCCCGCATCAGGCTCCTCTGCTGGGAGCCTGCTTCTTCCTCTTCCACTCCCCCTGCTTGGGTTCCCTCTCGCTGCCTGTCTCTCTCTGTCAAATAAATAAAATAAAATCTTTTTTAAAGAAAAAAGAAGAAGAAATAAAACCAAAATCCAGCAGAAGGAAGGAAATAATAAAGATCAGAACAGAAATAAACGATATAGAAACAAAAACAACAACTACAACAACAAAACAAGTCCATGAAACCAGGAGTTGTTTCTTTGAAAACATCAACAAAATGATAAACCTGCAGCCAGACTCATTAAAAGAGAAAGGATGCAAACAAAATCACAAATGGAAGAGGAGAAATATAGGAATATAGGAATAAATAAGTGTAAGAGAATATTATAATAATTAAATGATAAATAATTGTAAGAGAATATTATGAAAAATTACATATGCCAACAAATGGCACCACCTAGAAGAAATGGATAAATTTCTAGAAACATATAACTTACCAAAACTGAAGCAGGAAGAAATCAATAATTTGAACAGATGAACAGACTGATTATGAGCAAGAATATTTAATCAGTAATCAAAACTCCCAACAAACAAAAGTCCAGGACCAGACAGCTTCACAGATGAATTCTACCAAACATTTAAAGAAGAGTAATACTTGTTCTACTCAAACTATTCCAAAAAATAGAAGGAAAACTTCCAACTCATTCTACGAGTCAAATATAGCCCTGATACCAAAAACCAGACAAAGATATCACTAAAAAAGAACTACAGGCTGATATCTCTGATGAACATAGCTGCAAAAATCCTCAGCAAAATACTAGCAAACCAAATTCAACAATACATTAAAAATGTCATCTTCACAATCGAGTGGGATTTATTCCTAGAACGGAAATGTGGTTCAATACTCACAAAATTGATGTAATACATCACATCAATAAAAGAAAAGATAAGAAAATTTTGATCAATTCAATAGATGCAGAATAAGGATTCGACAAAGTACAACGTCCATTCATGATAAAAGCCCTAAACAGAGTAGGTTTAAGGGAATATACCTCAATATAATACAGGTCTTACAGGAAAAACCCTCAGCCAACATTATACCAAATGGGGAAAACAGAGCTTTCCCCTTGAAGTCAGGAGCAAGAAAAGGATGTCCCCCTAAAGTCAGGAACAAGACAAGGATGGCCATTCTCACCACTTTCATTCAAAACAGTACTGGAAGTCCTAGCTACAACAATTGGACAACATGAAAAAAAAAAAAGAAAAGAAAAGAAAGAAAGAAAAAAAAGAAAGAAAAGGCATCCAGATTGGTAAGGAAGCAGTAAAACTCTCATATTTGCAGATCACATGATACTATATACAGAAAACCCTAAAGACTCCTCCAAAACCCACTAGAAATGATCAATGAATTCAGTAAGGTTGCAGGATACAAAATCAATGTGCAGACATCTGTTGCTTTTCTACACACTAATAAATAAGCAGCTGAAAGAGAAATTAAGGAAACAATCCCATTTACAACTGCACCCAAAATACCTAAGAATAAACCTAACCAAAGAGAGGAAAGACCTATACTCTGAAAACTATAAAACACCGATGAAAGAAATTGAAGATGGCACAAAAAAATGGAAAGACATTCCATGCTCATGGATTGGAAAAACAAATATTGTTAAATGTCTATACTACCCAAAGAAATCTACACATTTAATGAAATCCCTATCAAAATACCATCAGCATTTTCCACAGCGCTAAAATTTGTATGGAACCTAAAATTTGTATGGAACCACAGAAGACCCCAAATAGCCAGTGTAATTTTGAAAAAGAAAAGAAAGCTGTAGGTATCACAATTCCAGACTTCAAGTTATATTACAAAGCTATAGTAATCAAAACAGTATGGTACTGGCATAAAAATAGACACACAGATCATTAGAACAGGATGAAAACCCAGAAATAAACTCACAATTATATGGTCAATTAATGTTCAAGAACATCCAATGGAAAAAAGACAGTCTCTTCAACAAATTGTGTTGGGAAAACTCGTCATTTACATGCAAAAGAATGAAACTGGACCACATTTTTACATCATACACAAAAATAAACTCAAAAGGAGGGGCGCCTGGGTGGCACAGCGGTTAAGCACCTGCCTTCGGCTCAGGGCGTGATCTCGGTGTTATGGGATCGAGCCCCACATCAGGCTCTTCAGCTATGAGCCTGCTTCTTCTCTCCCACTCCCCCTGCTTGTGTTCCCTCTCTCGCTGGCTGTCTCTATCTCTGTCAAATAAATAAATAAAATCTTTAAAAAATAAAAAAATAAAAAAAATAAACTCAAAAGGGATTAAAGAACTAAATGTGAGACCTGAAACTATAAAAATCCTAGAAAAGAGCACAGGCATGTCTCTGATCTCAGCCAGAGCAACATTTTTTTAGGCAGCTTTCCTGAGGCAAAGGAAATAAAAGCTAAAATTACTGGGACTACAACAAAAAGCAAATTAGAGATCTAGAAAACCTATCCCAGAAGAGCCCAAGGAGTTTCTCTAAAAAATGCTCACACCAGGTGGTCCAAAACTACCTTGAGGTCAATTAATTAATAGACGTGTATTGCATGTAAACTTTATGCAAATGACTGTCAAGGAGATTATAATGAAAATGTGCTACTGTAAATAACTAGCTGGAAATGCTGAGATAAGAAAAGGAAGCCCCTACTTTCTGAGAATTTGCATTCTGTGCTTTTATTAGGACTGGGGATATGCATACTGAATTATAAATGCCCCAAATTCTGTGTTTTTTAAAAATCTAAATCAGAATGAAATAGGGCTTCTTTCTCCTACACTAAAAAAATAAGTTATAAACTCACAACTCTATCCTGATAAACTAATTCATACATTATTGTATTATGTATTTCCTAAAATTATTGGACCACCAAATTACTCTCTTTATTAAACTTGAAGTAGCTCAATATCTTATTCAGGTTAAGGTTTCTGATAATAAAATAGGGCTATTATTTAACCTTATTCTATTTAGAAAGCTCGTGTGTGTGTGTGTGTGTGTGTGTGTGTGCACGCACACGTACCTGTGTTTGAAATCTTTTCTATCGCCTGGCTGATACAGTATCTCTACTTGTTCAATTCTTTAAAAAAAACTCAGTTATATGTAGTTGACTAGATGCATAGCTTGAAGTTCTTACTGATGAATTTAATATTGTCATTAAAATAAAATATAGTTGAACACTCACCTTGCTGCATTGTTCTTTCATGGGTAGAAGTAGCAAAGACATATTCATGGCTTTTCCAAACTAAAGAAAGTGTTCTCATTTAGAGGCAATTACAGATTTAAGCCATCCCTCATACAAGTTCTAGGAATAAATCAATGGTGAATGAAGGATTGAACATGAAAATAGAAAAAGGTCTATATTTTTGTCATTTCTTTGTTCAATTTTTCTTTTTTTTTTTAAAGATTTTATTTATTTATTTATTTGACAGAGACAGCCAGCGAGAGAGGGAACACAAGCAGGGGGAGTGGGAGAGGAAGAAGCAGGCTCCTAGGAAGGAGCCTGATGTGGGGCTCGATCCCAAAACGCTGGGATCATGCCCTGAGCCGAAGGCAGACGCTTAACAACTGCGCCACCCAGGCGCCCCTCTTTGTTCAATTTTTCATAACCGCATTTTCTATTAAAGATTGCATTCGTTTGTGTCACTCTTCCACAGAGATCGGTGGATAGAAAACTAACAAAGGGGGCACCTGGGTGGCACAGCGGTTAAGCGTCTGCCTTCAGCTCAGGGCGTGATCCCGGCGTTCTGGGATCGAGCCCCATGTCGGGCTCCTCCACTGGGAGCCTGCTTCTTCCTCTCCCGCTCCCCCTGCTTGTGTTCCCTCTCTCTCTGGCTGTCTCTATCTCTGTTGAATCAATCAACCAATCAATCAATCAATCTTTAAAAAAAAAGAAAACTAACAAAGAAGATGAAAATAAAGCACTGAAAAAGATAACAAAAACCATAATAATAGATTAAAAAAAAAAAAAACAATGATGCTGAGAAGGAGGATATGGGTGGTCAGAAGAAAAATGGAATCTGAGAGGGTGGAGACCCAATACTATGATTGGTTCTGCATCCAGCAACAAGTATAATCTTGAGTTCCTCACAAAGTGACTCTGAACCATTTTTTTTCGGTTTTAAAAGAATCGTACTAGTAGTGGTGAATGAGACTCCCAGGCCTCAAAATTGATTACTATTTTATTCTAAGAGCATAGGATGAAAGACAAGGATATATGATAACCAAACAGAAAAAGGGAACAAATGAAGTGACCATTTAGCAAAATAATTCAATCATGGAAAAAATTATGATGAATGAGTAAACTAAGGGAAGATTTTTACCTAGCTCTTTTTACATTTCCTTTCTTGTACTTAATGCTAATCATTTCAATATTATAGTTACTCATTTTTTTCTTTAGTAAAATGGTAGCAACTCTAGGAAAATAATAAAGTCAGAAACAAAATAAACATAGGAATATCTGTCAATTAAAGAATGACGAGAAGAAAAATTAGTTTAAGTTTGCCCCCCCTTAAATTATTAGCTCTGCAAATAAACTATTTGAACATAATCTAAGGGGAAATAAGCAAATCTAAAAAAAACCCAATTTCATCCTCTAAAGATTTTGTCAGTGATTAGTTCTCTGGAAATCAATGTACCAATTCTTCACTTTTTGAAAGACCTAGGTCTTTTAGCCCAAGTGTGTACCCCAACATTATCATTCAGAATAACTACTCAAATAAGCCTTTTCTCTCCATTGATAAAATAATTTCAAAATACTTCGAATCTTTTATATCCTTATATCTTTTATGTCTGCTGGTTAGATCAGTTAATTTAAATGTAGCATGACAGTGACTTTATCTTTATTCCCAAAGTGTTACTGGAATGATGGAGCCATCACTCATAAAGATGACTCATTTAACTTAATAGCAAACCTTTACACACCAGGCATTTGTCTAAGCACTTCGTCTATACTGAATCATTTAATCCTCATAACTATATAAAGTATATGCTATCCCCATGCTGATTTATAGATAAGGAAACTGAGGCACAGAGGTTTTTATAACTTGCTTAATGTCAAAGAAAATATAAATGAAGGATTAAAATCCATGTGGTCTGGCTCAAGAGATCTTGTCTGTAAAACACTAACACCCTAGTGATCTAAATATGAAAGAAATAAGAAATTGTAGAGAGCAACTTTTTAAATGTGTCAGACACTGTGGAAAGATCCAAAGGAAGCTTGAGCACCCAGCCTGGCCAGAGACAATATCAGATGGTCAAGATGAATTTAAGAGGAAAATGGAAGGTAAGGGCTAGTAAGTACCATTATAACAAACCCTTCTATTAAATAACTTCAAATATTTTAAGATTAAATTATCTAAAAGAATTCTGTAATATAGAATGCTTTAGAATATACGGATGATTCTAGCAATGCAGGTATGCCTGCATAATACTAGAACACAAATGAATCATTTTATATATTTATGCATTACCTAATTTAATCCTCCTGACAACCTGAGAACACAAATAGTCTCCTTACCTTCCCCAATCTTTTGTCACCAGCCCTATATTACAAATAAAAAATCCCAACAAAGCAACAAAAATGGAACTACAAAGAAATGGGATAATTGGCCAAAGCACCCACAGTAATTAGGTGGTGAAACCTAGGCCTTCCCAGCTCCAGATTCAATACAGTGGGCCACCAGGCTGCCTCTCGATTTAAAGCACAGCTAGACCGGTTATCTGTAGGCAAGCTGATCTGACCTCTAGACATCCCTGATCACTGAGGGACAAATGCTGATGGAGGGGAGGCTAGAAAAGAAAGTATGCCTGAATGCATAAATGATTAACCCATCATGCTTGCAGCAAGTCTGTCCCTAATTGTCAACAGTCACCTGACAGATTTAGGAGAGGCCCTTGATTTATCTGAGCATTCTTTGGAGTTTCTACTTGTAGAAGTTCTTCTCAAATAGAAAGATAAATCGGTGGAAACTTTAAAGTGCTGAGAAAAAAACGTTTATATAATAGTAAACAAACAATTTTATTATTGAAATGCTTATTCTAGGGTCGCCTGGATGGCTGAGTCAGTTGAGGGTCCAATTCTTGATTTCAGCTCAGGTCATGATCCCGGGGGGTCCTGGGATCAAGCCCCGCGTCAGGCTCTGTGCTCAGCAAGGCGTCTGCTTGTCCCTCTCCCTCTGCTTCTCCCTCCTGCTAGTGCGCACTCTCTCTCATAAATAGAATCTTAAAAAAAATTATTCTAAACTAACTCAACCAGCATCTTTATAATACATGCCAACAGGAAGGCAGAAGAGATAGAAATGGGAACAAACCTCTTCTTTTTGAGACATCTATAGGCTCTTTCCTTTCTGTAGTTATTAAACTTTTCTTTAAAGAATTTCTTCACTTCAAGTCATTTTGGAGGAAACCCCTTTTATTCAGTCATTCCTGGTCTTCCAAAACTGGGCCCTGTGGCCTTTAAGTATTGGGTCCTGGTATCCTACCAAACCATTGTAATCTGCAAAGACTAATTTTGCACCGAAGATTATGGAAAAGTGGATACTCCGCAGCAACTAGAGAAATAGTCTTCTCTTTGAAAAGAGTTGAAGCCAAGTCCCCAGACTCTATTTGGACTAACTTGAGTGCTTTATTCATAAAGCTGGCTTTCAAATTCCACAAAGGCTGCTTTTGTTTTCAGATCTTCAGGGAATCTTGTAATTCCCAGTGTCAAGGGCACAGCAGAATCTGTGATCTGCACGCTACTCAGCTCATCAGCATTAATTATTGCTCTGCCAAGCTTGTAAACGAATGTAATCAGAAGCCTTATGCAGAGGTCCCAGGGAGGATGCCACCTTTTTCTCTGCCTGCTCATTCCCTGTCTCCTTTCTCTCTCCCATTAACTGTTGGCTTTCCACGCTTTGATTTCTCCTCTTATTTTTCACTTTCTCCCTGGATGGGCACATCTGCCTTCCCAGCTTCAGCCAAAATTTCTATTATGAAGACTTCTAATTATACCTTTCGGCCTCAGCCTTTTGCGGAAGTTCCACACCTGTATTTTTGACTGCCTACTAAATGCAACCCAAACCACCAATTCCAAAACGGGCTCATGCTACTCCTCTACCTTCTAACCCATACTTGTTTTTCCCTGGGCGCTCCCACCCTGAGCTGAGGTCTCCACCCACTGCAGAGCCAATGCTGCAGAAAAAGAAAATGTCAGGTTCATCTCGGACTCCTTTCTCTCTTTTACTTCTGTATTGTCTCACTACAGCTAGTCAGCCTTCAGATCACCTCCATCCCACCTTAGGACCTGCTCTAGAACTGTTCCTACCTCAGAATTGTTGCCCACTGTTCCTACCTCAGAACTGTTGCCCACTGTTCCTACCTCAGAACTGTTGCCCACTGTTGCTCCTTGTTGCTCGGCTGGATGATTCTCAGCCCCCATCAGTCTGACTGGAGGCTCTTAAGCAAGCTTATCTCCCTCCCACCCAGCGGTGCTATCTCTCTAAACATCACTTTGCTCCTGTTTTCTAAGGTTTGGTTTTGTTTTTTTGTGATGCATGTATTTACTTTCCTCGTGGCAAAATACACTTTGCAAAGTAAAGTTTGATGAAATAGATAAAAGTCAGCTTTGATTTATTTTACTCTTGACAAGTTAGTTACTTTTTAAAACCTAACTTTGCTTCATGCTGCTCTCAATTTAAATGAAACTCATTAGCCTGGTGTTCAAGACAAAAGGCCATCATCCATATCCCAGGTATCATCTTCAACCATTCTTTTCATAAGCATTATAATTTGGACACACTACTGGTGCTTTTAACAGTTCCTGGCACATAGTGAGCATTGAATGGATGTTTGTTGAATGAGTGAACCAGTTGTTCACTGTAGCCCATGCTTGTAAGTCCCTTTATATGCTCCCTGTTTACCTTTCTACATGCTACTCTCTACTTGGAAAGCTCTTTTCATTCTTCTGGACCTGGCTAATAATTATTACCCTTTCTGCAAAATCTAGCTGATATCTGACCCTTTGACTTACTTATTAACTCAACAAGTGTTTATTAAGCATATACGAGGAATCTGGTGTATAGGATACAAGAACCAGTCTAATGTGGAAAACACATAATAAAGCAATCGCATACTTCCTGTAGCCTTTCCTACATGGACACAATGTAGTTGCCCCCTCCTGTCTATCTCCACAGAACCTGGTACATGAAGAACATTTTTTATAGCACTCAGAACTATTAATTTCTGAAAACCTTTCTCCATATTACAGTCTATCTACTTCAGGACTACATTCCACTACACGGTACTCCCCCTGATATTTCCCTAATGAGCAAAGAGTAAGCCACCCATAAATGTATTTACAGACAATCTTGACTAATGATCGTTCAACAAACAATTTTATGACTTTGGGTTGGTGCAAAAGTGATATACATTCCGAAGTTCAAGTTTTTAATTTTGATCTTTTCCCAGATTAGCAATATATGCGGTATATTTTGTGATTCTGGGCAGCGATAGTGAGCCACAGCTCTCAGACACGTGATCATGAGGGGAAACCGACCCATTTACAACCATTCTGTACCCACAGCCATTCTCTTTCTCACTTTCAGGATTCAGTAAGTTACATGATATATCAACACTATCATCAGCTAGGCTTTGTGTTACATGACTTTGCCCAAGTGCAGGCTAATGGAAATGTTAGGCTAGGCTAAGTTATGATGTTCAGCAGGCTAGGTGTATTTAAATGCACTTTTGACTCAGGATTACAATGGGTTTACTGGGACATCACCCCACCAGAAGGAAAAGGAAATCTGCATGTAATTATGTTGAGGGTACAATACAGAATGAGCCTGTTTGTGATCAGATCGCCAATTTGAAATTCAGACTATCTGACCTATGCAAAATTAAGATCTGAAGCTGATCAATTAACTTTCCTGGCCTCATTAGCATCTTCGTAAATCAGGTGGGACAACACCTACTTCGTGAAGTTCTTCTAAGCATCAAGTGATGAGAAAAGATCGACTATGAATACTTGTCCACTGTTTGCCTGATTAACAAATAAAGCAATATATATTGGTAATGAAAGTTCAATAGATGGGATAAGTAGAAGAATGTAGACAAGAATGAACAACTGAGTTAAGTCAGTATTTCCTAGATTGAGAAACTCTGAGGACAGCAGCAGAAAAAGATATACAGAACAGGTAAACTCCTGTTTTAGTTAAACTGCAAAAGGAAAATTCAATAGTTTCTTCCCTAAAAGGAGCAAGAAGGCATTATTTGTGTTTATATGATACTGTATATTTATATGATTTTGTTAAAGCTTATTACAAAAAATTTATATTTCAAAGTATAATTTTAGTCATTTTAAACAAATCTATTGTTGAAGTCTTGCTTTGAAGAACACTGAAAGATGTAGATGGCTGGCCTACAGAAAGCACAAAAATCAATATTCTGGGGCTCTGGAAACACAAAACCAGGTAGAAACCTCCCAACCCCCCCCCCCCCCCCCAATGGTCTGCCTCAAAACTGCTCATTTCTATTTTCACATATACTCTGCTGGTCTCTTGATTCCTCTTGGATTCCTTTTGCAGATATTTACCTGATGACTGATGGAGTGTATAGGAAGAAGGCCTTCATCAGGTCAGGACTCCAGGACTGAAAGTTTTGCAAGCATTTTTTCTTTTTATAGACTGAGCAGATGCCTGAGATCAGAGAACACTGCTCTCTAGTATGGTCTTTTGTGTTTGCTTTAATACAAGATGAACTCCTTTTCACATATGAACTCTGCGAAGGTTGACGGACGTCAAACTCTTCAATATTCCCCAAACATATTTTCACCACCAGGACAGAGTTCAGCTTCCGTCGATTACCTGCAATTCTCATGGCTCTTATTTGCTAGGCCTCTTTGTTTCTTAGCATCCTTTTAAAGTTACCTTCCTGTCCTCTTGACCTGATAAAGCTAAGAATGATTAGCAAATTTCCCAAAGCAAGCTGTTTGTTGAGGCACAGAGCTATCTTATAAAAACCTACAAAAT
Organism: Ursus maritimus; assembly: GCF_017311325.1. Taxonomy (NCBI): domain Eukaryota; kingdom Metazoa; phylum Chordata; class Mammalia; order Carnivora; family Ursidae; genus Ursus; species Ursus maritimus. The sequence continues at coordinate 19,187,981 of NW_024425008.1, forward strand.
TCAGTGCAAAACCATGATAAGGAATCAGAAGAAACTGTAAGAAAACTACCCCAAAATAAATAGGATAGAAAATTAGACACTTTGAATGGCTATTAGTTAGTTACAAGATACCATGCTTAACATTTTATAAATGTGCCCTTATTTAATTCTTCCACGCAATACCTTGGGGAAATTGTGAGGAAGGCTAAGCTTAATTTGTTCATGATCAAATATGCTAAGATGCTGATACAGGGTTTGAACCCATATCTATCCCAATCTGAAATATATACCTTTTCCACAACATTTTGCTACCCACAGAGTGTACTATTGTTGAGCTCTATGAGTGCCATGAATTTATAAACAAAGTAAATTGGAATTTTCATTTTAAAGAGAAGGTTTAAAATGTGAAGTTTTTTCTGTTTTAAAAATTGAATCATGCACTAGTGAGTCAATTTACAATTTTCCTTGGTTCATGATTTTATAAATAAACATGGCATTGCTTTTGGCAGTGTGTCAATCTGACTTGTTTTCACAGCAGAAACTGAATGAAGTCATGGAACAGCTTTTCTGGCCAGGTCATAATAATATAATTTACAGCATATTAGCCTTTTCATATCATATTGATTTTTCATGCTGAAGGGCTTCCAAAACCACAATAGAAGCTAATTCTGTGCTAAGGAACAACGATATTAAATTAAAAGTTAAAGCATGTGCCAATTCAAATATCGAGTTGATATTACAAAATAAACATTTGCCGCTTCTTACAAACACTGGATTCACCCATGACTAGAGTCACACACAATGAAAGAATTTAAAAAACAAAGATGAAAACCAAAAGTAATCACTTGCTAGGGCCAAAAATAAGGGCCTTCACCAAACACTGAGCTTGAAGGTTATCAGTAGGAGAAAAAAAGAATCACCTGAAATAATTCAAAAATAAATGATTATATGAAATGATGGAAGGAAAAATGGAAGCCAAGATCCAGGAAATATTTACAAATTATCTGTCCTTTAGACTATGAAAAACTTTCTTCACAGAATGATTTCAACACTGAGTCTCATGTAAGGATCTTTGTTCATCACTTTTTTAAAAAAATTTTTATAAGGATTTATTTATTTATTTATTTATTTATTTATTTGTGAGAGAGCGAGAGAGAGTGCATGAGGGAGGAGGGACACAATATAAGTTTATAACATTTTCATCCCACCCAAAAAACTACCCCCTGAATATTAGCAGTTCTTCCTAATGCTTTCCCACAGCCATAAAACCCACTCTGTCTCCATAGACTCCCCCATTCTGGATGTTATATATAAATGAAATCATATAAGATATTATCTTATATGATATATGGTCTGTTTCACTAAGTATCCTTGTGGTAGCACAAATAAGTACTGCATTTTTATCACCATTATATAGATAGAAAGTATTATTCAATAATTGATGGGTGTATCAGTCAGAGTACAACCAAAGAAACAGGACCAGTAAGGATAGAGGAATCGGTTTACGCTAAGCAAATTCAAAATTTATAGGATAGGTCATCAGGAAGGAGGTGTACACACAACTGAACTTCCTGTCTGCAAGCAGAATTTCTCCCTCAGGGAAGCTTCAGTTCTAGTCTTAAAGCCTTTCAAGGGATTGAATCAGGCCTACCCCGCTTATCTAAGTTAACCTCTTAAAGCCAACTGATCACGGACTTACCTACCAAATACCTTCACGGCAACATTTATATCAGTGTTTGGGTAACTGAGGAACGATAGTCTAGTCAAGTTGATGTATCAAGAACACCATCACAATGGATTTGAGGTTTTCCACTTTGTATCGATTATCAATAATTTTGCTAAGAACATTCCTGTTGGAATTTATCAAGAGCATATGTTTTCATTTCTCTTGAATACACAAACAGGAGTGGAATTGTTGGGTCATACGGAAACCATGACATTCTGGTGGGTGACAATGAGGAGCTGCCAAACTCTTCAAAGTGGCTGTTACATTTTAAACATCCACCAACAAGGTACAAAGGTTCCAATTTCTCCACATCCTCAACGACATTCTTTTTGATTATAGCAGCCTGAAGGGTGTGAAAGGTATCTCATGATGGTTTGGTTTGCACTTACCTAATAGTTAATGGGGCTCAGTATCTTTTTTATGCGCCCATTTGTATATCTTGTTTGGAGAAATCTCTCATCAAATCTGTGTCCTGTTTTTAACTGAGTTGTTTAATTATTAAGTTGTAAGAGTTCTTTATTTCGGGCACTGGACCCACCCTTATGAAATATTAAAAAAAAAAAACTTTCTCCCATACCGTGAGTTATCTTTGAACTATCTTGATGGTATCATATGCAGTGGAATTTTTTTTTTTTTAATTTTTATAGTCCAATTTATCCACTGTTTCATTTTTCTCTTTTGCTTCTGGTACCATATCTAAGAAACCATTGCCTTTTGAAGTTCAAAGATTTAATAGTATTTGTTTCCTGTTAAGAATGTTATAGTTCTCTCCCTTACTTTTAAGTCTATGATATATTTTGAGATAGTTTAAAAGGTATCCTTTTAATATTTTTCTATAACATGAAGGGATCCATCTTTGCTCTTTTCTGTGTGTATATCCAGTTATAACATCATTGATTGTTGAAAAGGCTGCTCTTTCTCCATTGACTTGTAAATTGAAAACAAATTGACTGTAAATGTTAGAATTGAAAGTCCTGAAATTAACCCTACCTCCAGTGATTTATACATATCTACCTATATGCCAGTATCACATCGTCTTTATAATGATAGCTGTATAGTACATATGAAATCAGGAAGTTTGAGTCCTCCAAATATTTTTTTGAGGTTGTTTTTGGTGATTCTTGGTCCCTTGAACATTTATAGGTGTGTTAGGATCAGCTTGTCAATTTCTGCAAAAAATCAAGGTAAGAACTGAATAAGGATAATCTTGAATTTGTTAAAAAAAAAAAAAAAACTTAAGGAATATTGTCATCTTAACATCTGGTCTCCTACAAACCCTGAGAGACTCTTAACTCTGGGAAACAAACTGAGTGTTGTGGAAGGGGAGGTGGGTGAGGAGATGGGGCAACTGAGTGATAGGCATTAAGAAGGGCACGTGATGTGATGAGCACCGGGTGGTATACACAACTGATGAACTGTTAAACAATACATCTCAAACTAATGATGTACTATGAATTGGCTAATGGAATTTGAAAAAAAAAATGGCCTCCTAGGCTACGAACATGATTTTTCTTTCAACTTTTGTCTTTAATATCTTTCACCAGTTTTATAGTTTAATGTACAAATCCCATACTTTTATCCCTATTTTTGATGCTATTATAAGTGGAATTTTATTTTTGAAGTAGTGTCTCGTGTCTATTTTATAGTGTCTAGAAATATAATGGACTTTGTATGTTGATCTTGTATTCTGCAACATTGCTAATATTGGTTTTTCTAACTTCTTTTGTAGAATTTTTTGTAGGATTTCCATATGTAAGAATGTCATCTGCAAACAGAGATTTTAATTTTTTTTAATTCCAAGATCATTTTAATTATTTTCCAATCTGGTTGTTTTGTATTGCTTTTGCTTGCCTCTTTAATCAAACTGGAACCCTCAAGTACAATGTTAAACAGAAGTGGCAAGAGAACATGCTTGTTTATGATCTTACGGAAAAAACTTTCTGCTACCTGTCCTTCACCAATAAGGTTTTTTGTGGATATTCTTTAGAATGAAGGAGGAATATTGGGGTATGCAGGTTGGTGAGTGTTTTTTGTTTGTTTTGGTTTGGTTTGGTTTTTGTTTTTAAGCAGTGGTAGGGGTGGGAAGAATTTATAAAGCATTGGTACGAATTCTTTTTTAAGGATTTGGTAGTATTTGCCAGTGAAGCTATCAGGGTCTGGGACTGGGATTTTCTTTGTGGCAAGTGTTTAAATCACTAACCCAGTCTCTACTTGTTATATGTCTATTCAAATTTTTTATTTCTTCTTGAGTCTATTTCAGTGGTTTGTGTTTGAGTTTGTCCATTTCATCTAAATTAATCTGATGTGGCATATAGTTTTTCATGGTGTTCCCATGTACCTTTTCCTTTAAGGTTGATAGTGTTGCTACCTCTTATTCTTGACATTGGTAATTTGAGACTTTTCTTTTTCTTGGTCAGTCTACTTAACAGTTTAACCACTTTTGTTGATCTTTCTTAAGAATCAACATTTCCTACCGTTTTTTCTATTCTAGATATTTTTGTTCTAATTTTATTTTTTCCTTCCTTCTGTTTGCTATAGATATAATGGATTTTCCTGCTATCTCAAGGTGAGAGCTTAGACTACTGATTTGAGATCTTAATACCAGTGTGTACAGCTATAAAGATCTTTTGGAGGACTACTTTACCAGCATGCTATATTGTCATTGTCATTCATCACAAGATATTCTCTAATTTCCTTCTGATTTTTCTTTGACCCTTCTGTTATTTAGAGGAGTATCTTACTTAACTTTCACTTGTTTGTGAATTTCCCAGTTCTCCATTTGATTTTTAATTTAATTCCATTGTGATCAGAGAAAATGATCATGATATGACATCATGATCACGATGTCAACCCAAGTTAATCAGTTGAGGCTTGTTTTATGGCATTACATAGTCTATCCTAGAGAATCTTCCATCTGCAGTTAAAGCACTTGGCTATTGTTGGAGGAAGTTTTCTATAGAGGTTTGTCTTACGTAGTTGGTTTATAATGTTCAACAATTCCATTTCCTTGTTGAGCTTCTGCCTAGTTGTCCTATCCATTATTGATAGTGGGTGTTATGGGCTAAAATATGTCCCTTCAAAATTCATGTGACTATTTGGAGAGAGGCATTTTGAAGAGCTAATTTAAAATGTGACCGCTGGGTGGGTCCTAAACCAATTTGACTGGTGTCCTTTTAAGAAGAGGAAGAGACACAAGAGGAAAGACCACGTGAGAACACCCTGACTAGGCTGCCATCTGCAGGCCAACAAGAGGCTTCAGCAGAAACCAACCCTGCTGACACCCTGATCTTGGACTTTTAGCCTCCCCAGCTGTGAGAAAGTAAGCTTCTGTTGTTTGAGTTGCCAGTTCTGTGGTATGGTGTTGTGGTAGCCCCAGCAAACAATGGGGTATTGATGTCTGTCATACCGCTATTGTTATCGAAAGGTCTAGTCCTTCAATTCTGCCAATTTTTGCTTAGGATATTTTGGGCTTTTAAGTACATGTATTATAAAATTATGTATTTGTCTTCTTGATGGATATTTCTAATGATAAAATTTCAATCCTTTATATCTAGTTACATTTCTGAAATTTTAAAATCTATTTTTCTTGACATAGTATGGCCACATATTACATAGGAGGGCTATAGTATTACCTTTCATGTTGCTGTTTGCATGATCAATCTTCATCCTTTTACTCTCAACCTACCGTTATCTTTAAAATGTGTCTCCTGTAGATAGCATATAGTTGGATCTTTATCTATATAATTTGACAACCTCAACCTTGCGATTGGATTGTTTAATCTGTTCATACTTAAAGTTATTGATATGGTTGGATTTGTGTCTGTCTTTTTTTTTTTTTATTCCCCTATCTGGTTCATGTCTGTCTGGGGCAACTTTTCTTTCCTCACCATCTTTTATTTTGTAGTTTAACATTTTAATTGATGTAATATGTTTTAAGTTACATATAATTTTAATTATTTTCTTCATGATTTCTCTAAGGCTTACTATGTATACATGTATGTATGAACATGCATATATGTGCATGTATGTACTTCAGATTTACACTAACTTAATTTGAGTGAAACAAAATTTACTTACGTAGCTCCACCCCTTCCTCCCATTTGGGGCTATTATATAGGTTACCTCTTTGAATGGTGTTATATTACATTATATGCTCTTAGGTCTTAAAAGGAGCTGAGATTATAAGTAATACTTGCTCTAGTTTCTTGAGTTTTAAACCTTTTTATTTATCCTTTCTGGTTCTCCACTTCTTCCTGCAGATTGAGTTACCTTCTCATGTCATTTTCTTACTCCAGTTCACGTTTTATCCTGTCTCATGTGCAGTAACGCTTAGGGATATCACATTTCTATGTGCTAAGCCAAACAATATTTGTTGTATATAATTTTAGTATATACTGAAACATTTTACGCAGTTACTCTCTAAATCAGGGAGAAAGGGAAGACATAAGCAATTACACTTTCATAGTTTAATCATTTTGTTTTTTCATGGAGATTTAGATTACTGTCCAGTGTCATTTGCTTTCAGCTCAAATACTTTAGTATTTCTTATGTGGCAGGGTTTCTAGCAACAAATTATTTCAGCTTTTGTTTATCCAGGAAGGTCTTTATTTTGACTTTATATTTGAAAGATAATTTTGGGGGCGCCTGGGTGGCGCAGTCGTTAAAGCGTCTGCCTTCGGCTCAGGGCGTGATCCTGGCGATCCGGGATCGAGTCCTACATCAGGCTCTTCCGCTGTGAGCCTGCTTCTTCCTCTCCCACTCCCCCTGCTGTGTTCCCTCTCTCTCTGGCTGTCTCTCTGTCACATTTAAAAAAAAAAAAAAAAAAATAAAAAAAAAAAAAAAAAAAAAAAAAAAAAAAGAAAGATAATTTTGCTGGATATAAAATGCTTGGTTAAAGGTATTTTTGTTTTATCTTTATACTTACAAAACCTTGAATATGTCATCCCTCTGCTTTCTGATGAGAAGTCAGCCATTAATCCTATTGGGATTCACTGAGGAGTTATTCTTTTGCTGCTTAAGATTTTCTCTTTGTCTTTGTTTTTCAACATTTACTGCACTGTGTCTGTGTTTGGATCTCTTTGTGCCTATCCTTAAAATTTGATGACATTCTTGTACGTACACGTTAATTTTTTAATCAAATTTGGAAATATTCAGCTATTTCTTTGAATACTTTTGTCTTCCTTCTACTTCTTGTGGCGTTTCCAGTAGGCATATGTTGGTGCACTTAATGTTGTCTCACATTTCTGAGGTTCATTTTCCTCCATTATTATTTTTTTTTTCTTTTTTTCTGATTGTATAACCGCTATTGATCAGTCTCCAAGTTTTTTGTCTTTCTTATGCCAGCACAAAGGTACTGATGAGTAGGGAATTTTTTTTTAATTTCACTTGAGTTTTTCAATTTTACTGTTGTTAACTTCAGAATTGTTGTATTAGTTTTCTTTAGATAGTTGACATCCTATATTTGAAGAGACATTATACCTTCATATAATTGTATGTTTTCTCCTTTACTTTGAATATATTTATAAGGGCTGCTTTGAAGTCTTTCTTTTAAGTCCAATATCCAGGCCCCTTCAAAAGTAATTTCTACTGTTGAAAACTAGACATTTTTAGCTAATATATTGTAGCAGCTTTGGATACTGGTATCTCTCACTCCTGAAGAACTGATGTTGCTGTTCACCTGGTTGGTTGATTCAGGACTTGGCAGAACTGACTCTGAAGTCTATAGATCTCTGGCAACACGCAATTTCTGATGTCCCCTAAGATTTTTTTTTTTTAAGTGATCCCAATCCGGGGCTCGAACTCATGACCTGGAGATCAAGAGTCACATGTTCTACTCACTGAGCTAGCCAGGTACCCCTAAGATATTTTTCTTGTTTTTATCTTTTACCCTGGATACTTATGGTTTGCCCCCAAATCAGCAATGATCCTCTTACTGGCTTAAGATTTTCTTAATTCCAGGGCACCTAGGTGGCTGTTGGTTGGGCGTCTGGCTCTTGATTTCAGCTTGGGTCATGATCTCAGGGTCCTGGGACTGAGCCAGGTGTCAGGCTCTACTCTCAGCTAGGAGTCTGCTTAAGGATTCTCTCCCTCTCCCTCTGCCCTGCCCCACTCACAAGCTCACTCTCTACATAAATAAATAAATCTTTAAAAAAAGAAAAAAAGATTTGCTCAGTCCCTTTTAGCAATCCAAGTTTTACCCATTACTACTGGATGCGTGTGTGGCTTAGAGGCTGTATCACAGTTCAGAGAGTTTACAATTCCAGCTGCATTCAGACAGGGAGCGGTAGTTTGACCTTGTCTCTTATCACTCCTCTCTTACAGGCATGCAGTCTTCCAGATGCCTAGGGTTGCATAAGATTACATTTTTAAGCATGGCTTAAGTAGGACTTGCTTCTGGATCAGAGGAAATTACAGTTCAGTTAGTAGTTGGGCAGACATTGTGTTTAAGCCCTTGTGCCAGTAAGTCTTCCACTCTGCTGATGGCTATGTGTAGGACTTTGGAAATGCGTTTCAAGTCTGTCCTAGGTCCTATTCTGCTCCTTGAGCGGGTGAAGCCTAGCATATATACACAGCCTTTCCAATCCCCAGGGTTGACAGTGACCCCAGAAGGACTCTTCTTGGCTCTTTTCCTGGTTCTACGTTAAACCTCTGAGTGCTCTGCCATTTTGCTTTTAGCTACTTGTATCATGGAGCTGTAAATGCACTCTCTTAACTGGTGTCCACTAAGATCATTAGTATTTTCTTCCTCATCCTTTGGCATGGAATTTTACGCCATCTGTTTTAAGTAAAAATCAGTTCCCTTAGGCAAAAGTGAAGAACTCATTAAGACTTGCTTCTCTGGGGGCCCCTGGGTAGCTCAGTCGTTAAGAGTCTGCCTTCAGCTGAGGGCGTGATCCCGGCGTTACGGGATCGAGCCCCACATCAGGCTCCTCCGCTGGGAGACTGCTTCTTCCTCTCCTACTCCCCCTGCTTGTGTTCCCTCTCTCACTGGCTGTCTCTATCTCTATCAAATAAATAAATAAAATCTTAAAAAAAAAAAAAAAAAAGACTTGCTTCTCTGGCTTGCGCCTTCTTGTGGGCAGGAACTTTTCCATTACTGCACAAGAAGTGGAGGCAGAAACACTGTACACTTCTCCCAGAGGGACACTCCGGCTTGACAAGTAGGTGCTGGGAGAGGAAAAGTTCTACTTTGACTTAGTCCTTTAGATATAGAACCTCTTTACCCAGAAAGCCAAGACCAAGCATTCTCAGCCTCCCAGCCTGGAATGGGGTTTTTGCTGTATATATTAGGTAGGCTGGAGGAAGGTATCCCTAAGCATCTGTACCCTATTTTCCTGGCATAGAGATTCTGCATCATGGGACTAGAGGGAATGAGAAATACTTGTGGCCTGCCCCTCCAGCCTGGACTGGAAGCTGGGGGAGAGAAAGAGTCCCTGTCTCATTACAGCATCTACCCAGTTAAAACTCCCAGAGTAGTTTCAGTAAGACAGAGCGGGGAATAGGAAAGCAGTCATATCTGAAGTGCTGCAGACTCTCACTGCTCCTACCAAGATTTAGTCTGTTTTCTTGAATGGATATTTCCCCACTTCCAGGATGCTGTTAGAACAATTTCTGGATAATTGAAATGATTTTAAAAATAATTTTCTCCAATTAATTGATTGTGGGCATAAGGACTCACTGTACTCTTCCATAACAAAAAGCTAAATAGTGATCCTACTAATAGTGAGATTCTAATATATAAGAGTAATTTTTAAAAATCTCTATAAATTACTTACAATTAGATGTGTAATTTAGAGCAAAAAATACATGTCTATTCAATATTAAGTATAATTGGCATCTATAATAGGCCTGGAACCATTAAATGTTGGTTGTTACAAAGATGAATAAAACCCTGACTTTCAGGAGACCCACAATCTAAAAGATCTAAGAGAAAATGGATGTATACATGTCTTCAAGCATATACAAATGATATATATGCAAGTATGTATGTGTATATGCATATATACGTATATACACAAGTATGTGAATAATTTAAAATGTTGAAAATACCAACAAACTCAAATGTAACTTAGCTTCCACTTTTCTTTCTATGGCTAATTTACCTGGCTCTTTTATTCAATAAACATTTGTTACGTGAGTTGGAATTTAATTACATCCTTGCTCTTCCCTTCCAAGTTTTGAACCAACTGAGATCAAAACACAAAATCAGATGGAGAGGACAAAAAATGGTAGTTTTATTACTGATACAACTGCTTAGCAGGCACAAATTAGGTATTTGGCCTCAGACTTTCTAATACTTTCACTGATTTAAACTTTGCCACTTGGAGCTGTGGGCAAGCCCACGCCCACTTTGCACCGGGGTGGAAGCTGACATGCATACACCACACAAAGGAGCAAAAAGGAAAGAAATGTACAGGCTTAGCAGAAAGTCTGGTCCAAAAGAGGAAGCCTAGAAGCATCTGAGCCACGTGTCTTGTTCTTTCTCCCGATCTCGGCAAACAAGTGGAGTGGATGGACTTTTTGCAGGTTTAAATCTGTGTTAGTGCACGCGTGTCTGAGTGGTAATGGTCCAGAATGAACAATGCCTTCAAGAAGCATACACTCTAGGGGCGCCTGGGTGGCACAGCGGTTAAACGTCTGCCTTCGGCTCAGGGCGTGATCCCGGCATTATGGGATCGAGCCCCACATCGAGCTCCTCCGCTGGGAGCCTGCTTCTTCCTCTCCCACTTCCCCTGCTTGTGTTCCCTCTCTCGCTGGCTGTCTCTCTCTCTGTCGAATAAATAAATAAAATCTTTAAAAAAAAAAAAAAAAAAAAGAAGCATACAATCTAGTGAGCACCATTTCTCTAGCAACTGTGTGTTTCATTGTTATTTAGTGACTGCCACCATATTCCTCTATCTGGCTTGAGTACTCTTCATGTTAGCATATAGTAAAAAAAATAACTGATAAAAATTATGAAGTTCTTTACAATTACCCTCCTGGGATAGAGAGATGAAGATCCCTCAACGAACAAAAAGAAGTAGTCTCCTGTGAATAGGATTTTCTACACAGGTCCTTCCAACACGTTGTGTAGCATCCAAAGCAAAGTCCTCTCTTCCCTTTTTTTCGTCTGCCTTCTAGGCCACTTCCCGTCTTATTTAAAAATAAAGCCACTTGCTGCTGTCCTAGTGGCCAGACTACACTCTTGCTGGTCTACCCACTTGCTCCGTAGATGTTTAGAGTTTAACCATCTGATTTATAGCATCATGAGTGAGGTTATGAGTCAATCAACCACCTCTTAGTATTTTATAGGTACCTAGTATTCTGTCTACATCTAAATTAGTTCACAAGCTCTTTGGGGCGAGCACCTTGCCTATGCTGCTTTATGCTTTGCTAAGCTCCATGCACACTTACCACACTCTATAAATATTCTCGCAGAATATTTATGACAAGTCTAACATGGCAAGCAATTTCACCAGGGTCACTTTTCCCCGGTAGATTTAAAGCTACATAAATTACAGTAGATACCTACTTTGAAATATTTGATCTAGAAAAATCTAAGTTCCAAAGCAACTTTCAGATCCCCATTTTTCTGGCTTGCCAAAGAAAAAAAGGCTCAGAAATTATTTAGTGCCATTTCAAAGTCTATGGATGTTAAAGAGCACCATCGTAAGAGTAAAATTACTGATTTAAAATCTGGATTTGAGGCTGATTTGTCCGAGTTTCAATCTCAGCCAAACCACTTTCTGTTTGACCTTGGACCTCTCTAAATCCGGGTTTCTTCGCCCTTTTTTTTTTTTTTTTTTAAAGATTTTATACATTTATTTTAGAGAGAGTGAGCAAGCAGGCAACCAGGGGGTAGGGGGCAGGGAGCAGAGGGAAAGGGACAAGCAGACTCTGCACTGAGCATGGAGCCTGATGCAGGGCTCAGTGCAGGGCTTGATCTTATGGCCCTGAGATCATGACCTGAGCTGAAATCAAGAGTCAGACGCTTAATGGACTGAGCTACCTGCCAGGAATGGCGAGCGATCCCTGTACAGATGAATGAAAGATTATTCCAAATTCTGCTGTGAAAAGAGAGGAGAAGGCAAGGAGGTCAATACTCAGAGACAAAGATCCTTTGCTCTTCTTTGCTCCTGCTTTGATGGTCCTTCAGGCTAATCACAAATCCTTATCACTGTTTCTCAAGCACGTGATGTGTGACAAGAGGCCTTACTGGAACTAGGAGGATCTGTTTACCTGAAAGATACGATATGCTAATTTGCATGATATGCTAATTTGCATGTTCTACGAGTTCTGCTAAACACAGCCTAAGGGACAATGCCTGCATCTCTTAGATCACAGGGTGGCTGTTTGGGCTCGGAAAGTTTTGAGAAGGCAATTCCCCGTGGCATTCCAATGGCAGAGTGGTCCCACAGGCCTCAGCATTCCAAAGGCCTACGCCCTTCTCTGAAACCTTCCCTGTGCTCAGCGGCCTCGGTGTTACATTTTAGCAAGCCAGATATTGTGGCTGATTTCATGTTCCGCATTAACCCCAACAGCTACCTAGGCGCCCCTGGGTTTCCTCACTTGTAAAATGGGCATTATAATAATGCAACAGGAGGGGGGCGGTTTGTGAAGATTAAATAAAACCTGACGCTTGGCTTATGCTCAGTACTTACTAGCTGATAGACATTGTGGTAGTAGAAATTGTAATAGAAGTAATGGTAACGGCAACTGAATATCCATGCAAATGGATTGGAGAAACTATAAAAGGCTCTGTAAGTAATTCTTGGTGGGTAAAGGACATCTGGGAATCCCAAAGTCCATCTGATCTCATAAGAACATGGACTCTCGAAGCTGAGTTAAAATATGACTGTAGTTATACCGAAATCTACATAATTATGTATTTCCAGTTTAAAGAAAGCTTGTGTTGACAGAATTAGTTTCTGAGAGGTCTAGACAAATGAAAATCCATAAGTGACCAATCACTAATGTGTCTTTTGAATTGATTAGACTATATCCTGACATGTGGGCAAAAGTATTTACAGCAATTTGGCAGGTGTCTCCTTACCCCCATGAGACAGATCTATCAAGCTGTAACTAAGCTACTTCTCAAATCATCCAACTATCTCCCTTTGCTGCAATGCCATACTTCTCAAGTACACTTGTGATGAAAGTTTGGCAGCCAATAACCATTTCCTTTCATGGAGAGACTATTTGGCTCCCTTTTACAGTTCTAATTAACAAGGTGGCAATTTAGTTTATACATCAGTCTTGTGTGCATTTAGTAATCAGTTTCAGAGATATTCAAAAATTCAAAGTGTCCTACTACAACAGGATTTCAGAAACTAAGATGTTTGAAACCAGGCCCTGGGCTGTCATGATGATATAAAATATGTCCACATCAATGATTTCCTGTCTGGCCAGCCACTGACCTTACTAGATGGCACTTCTCAACTTTTTCACTGTAACAAAATCTAAAAATAGGAAGATTAAAAAAAAAAATCAACTTAATCTTAGCCTCCTTCAAGAGAAAAATGTGGATTGTAGATCCAGGATTTTATTTTTATTTTTTTCAAAGATTTTATTTATTTATTTGAGAGAGAGAGAAAGAGAGAGAGAGATAGGGAGGGAGGGAGCCCACAAGCAGGGGTGGGGGGAAGGCAGAGGAAGAAGCAGACGCCCCCGAGCAGGGAGGCTATGCAGGGCTCATCCCAGGATCCTGGGATCATGACCTGCGAGCTGAAGGCAGATGCTTAACCGACTGAGCCACCCAGGCGGCAGCCCCTGATCCAGGATTTTAGACTTTAGTTCAGTACATAATTATAATCTAATTTTCATACTTAGAGCAAAAACTACATCTCAGTGATAGATTATATCCCTGACAGAGGGAAAAACAAAAGGGAAATGTAAAAGAAAAACATTAAATAGATTAAAAATAGACCTTATGTTGATATTTGCAGCTTTCATTTTAAATATTAATTGGGGAGAAAAAGAGGAGATAAACTTCCTATTGAAATTAATAGTCTAAATAAATGCTTAGGTAGAGACTGACATTTTAGTTTTTCCTTCTGTGAAATATTTCCTGCTTTGTTTGGACCCAGCTTTCTCTTTACAAATTATTTGAAATAAAGAGTGCTTCTAATTTATTCAAATTAAAAGAATTTGGTGCTTTCTTTCCAGCAAGACTACCCTCATTATGGGTAAATACTATGTGCTCTCAAACATCACACCAGTGGGTTAATACAAGAACATCCATTAATTTACATAATTTACATAGTGGTAGCCTTATAATTATAGGATCATGTTTCATTTACAAGCTACATGAATGACTCCAATTTCCTACTTGAAAAAAAAAATTCTATAGGTTACCTGAAGATTCAATTTCTTGTAAAATGTATATAGCTCTATAATTTATAGTGATGACCTGCTTCACAACTAAAGGTAGCATTTCTGAGAAATTATCTTCACAGTTTAACATTTCAAGAAATTTCTTCCCTTATGTTTAGTTAACACCAAATAGGAGGTCTTAATTTTTTTAAAAGAGTTTGCATAGAATTTAAATGTGAATATTCACTAACTTTGTTTTTCCTATTTATTCTAGAAAGGGTAAACAGCAAGCATAAAATTTTTGATGAGTATATATTCACAAAGTTATTTCCCCTAAGCAGTTCTCCGAAGACACTATTGTGACCAATTAATTTTGAATGAGACTGAATTAAAATTACGTTAGGTAGAATCATGCAAGGTACAGTGTTAGAAGGGGCTTATGATTTTATTTCATATTTCTTTTGGCCACAGAATGCCTAGATGCTATGGAATCAGAAATCAAACTTAGTTTTATTCTCTTAATAGGTTTCTGCACAAACTTCTGCTCTTACAGGTCATTGTCCAGTATTTGTGTGTGTGTGTGTGTGTGTGTTTGCGTGTATACACATAAAGAGGGTGAAGAGAGGGTGAAGAGTTCTTGACATGGATAGTAACTACAGATATTGGGAAAGACACAAAAGAAAAATAAACCATTTAAAAACATGGTTTATATAAACGCAATGTTCTATTTTATGTTTAATGCTTCCATTTCTGTGTAATTTCCATACAGAAAATGATTGGACATAATATACATGTGTCAGCTCAGTTTCTATAAATTTCATTTGATTATATTATCAATCTGTTCATATGGTCATGTATAGACCATTTTTTATAGGTTACTGCCCTTGTAGGAAAGCCATCTGCCTCAAGTTTTTAAAAAATAGGAAACAATAGTTTTATGGTCAGGAAAAAGGTATTCTATAAAGGAAAAGAGAAATACAGAAAACAGTAAAATTCTAACACAAATGAGGATGGTAGTTCCATCTTAGTAGTCTAAGTAAAACCAAATTTATCCTTTTAAAAGTCTGATTTCAACAAGTATGGTCCTAGCTAATCTATGAGAAATTATGCAATGGTTATGATATCAATAAAAACTTGAGCAGCTGCACAAAAAAAATTTTGATGCTCATTTTTCTCAAATGGATTTTTTTTATAGAACTGTACTGAGTACCTAAATAACTGAATTCATTTCGACCAGATTTTTAGGAGGTATCTATGGTAAAAGGAGGGCTTTATTAACACTGAAATATGATACAGGTAAGAATTTGCTCATTTTACTTTATTATTTATTCAACATATTTGCTTTGCACCTAATTAGTATTAGGCACTGTTCTAATTACGAAGGATACAATGGAGAATCAGACATAGAGAATTCCCACTCTCAAGGACTTTCTAACCTAGTATGACAGAATTTCTAAATGTCCTTTGGGAGATAAAAAGAAAGTGCTTCAAGAATTCAGAAATGGAGGAGATGGTCCTTGCTTGCCATATGGACAAAAGAGCTTCACGAGCAGGAGTTTCCTAATACTTACCCATATTATCCGCTGCACTCTGATTTTTTTAATCCAAGCCTGCCAAACCCTTTCCTTTTTAATTTTTTTAAACATCACTTATACCCCCTGAAATTCACTTAACAATCCCCTGACTGCAAGTCCCATTTACAAAGCATGGCATGTCATGGCTGTGGTAATAAGGGGCTGAGGTCGTTTGGAGGACACAGTCATTGGAAGACTGGGGTCAAGGAACTGTTAGCCCAGGAAATGAAAGGTGCATCCAGGTGCAGATGAGACCTGACAAAAATTATGACAAAAACTTGTGTAGAAGACTGGGATCTCAAGCCTTCCATGGATTCTGTGCGAATCTTGAAATTTAATCTACTCAAAAGATGAAGTTTTTAAAACTACCTTAAGCTGCATGCCAGACTATGCATAGACTAAAGCCCACAGGTAGCATAGAACAGATTACACTGTGCCGAAGGAGGCACCACTGATTCAGAGAGCACTTTATTCTGAAGATACCATAAGCATTCCATAGGTAAAAAACTAGATCTTACCACACACTGTTACTTATACTTTTTTTCCTAATCCCTCAAAGTACCCAGGACATTGCTAAATCTTTTGATTATCTCAAAAGCTAAAGAAACTTACTTGAAAAACATCAACATCCAGCTATAAAAAAGAAACTCTTAACCTACAAAGTCTACCTACTGTAAACTGCAGTATGTGTCACATCTCTAAAAAGAGAGAAACTCTAGATACATCCCCTTTAAGGTGTCAAAGATAAGTGTACTTTCTCCTCTTGCTACTACTCATCATAGAATCAAAAGGTTATGGTCAAGTAAAACCAGCAGAAAAAGCAGTCAAAAATATTCCCCATCATTTATCATTGCAAATACAAAACTCTCAAGAGACAAAACACTAAAAGAATTTCACATGACTACAGAATAATATATCAATACACCAAGTTTCTTGCACTCCACTAATTACCAATTGAAAATACAATAAAACAAATACTGTTTACAATATCTGTCTCTATCCTTTCTATCTAGAGTTTTTAGCGATTAACCAAATAATGATTGCTTTGAACTATATGGGGGAAAAGAATCCAAACTGATAAGACGATAAATGAACTAAAAAAAGGGTCAGCTATACCATCTCTCCACAGTGGGAATGACTTAACATTGCAAAGATATAAATTCTCTCCAAATTACTTAATAAAATTAAATCCAATTCCAATTAAATTACATTTATAGGCTAGGGGAGAAATAAAATGATTGTAAGATCTTCATGAAACAAAATTTAATGCAGCGATACTTTTTCAAAGAACAAAAGGGAGGATTTTCCTTATTACATGTCAAGTCATATACCAAATCCTTGGAATTTAAAACTGCACAGTTCTGGAGCAATAGATTAAGGGAACAAGGAGACCTAGTAGAGAATATAGAAACAGAAGCATTTATATGGAAACTTGGCATATATCAATTTGGAAAGAATAAATCATTTAGGAAATAGTGTTGGAAAAAGTAGCTCAACATATAGAACAAAACAATTAGATTCCTAACACATATCATACTCAAAATTAAGACCAAGTAGACAAAAGACATGAATGTAAGCGGGAAAAAAAATCCTAAACCTTACCAGAAAAAACATATTCATAAAACACAAGTCATTAAGGAAACAGTTAATAAATTAAGCTCATGAAAATTTAAGATATCGGTCCAATAAAGAAAATCACATTCAAAGTTAACAAGCAAGTATCAGGCTGGAAGAAGATATTTGCAACCTTCAAAATCAACTAAGATTTCATGTCTGGAATTTATAGAAAATGAGAGAACACAAAGAATAGGGGGATAATGATATGAACCACAACTCAGAGAAGGGCAATCCTAATATCAATAAATATACATAGAGGTATCTAACCTCACCAGCAACTAGAGATATGAAAGTTAAAATACTGAAATTCTCCTCTAAATGTACCTGGTTTAGAAAAATTATGAAGTCAGATAATATCAAGCACTGGTTGGAATGAGAGGAAATGAGAATCTTCTAACTGGGAATATAATTTTACGTAGCCCTATTTTAGAACAACCTGGAATTATTTAGAGAAAATGGGATGTGAGTATAGTATTAACTGGAGTAATGTTAGATGCTGATATAAACAAGATGTAAACAAGGAAGCCCAAATGTCAGTTATTTAACATAGTAAAACTCTCTTCCTATAACTGTCCACTGCCAGTCTTCCTGTCAGATGGTTCTCCCATAAACTGTTTTGGGAACCCGGTTTCTTTTCATGATGTTCTGTCCTCTTTACTACACGGCTCCTAAGGTTTTCCAGGAACTCTTTGCCATTCCAACCTGGGAAGAATAGGGAGGGAGGCACAGGGAGGGCTTGACGGGCCAGGCCTGGAAATGATTCACATTATTTGCACTCTCTCATTGGCTTAGACTGAGTCATATATCCATTCCTAACTGCAGGGGGATATGGGAAAGCCAGTCATGCTGTGGTCCTAGGAAGAGAAGGAAATACCTGAGGACTACCAGTAGTCTCTGACAAACACAACTATGATCAATGCCACTCTGAGTTTATACATCCCAGAAGTACAGGAAGACCTACAGGGATACAAATATAAGCTGTCCATTCATGTGGCATCTGAGATGACAAAAGTGGAGATAAATTTGGGTGTTCATCCATGAGGGAGGGATAAATGAAATAGTCCTATGGATATTATGAAATATTATGCAGTGATCAGAGAAGTTGACCTCGATTACAAATACGTGTAAGTATGAAAAAATGTTGTGCTAGAAATCTTGTCTATTTTTTGCTCATTATATATTTGTGACAATTTTGAAAACCACATAAAACAATACTATATATTTGTCACAAATATATGAATATATTAATAACTGGAAGGTAAAGATAAAGAACATTCTCAAAACACAGGGGTGAATAACTATTGAGGGATGAGCTTGGGGATAAGTAAAAATGCTAAAATAAAGAAAGAAAAGGATATACAGATTGCAGATGACCATGTGCCATGAATTCTCAAATGTCATCAGTTCAATTCTATTCATCTGAATTCTTCCCCAAAGCAAAACAGCCAGACCCAAAGCAACTTGACCTGCATACAAACGTACACAGAAGATATCATAAGAAGCAAACTGTTTGGGGATTACAGAATGCTGAACTACCTCCAAGTCACTACAGGTTCGACATTTCACATTCAAAAAATGATATCGATTCATTACCCTGTGTATGGAATGGTCCTTATCCTCACAAAATTTACAGATGAAGGAGTGAGGGGGTCAGGGGAGAGTGGCAGACCTTAAGTAATCACACAAATTGTGATAAAAGCTTAAACGAAGAGAAAGATTTTATAACAAACACACCCAACTCAATTGGGGGAAGTGGAGTCACTGGAACGCAGTCTACATTTCTGAGGACTGAATGAATATATAAATGAGACTTGATGGTAAAATCAGAGTTAATCAGAAAAGTTATAGGAAAGAACATTTGAGAAGGTGGGAGAACCACATGGGGGAAAAACCCCCAAAATGTGAACTATTTGAGAAATTAAAGAACACCGAGTCCGGCTGGAACAGAATGAGCCAGCAGGGGATTGCCTCAAGATTGGAAAGGAGACTGGCATTCAGTGGTTGGGTTTTGTCATACAGTGTTTGTAAATGTGAAAAATGGAAAATGAAGTCTAAATATTTATCACCAGAATAGAAATCAAATGAATAAATGAATGAATAAATGAATACTATTTATTTTTTTTTAAAGAATGAGGCAGATAAAACCAGATCAAAACAATGGATTGATGAACACACTAATGTTGAGTAACATGTAAGCTCGCACGTGTGTAGATATCTGCACGTAAGACATACCTTCTTAATGAAGTACCTACGGAAGGAAAAGGGCTGTCAGATGGAGAGTAAAGGACTTTCAACATTTCATAATATATACTTCTTAAACCACTTATTAAATTCATACGTTACCTGGTTAGTAATAAAGATAGAAACAGAAGAGTTTTAAACAGAAAATAAGTTGAAAAAATTAAAATTCTTGGAATGTTTATTTGGCTTATGTAATAGTCACAAGGAAAGATGATTGTTGTTCAGTACTGAAACTAGAGACAAATGGACAGATTTTTGGATATACTTTGGAAATTGAATCGACCAACAGAACCATTAGAACCAACAGATAGACTAGTTGCACCAATGTCAAGAATGACAACGATTTTCCAGGAATTAAAACAAGGTGGGTTGAGATACCATGGAATAAGATTGTGGGGATACTGGAGGATGAATTTGGAAGACAAAGATCAAGTATTCATTTATGTATCTGTTAAGTTTGAGATGCCTGCTTATCCATCCCGGGGGGCCATCAAGGAGGCGACTAAAATGGTCAGCAAAGGGGCCTGCTCAGATGTCAAGAAAATAAGGAAGTCTGGATTTTGAATGCCCCTAACCTATATAGTCCCCCAACGGCATCATTTTGTTGCTATTCAACCGGGGAATTTTTATGACCATTATCATGATTTTATCAATCTTTCAATGCTAGTGTCAATGCAAATAGTGTTTCCTCTCCTGTACTTAGAGGTGTGTATGTGGCTAGTGTGTATGTAACCACCTAGAAATTCCCCTAGCTTAATGCTACAAAACATCTGCCTATAAATATCGTAGTGTTTACTTGAAGAATGCCAACATGAACAGCCAAAAACTTCAAGAAAAAAATAAGTTGAAATAAATAATCCAACACTTGTGATACATTCCTATTATTTATACGTGAGGAACATAATCCTTGAACATTTTCCTTTCTGTATGACCATCTAGAGCAGTGGTTCCCATTGCGCGCAGCACGGGCACCACCTGGAGATTTATTTAAGATGCAAATTTTTGAACCTCAATCCCAGACCCACTGAATCAAAAATCTGGGAGGAGGGAGCTCTGCAATCTGTGTTCTAACAAGCCCTCCATGTAAATCTGATTAATATAGCTTCAGGTTTGAGAATCACTGGTTTGGACAAAATATCTGTACCTTGTTTGCATAGAGCACTGGGACTACTTAAGAACAGTTTGAGGATAAAGTTACAGAGGGATGGGTTAGTGAGAAAATAAAAACAAAGAAGCTATTTAAGTTTAGTCGGAAGTTAAATTTCCATTCTGTACATGAATTTTGATTGGCACTGACACTGACCTTTTGGAAGTGTGAAGCTCCTGGCACAAATGCTTTTAATCTAGTACAGATTTTGACCTCATCATTGACAGAAGGTTGGCATTTCTGATACACAAAGACAAGACTATCTGACCTTTTTGCATTACAACGATTGTCATGATTGGCAGGCCTTGGCCTCTCTTTTGAAGAGATGTGGCACTTGGCACCCTCAAATCATATCAAGAACCTTCATCTTGTCCTCTACCGCCTGAGCATGACAGATTGCCCCATCTGGTGGTGTCCCGAGACCCTGTTGTTTCAATGAATCGATGGATGACTACAGATTCCTGATGACAGAGTATAGGTTGGCAGATGCCATTCTGACATCCTTATAGCTTTGCAGTGATACTGCTTTGACAGCCAAGACCTTTTCTTGAACGGCAGTGAGCGCTAATTTCAACTTAACAAGGAGGTAAGTTTAAAATCCCTCATCTAGACTGCATATCACATGGGATTCTGCTGGGAAGATAAGACAGACAGGAGACAATGCAGGAGCTAGGACCTTCATCACTGGTGAAAGTCCAAGTAGCTCAAAGGCAATGTTTTCCATCAAACGCATATCACCCCTTTAAAAAAGTCATCATCATCGCTTTTCTAGCCAAGCACATTGTGAGGCACCAGAGCAAAGGACACACAGAAGGTTCAGATTACCCTGAGGGTGGTTAGGGTCTGTTTGGCAGAAAGAGATAATGGCAGTTCACACCCAAAGCAGCCCCATCTGCTCAACTTCAGCTTTCTGGTGTCTTATGGAAATGACTAAACTCCATTTTAAAAATTTGAGATTTGATACAGTAGCAGCCCACTCCAACTTTTGACATTTAACTGATTTCAACTCTAAACCCCTGTGTAGACGTGTGTTATGTGGGGAAATCAGGACACGCTTGTGTGTTGGATGCAGCCCTCTGGCTTTTGACCTCTTTGTTCTCCTTGCTTCACCATCTAATGATGCCCTCTTGTGAAAGTTCCTCACCTCTGATTGCCAAAATAATCCAAACATTGATTTTGAATTGGAGCAATTATCAAGAGACAGGAAAGTAAAAATTAACTTTTTTTTTAAAGATTTTATTTATTTATTCTACAGAGAGAGAGACAGCCAGAGAGAGAGGGAACACAAGCAGGGGGAGTGGGACAGGAAGAAGCAGGCTCATAGCGGAAGAGCCTGATGTGGGGCTCGATCCCACAACGCCAGGATCACGCCCTGAGCTGAAGGCAGACACTTAACCGCTGTGCCACCCAGGTGCCCCGTAAAAATTAACTTTTGACTCCAGTTGAAGTATTTTTATCTAAGGATCTTATCTGGGGCTCTTAAAATCCACTGAACCATCACCCATGGAAAATATACCAAGTGGATCTATGTATTCATACTGTTATTATGGATAGGACTTAACTAAAAGGCAACGTCTCCTAAATCCAAGGGCACACATCCTAAGTCAAGCAAATACAAAATTACATAAACTCTTCACAACAAGGGGAAAAAATGATTATACGTCTCAGCATTGAATTCTCCTAATTGCTGAAGGAGAAACAGTAGGGGGAAAAGGGGGATTCAGAATACCACCTGGCTTGGTAGTTCTCAGATACAAATGGAATATTAGGAAGTTGTATAAAACATGGAGGAGGAAAGCAAAGAAAGAGAAACACAAAGCAAATTGCTCCATTAAGAGTGGTTCATAACTTTCATGGCCCATATCAATGAAATCACTGTTTCTAGTGCCAAAACCCAGGCATCAGTGGCTCCACGCACAGCCACCTCTGATAATACTATACCTCATTAAGTCGATCTTTTACATTGCCCAAAGATTCTGAAATGCAGAATGCTGAGCTGTGGACCCATTATTTAAAGCAACAAGTAGGAGGAAAGAAAGGCAGATATAATATTGTAATAGTTACAGATCTCACCCCTTATGAGTGGTCAATTACTGTCTTATTTCACTTGAGCATTCTCCCCTTTAAATTTTCAGCAAAATCACAATTACCATTTTCAACCATGAATTTAAACTCCAAATACTTCATTCCTCAACTATTGAAAGTGTTCACCAACTGCCTCCATAATTTTTCTGTTCATCAGTTCTTTCTGTAGATATTTTACCAACTTCAACTTGCCATAATCCCACCATTATCATTTTTCATTTCTGCTCTAAACTTTGAATGGCTTTGTTATCCCACAGGATACCTGTGCTCTCCACAATTACCTTATTAACCTGTTGAACAAACGTCAATATAGCACTTACTGTGTGGCAGATACTGTTCTTAGCACTTCTTAATATTAGATTCTCTTGACAACACTATAAAGGGAGCTGTTTTTATCATTTTAAGAGTGAACAAACAGAAGCAGAGTGAGCTCGAATACTTTGCCCAGAGTTAAGACAGAGGTCAGTGACAACAGCTAGCATTAAACATAAGAAGTCTGGCTCTGGAGATCAGGCGTCCATCCTCCCAGCTTTTCCTCCATGGTAGCCAAATTCCTTGATCACGCTCACCTATTAGAAGTTCTAATTTGGGTGCTATAAATTCCCTTTCCTTCTGTTTCCACCTTCTTTTCATATATCCTTCCTTAGATTCCTATGAATACTTCCATTTTGTGTCGGGCATGGGAGAGTCTCTGCCAGAAAGAAGTCATCAGCAATAAAAAGCCATTATGGAAAAATCTCTCTCTCCAAGAACCAAATGAAATCTTAGTCCCTCCAGTTTCAGACCAGGAGATAGTTCCATCTTCTCAAATTTATATTTCACCATAATAGGACTTATCACTTGGTAACTATTAGCATTCTCCAGAGAAATGGAACCAATCTAAAGTATGTATTTAGGTGCACACATACACATGTATGTACATATAAATGTATATATGTATATACATGTATACATAAGTGAAAGCCTGAAAGATTATACAAATTGGTTAAGGCAGTTAGAGAGGCTAAGAAGTCCCCAAATCTGTCATTTGCAAACTGGAGAACGAGGAAGGCTGGTGATATTTTTCAGCCCAAATTCTAAGGCCAGAGAACCAGGGGAGCTAATGGTGTAACTCCCAGTCAGAGGTCAAAGGCCTGAGAACCAGGCAGTCGCTGATGTAAATCCCAGAGTCTGAAGACACATGAACCAGGAGCTGGGATGTCCAAAGGCAGGAAAAGATAGACATCTCAGCTCAAAAAGTGAAGAATTTTGCCCTTCCTTCCCCTTTTTGTTGTAGTCAGAGCCCCAACAGATTGAATGATGTCTACCTACAGTGGGGAGGGCAGATCTCTTTACTCAGTCTGCTAAGTCAAATGCTAATCTCTTCTAGAAACATCCTCATAGAAACACCCAGAAATAATGTTTTACCAACTATGTGGGCATCCCTTAGACCAGTCAGGTTGACACATAAAATTAACCATCACAATCAATTCTACGAATTAGGCTTGTAGGGGAGTATTCTACTTCATTAAAAAAAAAAAAAAAAAAACCTACTTCAGGGCAAGGACCAGCCTTTTTCTCATTTATCAAACACATGTATTGGAGTCCCACACCTACGTATGTATCAACCCCTTTTGTAGGTGCTTAGAAAACCATACCGAATAAAACAGTACCTGTCCTCATGTAGCCTACACAACCAACAGCTCATCTTTTCCTCCAGTCCCTACTGCCAGGTCTTAAAAATAACACCATTTATAAACACCTGAAAACAGTGAAAGTGAGGGAAGAAATAAACAAGAAAGTGAGAGGGAAAGAAACAGAGGAGACCAGTGATTTTGTCAGCTATTTGAATACTGAGGGACACTGCCCATTACTTGTGCAGAAATCAGACGAGTGATATTGTCAGCTACTTGAATATTGAGGGACACGGCACATTACTTGTGCAGAAATCAAGCATTCCTTTGAAGTGATTTAAAAGAATTTGTACCATTTTTTACAACCAGTTTATCAGGGTCCAGGAAGTTTTATATACAAAAATGGGTGTGTAAGTGATATTCCCTTTTTAGAGACTTTCAGAAAATAAATCATTGTACACCATATCTAGGAATGTGGTCCCTGGTTTCACCTCCATTTAGGGAGAAATAAATTGGTTTCCTAAATGAGTTGTTCAAGACTGAGCCTAATTAATGACAAGGCTCTAAAAAGAATGTAGGACTTCTGCCTGGAATTAAGTTCCCGGTCTAAATACTTGGGCACTTTTTGCTTATAAAATGAAATTATGGCCATTTCCAATCCTAAATAATTTGGGCCAAATAGACTTTACATGTGATATTTATGACTCATGTACCCTATTCTGTAAAACTTCCCCCAAAGACTCATTAAATCTGTTTTATGTGAATTTTTCCCAGCCTTGCACTTTCATTAGCTGGAAGGAAGAGAATAAAGCCTACTTACAATGCCACCAGATCCATGCCAAGACCCCTGTTTGACGGATGTTTTCCTAATAAATTATATATATTGTAAACAAGGAGTATACGCCAGCCCAAGGTTTTCATTAATTTTTCATTAATGAAATGCACCACTTAGCTTGTTTGACATTTAAGCGAGTCACATAAATTTAAACTAGAGGTCACCATAAAGAAAGCATTAGCAAGTGTCACTGAAGGAATAAACTAGCATCTGCTCCACCTCTTAACTCAAATCCTGCCCCAAACCATGTTCAAGTTTACCACCAACAGATTAATAAAATATGTAACAAGTAAATGATATTATAATTAGCTGCTAATGACTGATTTGAAGTTCAGCGCTCTCCACCATTATTAAAGAATGTTGTGTGTTTTTAGTAGTTTCTACTTCATTTTTGGTTCCCTAGTGGACAGCTTAGATATCAGGTGTATGGCAGGCATCTTAGTTCTGCAGGACGTAAGTGCTGTGTATTTTAAGTCCCTCCCCCCATACATAGAGCATCTACCATGTGTTTCAGGGGTCCAAAAAAAGAACTCCGAATTAAGGCAATACAGCAGGAAAATACTCCGAAGCCATAGTTAAAAAAAATAGTCTAACAGGTGATCCAAATATCTGTAGGATCTGAAAAGCCCAAAGTTTTCATAAACAGAGAAATCCTAGCAATGTGAAAAATAACTACACTTTAAAATATAAGGACTTGAGGGGTGCCTGGGTGGCTCAGTCGTTAAGCGTCTGCCTTCGGCTCAGGGCATGATCCCGGCGTTCTGGGATCGAGCCCCACATCAGGCTCCTCCACTGGGAGCCTGCTTCTTCCTCTCCCACTCTCCTGCTTGTGTTCCCTCTCTCGCTGGCTGTCTCTCTCTGTCAAATAAACAAATAAAATCTTTAGAAAAAAATAAAATATAAGGATTTGAAAAAGAACCCTCTTTTCCCTTGACTCCTGATGCACTTAGAAATCAGGCTCACTCAAAGCAGATCAGTTCTAGAGCAACATATGTAACTCTAGACTTGTCTCAATGATGCAAATGTAGCTGCTTATGTCTTTCTCACCTGCTTAGAACTGGCTTAGGATGCAGGTAGAGCTGAGTTTACAGAAGAAGACTCTTCAATCACATCACACCTCACATCTTACCTAATAACTTATACAAATATACACATTGTAAGTCCTCTCCTTTTCTGTTGGCCAAGCCTTTGACACTGTATATCACAGCATCCTCTATTTTTACATTCCTCAAGGTTAAGTTCACCAAGATGTACCCTGCTTCCAATCTCTAGCCCTTCTCCAGGTGATGAAGACTCTCTCCTAGAAAGCCCACTCCACCCCATTATGCAAGACATGTAAGTTATGAGGTTGCAGGAAAGCAGGAAGTGGAAGAAATTTACATTTATCCAACTCATATATTATCATTTGCATTGGAGAACTAGAAGTGAAATGGGATCCATCCACTTTCCCCATAACTCTTATCTTCTGATTATAGGGCTATTTCATTCATATAATTATTAAAATAAATACATATATGAAACAAGCAGATTGACTTAAGTTATTAGCTTTTTGATGACAGACACCTGAAATATCAGCATAATGACTAAAGAAATTTGTTTTCCTAGCATCTTCAATAATTCTAAATATGAGTGTATTGCAACTGGAAGATATCCTCACCCACTAATTTTAAACATCCCTCCAGAATATATCAATGAAGATAAGAAAAAAAATTGGAAGGAGGATCAGCAAGGTCATGAAAGTAAAGGCTTATCAACAGGCTTATCAAGTGCAATAGTACTATTTTCCCCATGTGGCTTCTAGACGACGATAAATAAAACTAAAAGGTATAAATTAGTGTTAAAGTCTAAGTGATTTGTTACACAAATATCCCACCCGATAAAGGACATCACTCCTTATCACAACCACATAAGGACCTCAAAATTGCGAGGCAAAATAAAATGCTTAAATGACCACTTTGAGGGTTACAACCCCTAACAAAGAACTAAGGAGTCGGAAATGACACAAGAATAGAAGAATGGCAGTAATAAAATGAAAACCTGAACAGAAGAGGAGGACAATTTTTTTAACTTATTTTTGGTTTGCAAAATTCTACTCCATAGATTTGAATGCATTCTTTTCTGGTTCTAATTCATTTCTCTAACACTATTTTTAGTTACACACATTATGTATAAACCACTCTTGATGTGATGAGGCGTGAGGGACTCCACCCCACCCCAAAAAACTTCTCTTGTTACTTCAATAGTTTATCAAATTCCTATCATTACAGAAACCAAGACTAGGTAGAGATGATTAACTGCACAAGTAAATTGTTTGTCCAGCTCACTTGTACAAAGAAGTTCAGATGCCAAACTTTTCCCTAATGTTAGATAGTTGTCTTTTGTCAAAAGACCTTTACATTCGTAACAGTGAAAAATAGGGAAATTAAAAGGAATTTCTTTTGTAAACCAGTTGAACTTAGAAATTAGATTTTTCATCCACACCATGAAAAATAACTTTCTCTGTATTCCCTATAAGGCCATCTGATTTCCCATCTTGGATAACCTACGTAGACTTATATCCTCATTTTCAATGAAAGATGCATTCCCGTCTACCTCCTCATCCAATAAAAGGGGAGAGACACTTCATATTCTATCACTATATACTAAAAACATCTGAATTCCTAACTATGCATTGGATCCATTCTCTCTATCCTTGCCTTTATAATCTCCCCCAGGCCCTCATTATCTTTCCACTGCTTCACTTAATTGCCTCTTCAAAGCTTGTTCTCAGCCTATTCACAGTCATCCACTCTGCTACCAATACAGTGTTCTTCTAAAATACAAACATGACCTTCTTATTCCCCCACTTTAAAGTATTCAATGACTTTCAAAAAGCTATAGGATAAATACAAAGCTACTTCACATTATCCTTCAGGATCCTGCCTCCTACCAAGACATTACCCATCTTTTACCTTATCTCTAGTTATAGTGTATACATGTACTTCATGTGCAAGATACACTAAACAGCTTGGAATCATCCAAGCTATCTATACCCCTAATAGAATACTAATTCCTCTACCGGCTCCCTTCTTATTTACCTTGCAAACGCTCATTTCTCCCCAAACTGTGACAGCCGATTTTCCTATAAAGCTCTCCTTACCGCTCTAGAACAGACTCAATCACTTCTTCCACTGCACTATGTTTTTTACTATTCCTCTACTACTGTCAATTCCAGATTCAATATAGATATTTGTAGTGATATTGTACAGCTCTTCCACCAGACATTTTGGAAACCATGAGTTGTGCCCCATTAGTGAATCACAAATTAGGATAAGAATGTATAGGGTAAGGTAGGATAGTAAGGAAATCTAGTTTATCATGTGCAGTAAGGACAGCACTCTTCCCAAATTCTTCTCTCAGCAGGGAGCATGCACGTATAGGCACACACACTATGTCACATACTGAAAAAGTTGTGTATAAAGGATTTCTTACTGAAGACCATAGCTAAAAACATTTTGAAAATAATAGACTATGAGCACACTGAAAATGGAGGCCATGTTTATAATAATTAAAATTGTAACAGTGTTGTCTGCTTCTGAGTATCTACTTGGAATCAGGTCCTGGCCCTTCTGCTCTAAATATGTTAGTGTCTTGACCAACATGGGGCTACATAGATACCATCATCTCTGTTTTACAACTAGAGACAGTGGTCTCCTCTATTCTTTTGGGTTTACAATTTCAGTTCCATTGATTTGGATGCATAACATTCCTATTCTCTCCCACTTCTTTGATAAGTGCATTAGTATAGCTTTTCTAGTCACATGTATCATCTACAAGCCATTTTTTGTGTGTTAGAGACCAAAGGACTATCCAAGGAGGGGAAGTAATATTGGAAGTAACACCAAGTCTATTTAACCCCCGAATCTATACCCTTCCCCCTAACCCACACTACCCTACCCTAGCCCTACTTACCTAATCCTATGGGATTCCTAGAACCTGACACTTAAGGGTTTGTAAAACTATCATGACAGAGTTTTAATGTAATTTCACTGAGCTAACTGAATGGGTAGAAGTCATTTAAACACATTTCTTGCCCTCCAACAGGTCCATACCAGTAAAAAGACGGTAATAGAAATATGTGTAAAAATATGCATTATGACCTAATTATGCAAAATAACCTATTTGCAGAGAGGCATCTAGAGAACCACATAGGAGCACTCAAAACCCTTCAAAGTGCTAGCTTTGGCTACTAATAAGCATTATAAACAAAGCCCTCTCAAATTGGAAAGCAACCCATGGTCTTTCTTTACCTTTCTAACTCATTAACACCAAGCACAGGGAAATTTCCAAATACATTTTCATGTTTTGTTTAACATTCTTATCTCAAGTGTAGGTAATTTCAAGTTTGCTTTGGTAATAGAGCTTTTTAAACATATATGGACATTTCAGTTGGTTGTGAATATCTATACTTTTCCACATTTGGTAAGGTCTGAGTCACTTTTCTGATATTATGTCAGTGTAACTACTGCTACAAATGAATGGACATGTTCTTACAGTTAAATTATTATATTAATACATAGGTATATAAAGGAATAGCTATAACTACTAAAATACAAATGTAAGTAAAAAATACGGTCTCCCCAGAGTGAAGGCCCCAACAGAGAGATACCCCCCTCTAATTCAGACTTGAGGAAGAGGACCCAATCTTGTACAGTTGGAGCATGTATTTAAAATCAGGTTGCTCTGTCTGGCTTCCCATTGCAGCTCTGTCCCTCCGTCTCCAGTAGCTTCATGACTGTTGTACTCAATCACTTCTGTCTTGGGTTTCCTTATCTGTAAGGTAGAGATATTCATCTATCCCCTAGGACCCTTTTGAGGATTAAAGAAACTAGGACAAAGATTGTAAGAGACCTGGCACTTACAAAAGCGCAATAAATGACATCTATTGTTAAGACTTGATGAGGTGGTGACTGGGAAAGTGGTTAGGATTTTATTTTCAGAAGGATTTGATGATAAACTCTAAGTGGAGGTCTAAGAACTCTGTTGAGCACTTTATTCTCAGCACCCAGCGGAATGTCTAGCATACGGCAAGTTTAATAAAGGGTTTGGAATGAATGGAGGGGAACAAGATAACAGTACAGCAAAGCTGGTTGCTGCTTCTAAGGATTCAATTATTTGGAGGAAGTAACAGCTGCCCCCTAATACCAGCTCCTGCTCCCCATCGATCGCAACTCCCAAGCAACACGTGAAAGTGAGATGCCACTTGCCCCAGGGACCGGTGCCAATGAGCTTGATTTCAGTGGAGGAGAAAGTGGCAGTGAAGGTGTGGAAATGAATACAGAGTTTTTCAAGGGCCTGAATTCTTTTCTAGCTTCATGTATACGGACCACCCTCATTTTCCCACACCCCTACTACAACTCTATCCCCAGTCTTTTTTTTCTCAAGTTTCTAGTATAGGATTCTAATGATTTTGAAGGGGAAATCGCATAAAGATATTACTACTCAATGTTGGGAAATGAGAACATGACTGCTCTTTTGTATTACCTAATAATGAAGGCTCACACAATGGGAGGACATGTTCACCTGCTCCCTGCAACAAGCAATTTCATCTTGGAGAATTTGACAGAGAAATTGATGAACTCCAGGCCGACATGCAAGATCTCAAGGCAATGAGAGGACAGGTTTCCTTCTGGGATGTAATGTCAGAATGTGGTCCTCTTATCATTGGTATGGTCTCCGTTACCCAGTTCTCTATGCTAGTATAGCATGGAAAAAATATATGCTTCTGTGTATACATTGCACAGAAATATAAAGTTAAAACATGCATATGCAGAGGTATAATAAATTTCAATAAAAATGTATAAAGCAAGACTCCAAGAGTCACTCCCACACTTAGGATAAAAATAAACTAGACACGATAAATTTAGCCCAGGAGAGCCAAAAGGCAACGTTTACTTATCTGAGGCAAACATAGCTGGGCACTGGAAAGAAATCAACTAGAATAGTTAATAGGTGACAGCCACAGATACGGAAGGAATGTGCATATTCCTTAAGCTTTTCCCTTAGACACTACTAGGCAGTCACGAAAATCTTTGGCCAAAGTAATGAAAAAGCATTCATCGTGCCAGCTAGAGTAAAGAAAGGAGCCGGCACAGCAGGAGAGACTAGAAACCCCACCTGGATCTTCTCTCCATCTCTTCTATGGAACAAAAGCCTTGATCTGAGGGGAGGGGGATTAACAACACTGCAACCTCAGGCACTAATAAAGATACATTACAGCTAGTAGAAAGAAACAGTGAGACCATAGAGGCCAGAAATATAGGCTGATCCAGAAAGTTAGGAATGGGGCAGGAGCTCAGAGAAGCTTATATTCCAAAGGCATAAGGTCGCAGTGCCTACCAGAGATGGAGGTTTCATCTGAATAGAGAACCGAACCCCAAGCTCCAGCCATCAGGCTAGCAATGTCAAGTAGCAGTAGAATACTTCTAGGAGAATTCCAAGACTGTGGGAATGCGGCCTCTCTGAGGGACAGCGCAAAGACAAGACCTAAAGCAGAGGGTGTAGCAGCCATGGAGGAAAACCCTCAGAAAAACCAGCCCCCTCCCTAAACACAAGATATCCTAGAGGAATTTGAAGCACACGGTGGATTGACAGAAAAAAACTGCACCAATCAATGTTAAGCGCAGCCCAATTCAGGGCTAGATGAGGGAACATCTTGAAACTAAAGCCAGGAATTAAAAAGTATTTATTTTTACCACCTGAGGAATAGTCGATAAGCATAATTGTATATACAGGCATACCTTGCTTTATTGTGCTTCGCAGATACTGCTTTTTTACAAATGGAAAGTTTGTGGCGACCCTGCATGGAGCAAGTCTATGGGTGCCATTTTTTTTCACAACAGCACTGACTCACTTTATGTCTCTCCATTTGGTAATTCTCACAATATTTCAAACTTTTTTATTATTTGTTCTGGTGATCAGCCATCAGTGATTACAACTTGCTGAAAGCTCGTGTTATGGTTAGCATTTTCAAGCACAGTGTTTTTAAATTAAGGTATGTACATTTTCTTTTCTTTTGGACGTAATGTTACTGCACACTTAGACTACAGTATACTGTAAATATAATATCTATGCACTGGGAAACCAAAAACTTCATTTGGCTCCCTTCATTGCAATATTTGCTTTATTGTGGCGGTCTGGAATGAAGCCTGCAATATCTCCAACGTATGCCTGTATTTAAAGTATACATGATGATTTGATTTACATGTACATTGTGGAATGATTTTTATATTATTCTATTGATGTGTACAAATGTCCAGATTAGCAATTTTAAAAAATCACACTGCCAATAACCAGTAGAATTTAACTAAAATATGGCACAGTTGTTGGACTATCACAGAGTATTGAAAAAAAAAATAAAACTAAACAAAAGGGACAAAATATGCAAGATACAATTTCAATAGAGTTACACAAACAGAGAATCAACTGAAATGATGGGACAGGAACACAGCAACAGATAAAAGGTGTTAATGGTAACTTTGACATAGCTGAGGAAAGTATGAATTGGAAGATAGCTCAACAGAAATTTCCCAAACAGGAACACAAAGAAAGAGGGGGTGGGGAAACAGAATTCAGAAGACGTGATGATACCAAATAGTCTAACATAGGTACATGATTCAAATCCCAAATGGAGAAGAGAAAAACAAGGAAGAAATACTTGGCTAAGAATTTTTCACAAGCAAGGATATAACAAAATCAAGAAACACCAAAAAAAGAAATACCAAGAAAACACAACCAACTAGTGATCTCATATTCAAACTGTTGAAAATAAGAGGCCAACAAAATCTTCAAAGTAGAAACACAGACACTTTACACACAGTGGAGGTAAGGATTACAAACAGACCCTTCAACAGAAACCACAAAAGCTAAAAGATAATAAAGTAACATTCTTATAGCACTGAAAGAAAAAGGTGAAACTGCCAAGTCCAGAAATCTATAACTTTAAAAAATACATTTAAATGAAGAAACAAAAAACTTTTCAGACAAACAAGCAGAACATTCATGGCCAAGAAACCTACACTAAAAGAAAATGTTCAAATGGTAAAGGAAGTTCTGCAGGAAGAAAGAATGGGGGAGTAGGCAGAAAGCTGGATGTGCAGAAAGGTATGAAAGGCTCCAGAAATGGACTAACTACACCTAGAGAAATCTTTCTTTTACCAACATCCCCTCAGGAATGTAGGTGGTGCAAAATCTCCTGAACAAAATATCAGCATGTCAAACAATATGTAAGAAGATATCACCAACTGAGATTTCTTCCAAAAGTTTCAAGGTTGATTCAGCATCGGGGGGGGGGGGGGGGGTAAAAAGTTAGTCCTTAGGCATCAGTAAAAAGCCATAAAAATTTTACAGCACAAATAGTGGACCTTAAGAACTTTTGATGTCCTTTAACTGATAAACAGATACATAAACAATCATGGTATGGACTGCTATTCGGGAAACAAAAAGGAGCCATCAATTCACAGAATATGGATCAATCCTAAATGCGCTTTGCTAAGTGAAAGACTACATATTCTATGGGATTTTGTCTGATGTTTTAGAGAAAGCAAAACTATAGGGATAGAGTACAGATCAGTAGTTGCCAGAAACAGAGCATGTGGGATGGTGTTGGTTACAAAAAAGGCAGAAGTCTTTATTGCCAGAATTGTTCTCTATCTTGACTGTAGTGGTAAATACACAAATCTATAAACTTGTCAAAACCTATAGAATTTTATGCCACAAAGCAAAATTCATTGAATTAAAAAAAATCCATAAACCTGTAGCTCAAAAATCCTAGAACTCCTTCATGGCTCTCAGAAACTACTACAAAAGATTTTTTTAAATTAGCATATTTAAAGCAAGTTCCAGATTATCATTTTGCTATAGCATTCGATCATGGACAGTAAAGGACACAATTGCTTAAAAAAATCATTTAAGAAAACAGAAGGGATTCAGGATCAGGATCAGGATTTCTGTGCCACACTTAAGAGCAAACTTAAAATAGGCCTGTATTATTGAGTCTGAAATCAATCTGTTTAGTGAATTCTTTTGACTTTCCACTCTACCATGTTTTGTGTTAGGTAGAAGTAAACTCTGAATAAATTCTGGGAATACGCAGAACTTCATATCTTTTATTGCTATACCTTTACTTCAACTGCCAATTATTTTAGATAAATCTCAGGTAAGGTATATGTGAATTGATTATAGATGGGAAAATATCCTAAAAATAGCACCAATGCTATTCTTATTCCTTGTTGATCTTTAGTAAATCTTCATAATGCTGAACACAATGGCAACTGAACCAGGAAAAATTAAGTTTACGATAACTATACACAATTTTTAAAGCAATAGAATCAACTTCCATACTATAACGTGTAGTTAAAACTTTAGAGGTGTTTACTAGCACTGTGGGAGTAGGGGAAGAGAATTAGATATTCCACTAAAGCCAGTATGAGTGTTTCTATAATTACCACCCCCATTATGGTAAAATAATAATCCTTCCCTCTCTGTATCCATGTAAAAGCAAACATGAAGATATATCCATTTAAAGCAAACAGTTATAGCTTGCTTAGATTTTAATTACACTCATTTATGAACTATGTGATTGGAATAATAAAAACATTAAAGTAGGGAAAGGANAAAGCATCTTTAGAACAATAAACACTAGGAAACATCAAAAACCAGGGATGTACTGTATGGTGACTAACATAATATAATAAAAAATATTATTATTAAAAAAAGAAATGCAATTACAAGTATTGTAAATACTGATAGATCTGACGTTTCTACATCTAAATGTATCAGCATGGACTCCATGAGAATGGGAATGTTCAAAGCTCTAGAATGAAGAATACTAATAAAAATCAAGGTTATGAATATTTGAACTTCTATATTACACATTTAGTTACAACCACAGATACAAACATGATCATCTGTCTTAGCTCAGGCTGCCGTAACAGAATACCATAGACTGGATGGCTTAAATAGGAATTTTCCCACAGTTCTGGAGGCTGGCAAGTCCAAGATCAAGGTGTCAGGTGATTAGTTTCCTCCATGAGGGCTCTCTTTCTGGCTTGCAGAAAGTTTCTTGTTATGTCCTCACATAGTGGGGAGAGGTGTCTGGTCTCTCATAACTCATATGAACTTATCTCCTAAAGACCCCACCCACCTCCAAATAGCATCACATTGTGGGTTAGGGCTTTAAGAATTTTAACAAGACATATTCAGTCTGTAACACCAACGTATAAAGGACATTCACCTAAATATATAGTAATGTAGGTGGAGGCCTGGTATGGTAGTACAGGTGGGATGGCATTACCTATGACGGTAACACATGCTGCTAGCCAGCACGGGAAGAAAACTTACAGATGGTTTCAACTCCATTTAGGAGATCAGAGTCAAAATATCCGCTTGTAGAAACAAACTCTTCCATGAGATATGAAAGGCAGTCAGCTAAGAGTATTTTAATAGGATGAGGCCCTAGAACATAGATTTTAATAAAATTCAACTTCTTAATTAGGTCACATCAGTAAAAATACATGTAATTTATGGGCTTTCTAAGAGCTTGGCTGTAAAACTCTAATCCATCATTTGTAGAAGCAACACAGTCATGCACCGTGTACACACTCATCTCAACCCCATCATTATACAACATCCACACAACCAAGGAAGACTTTGACTTTAGATAATGATGGGGATTTTGCCATTCAGGTTATTTAAATGAAGGTGGGAAAACAGGAAGGGAATGTGAAGGGTACTTGACTCAGAACAAGAACACCTTTAGTGGGATCGGGTGTTAAATGGACTTGCCTTGAGGGGCTCCTTTTTAAATAGGTTTTGTTTTGTTGTTGTTTTTCTAAAAGTATAAGAGGCATCTTGTAAGAATTTGTAGAATATTTTTGATATCTACATGCAAAAAACACATTGCAAATTGAATCTCTGTATACTTGTTTTTGACATGCATATACTTATAACACAGAGTCAAAATTGGGATCATATAATCCCCTATTTACCTCAAATGCTACCCTCACCCCTCTTTATCCCTCCCTTCTACAGAAGGAGGAAACATACAAAGTCTTAGACTGATAGAGAAACAGAAAGAATACCTGTGAGACTGGACCATAAACATGCAGGGCAGAGTGGTATGGGGAGGAATTCCTAGAAGTTGGCAGAGATTAGATTCTATAGGGCTGTCGAGGCTATGGAAGGACTTCGTGAAAGCTCCCTTTGACTTCTGCCATGCCTGAAATGCAGAGGAGAGAACCAAGATACAGTTTACGTTTTCAATGATAAGCCCAGCTGCTCAGTGGTTTATGCACTGTTGGTGTGAACAAGAACAAATAGGAAATCTGAGGTTAGTGTGGAAGCAGGGGGTGTGAACAGAGCAGTTGTGCACGGGAAGGTAGAGTTTATAGGACTTGCTAAAGAACTGAATGTCCCCGTATTGTGTCTATTCACACCGTTGCTCAGACTGCAATGCTGCTTCCAAAATCTCTGCCTACGTATCCAGTCTACCTCTTAGGGTCCAGCTCCAATTCCCTCTCCATGATGCCTCATCAGACCACCCCTTTCACAGCAATTTTCTTCAGAACTTATCCTCTCTTCCAGCATTTCCCCAGCGGTTGATAAATCCACCAGCCAAAGAACAGCAAGAGCCAATGTAGAGTCCAATAAATTAGCAATAAGGGAGAACACCCCCAAAGAAACCACGAAGTACCTCACCAAATAAGACATAAGGACAGGACAGGATTTTGAAGGGTGAAGTTTAGATCAAATCTAAGTGATGCTGTGTTTTGTCTGGAACAGCAAAGCAGCCCTATGGGTAAACCTTTAGGCTGAGAAGCAGGACTCAGGGTCCCATTCACTCGGAAACTACAAGCTAGGAAAATGTGGAATTTTGTGTCCAAAAGCCCTTTATCGGACACTCTGAATATGGGTTGAAAAATCAAAGCTGCTTCTCTCAATCCAAGTCAGCCAAAGAGCTGAGATCTTCCAGATAAGAATGGGAGGTTCTGTCATCACTGATAGGATTTGAAAGAGCCAAGTCTATGCTAGTTTAGGATTTTAGATGTTTAAGACTTATCTTAATAAACAGAAGCAGTTTTGAGAGATTTACTCTGTGTACTATAGAACCCTGGTATTCAATGAGCGATTATTGGTTATCTTTTTCTGGAAGTAAGGGGGAGTGAGGAGTTTAAAATAGATTTTAAAATAGCAAATACATTTTCGTTTTACAAACTATGTAATAGGGAATTAAGACACATAGAGATATACTAGGAAGTTGTGTGTTAGATCATCGGAGACATGAACTTTAAGGTTTATCCACAAACTGCTAAGTAGTATGTCCCATTGAACATCTGTGTGTTATCTGTTCCCGATACCCCCATGCAAAAAAAAAAAAAAAAACGAACAACAACAAAAAACCTCTCAAATTTACAATATTCACATACTTTAGCAAACTTAGTACACAGACGAGGGTCCCACTATGAATTTACTTGAACCAGAATTTCCAGACATATAATCTTATATATAAAGTTTCCCAGAAGGATGCCTGGGTGGCTCAGCTGGTTAAACATCTGCCTTAGGTTCAAGTCATGACCCCAGGGTCCTGGGATCCAGCCCCACATCAGGCTCCCTGCTCAGTGGGAAGTCTGCTTCTTCCTCTCCTTCTCCCTTTGTGTGCTCTCTCTCTCTCTCTCTCTCTCAAATAAATAATCATAAAAAATGAAGTTTCCCAGAATTCTTGGTCTCTTTGGTGGTCACCAGTCTATTATGTATATTAGTTTCACGTGGCTGCTGTAACATTACCACAGACTTGGCAGCTTACACCAGCAGAAGCTTATTGTCTCACAGTTCAGGGAACCAGAAGTCCAAATGTGAGGTTGCCTGCAAGGCTGTGCTCCTTCCTAAGAGATTCTGTTGCTTGACTCGTCCACTCTTCTAGTGGCTGCCAGCATTCCCTGACTTACTGCTGCCTCTGCTCTGCTCTATCCTCACATTTACCTCTATATAATCTTCCTTGTGTACCTGTTTCAAAATTCCCTCTGCCTCTCTAAGGAAACATAGGCTTGTCTTGAGAGCCCAAGCTGATACTCCAGGGTAACTCTTCCTTGCAAGGTCCTTAATTTAACCCCATCTTTCGCCATATAATATTTCCTCTTCGCCATAGCAGGTAATATGCACACGTTCTGGGGATTAGGATGTGGACATATGTTTGGGAAACCATGTAGCCTACTACATGTTTTCTTATAAATTAGAAGTGTAATCACTGAACTTCTTAAAGTTCATTGTAGTTTTACTATTTCAATGGTAATTTGATCACATGTTTTATTAACCATTTTTCCAAGAGTATGCTGTGTCCACTATTTTAATTATAGCATATATTAGATCTCAAATGATCACTGTTCTGTTAATACATTTCCCAAATAATTATGCAGAACATTAACATTTCCCAGTTAACACAATTGGCAATTATACAGTTACTACTTAATATGAAGCAATGTGCTTTTGTTCTGATGCACAGGTCTAAACACTGGAAGGTTATTGTTTAAGTGATGAAGCACCTGTATTATATGTAGTTTATAACAATGGTTTCTTTCATTTGTATCCAGCACAGGGTCAACAATGGCTCCTTCCACATCCTATTTATGCTGGGACCAGAGCTGAAGAACAGCCACTATTAGGAATATCCTAATCTTGTGGTAGAAGAAAGAGGCATTTTCACAAAATAATTCCAAGACTGCTGCTTGAAACTGACACATATCACTTCTGCTCACATTCAATCAACCAAAACATGCAATGTGGCCAAGTTGGATGTAAACAGGGCCAGGATATGGGGAAGGGGAGGGAAGAATAGTATAATCTTCCCACGAGGAGATACTACACATTTTGGGGATGCCAACTCAACCACATCTAGCTCCTGGCCATTTGTCTTATCAAGGGTGAAGATACTGATATTTCCTTAAAAAACCTTGTTCGTGTGGTTTGTGCCCTTTAATGCATTTTTCTGATTATCAGTGCCTTGGCCCATTTGTCCAGGTCATGGCAGACTTGCTATCTCCATTACAAGAATAAAAGGAATCTAGAGTATCACTTTTTGATTAGTCAATTAAAAAAAAATCCATGCTATAGAACTTTCAGTAAAATTTCACCCTATCAGAATGTCATACACACACCCTCTCCCCCCCAACCCTGTCTGCTAGATTCCTCATGCAGTTTATTCACTATTCAGATGTCCTAGATTAGTGGGCACATTTTTTCCTTGTTTTATCCACCATTCTTTAATCTTGTCTTTAGCTCATATAACTTTATGTGAGGCAATAAACAAACACACCAGGAAAAAAAAGAAATTAAAAGAATCTCATAAAAACTAGGTCATTAACTAAGGAGCACCATTGTGGCAGGTTACAGTTCTAATGATGGAAGATGTAATTAAAAAAATAATTCAAACCTATAACACATCGGTAGAAATCTATTTCTCTCTGACCAACTTAGCACAGATCAATAAATATTCACGAGACACCTGTGGATACATATTACAGAAGTGCACGAAACGTCTAAACACTGGAAACATCACAGCAGGATTAATAAAGTTTTTTCTAAGTCTCTACAGTAGAGCACGGCAGGTGATACTAGTTCAGGTAAGAATTAAGCAGAATAAATAGCAAATGCACTATTAATCCCCACTGACCATGAACTCCTGGTTAACAAAAGACAGATTAGGCTCCGTGTTCTTTAACTCAAGGGTGATAATTCTAGCTAAGTAGCCCTTTGGTCAGACGTGACATTAATCATCTCTACTCAAAAGGCACCATAGGCCTTCCTTCCCGTGACCATGACTAAACAGTATTTTCCAGATGCTATTCTTTGTCAGGTGATTTTGGGGGAGATGGTAATGGAATTTAATAAATCCATCATAGTAAATTTACGACTCAGGAATGAACATATCTGTGTTTTCATCTATTTCAGGATATTTCCCAAACTTTAAGTTAGAACAAACTACTATCTGCAGTATTCTGATTACTTCTGGGCAAGATGAGGGAGATGTGACCAGACAGAAGATTGTAAGAGAAGGACCTAGAATTACTGTTTCGATATCGATAGCCATATACTGGCCAGAACTGAATTAAAGTCTTAGGTCATAATAATAGAAGTATGAATTCCATAACAAGGAAGTAGATACTTTCATTCTACTCAAGAGTA
Organism: Ursus maritimus; assembly: GCF_017311325.1. Lineage (NCBI taxonomy): Eukaryota > Metazoa > Chordata > Mammalia > Carnivora > Ursidae > Ursus > Ursus maritimus. The sequence continues at coordinate 19,228,305 of NW_024425008.1, forward strand.
TTCGGGAAAAAAATGTGGGGCAGGATCTTTCCTTCTGGGCATTATATTTGAAGAGAAACCTAAAATATTATCTGAAATCCGGAAGAAAGGAAAGCAGATAATAGAGGATTTAAATCATCCTATCCTTATTCGCTCAAAAACAAGCACTAGGAACATGTGTTAGAAGGAAGTTTGGAGGAATCACATACATTCAGCTATGAAAAGTAGACGGAGATACAGCATCCAGAAGTGATTTCTTAAAATTATTCAAATCTGCCTAGGAAAGACACATTTGACTTATTCTGAGTAGCTTCAAAGAACAGAATGAGGACTGAGGTAGTAACTATAGAGAAATAGATTTGGACTTTTACACTAAATCAGAGAAACTTCTAACAATTAGATTAATTCAAAGTAGGAGACAATGAAACAGTCATGGTGGGGGGCACTCCCAAATTCTGAACGATGCAAGGAAAAAAATCTGTTCTTTAGCTGAAGTATTGAACTAGACAGCCTTGACTGTCTTCTCCAATGATTGGATTCAATGAATTTATGATAAGGTCTGCAAGGACTTTCACATCTCACAAAACAGCAACAGCAACAAAGGCTCGGGATGTGGAGGGTGCGCAGCTGGCAGCAGCAGGCTGCAATCACAAAGTGGAGACATACGTGTGAGTCTGTGTTTTGTTCACACTCATTGGTAATTTGTACTTCTCGTGTGCTACCGTAAGGGACGAACTGCTCCCCCAGGATGCAGAGCTCAGAGTTGGGAAAGAATTACAAGACCCTTTGAGAATTTTTCATTTACATGTATAATGATACATCACTATTAAAATCCTTGTGCAGTTAACACCCTAATTATTACAGGTTGTCACTCAAACATACAGAGAAAGTAGGCCAGAGTAAATAGACACATTTCTCCACTTGCAAGCTTGCTTTCCAGATATAGTCTAATAAACTGTGGAACAATGCAATGTGAAGAGGACAGTTTGCTGTGGACATGGAATCACACAGAACATTAGTCTTGTAGGTGTCTTATCATTGACCGTCTTCCTATACCAGAGTTCTTGAGTTTCTAATGTATGCCTTGCTTCAGCTATTCCAGTGTTTTGTGGTCAATTCTGAATTTGCTTTTTCTGCTTTTAGCTCTTCCCACAATGCCTAGCTCTCCTTTAATAGGAGCTCAATTTTGTGTTCTCCAAATTGGATCACTCCTCTATGTATATTTGTAATTCTATTTCTAAGAAGGTGAGTCTGCTAAGTTTTGATGTCTCTGTTTCTTCTAACATCATTACTAGGAAATCTTTCCCAGCTTTCAAAATCAGAAAGGATATTTTCCTCTCTGGTCCTTCAAGCTCCTACTTCTAAAACACTCCCTGTCATGTTCATGTTGCATGCATATTACCTCAGTTAAGCCTCACACTACTCCCATTTTTTAAATGAGAAGAGAGACCTGGGAAAGCTCAGTATCTTGGCCTGAGATAGCACAATTAAAGTTCTGTCTGGGAATCAAGCCTTTGTCCGACTCCATAAACCATTTAGGTCAATATGTCCACATACACAGGGAAGACAATTCAGGCCGTCACCATAGGGGTTCCATTATGAACTTTATACTTTGTCTTCAGAAAAGCTTTCATGAAGGCTTTTTGCCCATCTAGGGAGATTATTAATAAAACAAAAATAGGAAGGAGGTATCAACAGGCCCCAATAACTAGGAAATGAAGGTGTTGAAAGTTCATTCCATAGCATTGGGGATAAGGCAGATTCACTAGGAAAGGATTATCTGACTACTCCCTGGTATTCAATGTGGCCTGTGACCATAGGGGTTAGCGCTGAGTAAATGAACACAGCTCTTCAGTTCTGACTGAAAACGGTTGCCAGGTACTGTTACTGAGGTTCATGAGTGAACAATAAAGGAGATCCACATAACAATACTGTTTCTGGATAAAGAGTGGTCTTAGTTTAAAAATTTAAAATTGCTAATGGAAAAAACATACCACTCCTGAAATTGTTTGACTACTGACTCCACTTCCTCTGTTCCAAGTATTGCCACGTGTCAGAGTATAGTCCTTACTGCTATGCTGCCCCAGAGTGCTAGAACATGAATGATCATATCCATGGGGATGTGAAGTATCAGTCTGATCTGAGTAGCACCAGAGTCTAGGTTATTAGTTTTGTGAAACTGAAGGAAGGGATATGGGGTCAGGAGGCCAGAAGAGGGCGCTCTCAGGCCCTATCCCTGTTGCTAATTACAGACACCAACAGGCAGGGTCACATCCTAACACTCCCTACAAAAGAAGCCTATACTTTACTACTCCAGCGGGAGGAAGAACAATGTCTCCTCTACAGAAAACAGTCCAGGCAATGAGAGGGTCACAATTCAGCCAATGAAAGGCCACTCTACTTTCAACTCCTACTTTACTCCAATGGAATTTTTTTTTTTTTTTTTTTTTTTTTTTTTTTTTTTAATAACAGCTCCTCCCAACTCCCCCCTTTCCTCTGTAAAAGAATGGTTCTCTCATTTGATTTCTGGACTTGCCTATGGTTTTGGCATAGATTGTTTGTCCTGAATTGCAATTCTCTGCTATTCCTGAATAAACCCATTTTTTGGTCAAATAAACCCATTTTTAGTCAAATACCTGACAGTTTTATTTTTAAGGTTAATAGTTTAAATTTAGTAAATCTAGCTCTCATTGTCAAGTGCAGCTTCCTGAGTACTGAATTACAATATGATGACTGAAAAATCTCCCTTTTTTCAGGATACAGACCCAATTTCATGTGTCTAGTATTCTTTATACCCAACACCAATTTCAAAAGAAACAGGAGACCCTCATCCCTCTAGTTCTAATTGGTTCTCCCCATTAAACAAGTTTTAAAATATTTATGATTATTGTATTTAAATATTTTGAAACATTTTCAATAATTCATAAGTAGTACTTCCTTTATTCAAAGGACAGCATTATACATTTTTCTAGTTAATGCTGTAAACTCAAATTCTAAATTGTCACATGGCCGTCAGTTTAAGCTCAATACTGACTAGAAATTTTTCTGGACTATCACATATGTTATTGTGAACCTTTCAACAAGAAGTTTAATGTGGCTTCCAGTTTTGCTGAACTGCAAGGTTGCCATTAGAATGAGGCTTCTAGTTAGTGAGGTTTCTAGTTAGTTTGCAGGCCTTTTCAGGACATTTATTTTTTTTCTGCCTTTAACATTGAAGTCATTTTCCAAGGTTAGGTTACATAGAACATACATTTGCAATCATGTGATATTCACTTGATTCCTTCTCGAAGTATTCTTCATTCATTTATACTCTCCCTCCTTTATAGAATGCCAGTGTGTAATATTGAAAAAACAATTATGTCAAGGTAAAAATTTACATTTGACACTTCACATCTAATTAAAGCTCAATTTCACTTTAAGGGATAATTTTTAAGAAGTTGTATCCTTGAAGTGCCTGGGTGGCTCAGTCGTTAAGCGTCTGCCTTCAGCTCAGGGTGTGATCCCAGCGTCCTGGGATCGAGCCCCACACCAGGCTCCTCCGCTGGGAGCCTGCTTCTTCCTCTCCCACTCCCCCTGCTTGTGTTCCCTCTCTCGCCGGCTGTCTCTCTCTCTGCCAAATAAATAAATAAAATGTTTAAAAAAAAAAAAAAAGAAGTCGTATCCTTAACTGAAATCAATGTAGAACTACTGCTCAGTATTCTTAGTTATGCTCACAATGTCAGCCACATAACAGCATTTAATACATGCTATTGACACGCACATTCAGGCTTCTTTGACTTCGTATACTTGGAGTCCTGTAAACTTCTCTTTCCATGACCTCAAACTGAAAAGCACACCGTGTTTGAAATGGGCTATGATTCTGACCTAGAGGTTTTGGTCAAAGGAAAATTGCAAACTCAGGAACTTCCACAGTCTCAGATCTTTTTAAAAATAACTTTCTGCTGATAATAATAAGGTCTTTCCAGAAGAGTCTAAGACCAAACTCCCACCCCAAGTTGGGCATGTCTCCTTTCACTAGAAGGAGGGAAATTCCCCCTTTGTAAATAACTTGCTAGAGCACGTAGCAGACAAATCCAAAGTGAATGTGAAGGGCTAACTTTGCTCATCGGCAAGTTTCTTCTAGCAAATAAACCTATCTGTACATCAACTTAGTGTGCCTTTACTTGAATCACCTAAGATTATGAAAGTGTACTCAGGAACAAAGTGCCTGTGGACTCATTTATGTCCTTCGTCATTTCAGTAACTGAATTAAGACTAAGAAGGACTGGGGGCGCCTGGGTGGCACAGTCGTTAAGCGTCTGCCTTTGGCTCAGGGCGTGATCCCGGCGTTATGGGATCGAGCCCCACATCAGGCTCCTCCACTATGAGCCTGCTTCTTCTTCTCCCACTCCCCCTGCTTGTGTTCCCTCTCTCGCTGGCTGTCTCTCTGTGTCAAATAAATAAATAAAATCTTTAAAGAAAAAAAAAAAAAAAGACTAAGAAGGACTGGCAAACCAAGTATGAAATCCATGGGATTCAACTTTGCTCATTGTCTTTAGATGATTTCTAGTCTAAAGACCTCTGTTCTTTTTCTTTTCATCCCAAGATCATTGTCAGTCTACTTTTATTTTCTCTGGCTTTTAAATACTCAGCCTCAGTATGATGCTAAAAGCTAAGCTTTACCACCTTCTGAATTTTCTTTCTATCCAGCCATCTTCACATGGTTCCTATGCTCCTCTTAGAAACCTGACCTAGTCAAAGGGTGGTCAAATTTGTAAACAGCCCCATGGTAAGTATTTTGGGTTTTGAGAGCCAAATGGTCTGTTACAACTGCTCAGCCTCTGCAGGTTAATCACAGAAGCAGCCATAGATCACGTGTAAACAATTGAATGTTGCCGTATTCCAATAAAAGGTCCTTTACAGAAATAGGCAGCTGGCCAAGCTGACCCACACTGTAGTTTGCCAGCTCCCGCTCTTGTCAAGCATACTGTACCACAGACAACTTGCCTACTTATCTAGGACCACATCAAGCATTTGGATACTTAATTCCCCCCGATAATCCATTCAGTGAAATATTGCTTGGAATTTCTCTTTCTCTCCTCTGTCTCTTCCAGCTCTTCTTAGAATATCCGAAATCAGGACAAGCACACTTATCACTAAGTTGTATTAATAGATTTAACTATGTAAATATTAATGCTCATACCACTCTTGGAAAGATATAAATATACAGATGTATGGGCAATTTTTAATCAGAAGAACCAAATCCCCCTCACCTTTACCACTGACCTTTTTCCCTACACAGTGTATCTCAAAGCTTTTCGGCCCCTGTGTTTAGCTTCCCATTTCCCTACATCTTCTGAATACTAGAAGCACCAGCTGTTGTAATTTCTCTGAACCTGATACCCATATCCCCTCTTCCACAGACACTGGTCCCTCCCCCCAGGTTAAGGTCTTCTGTGAAGCCATGAATTGAACCTTAGCTGATGCTTACCCAAGCTACTCTGTACTAGAAGCACAAGCATGGCCAGGTCCATTCGGCTGCTTAAAAAGGGAGGAAATTTTATTCTGTCCGGCCTCTGCCATCCTTTGTTGTTGTTTTTTTTTTAATCACATTTTCAGTCTTAATCGGAAATACACCTCCCTTTCCTAGTGAATATTCCAGTGGGCTCTGGAGATCTCGCATTCCGTACATAGCACATTCTTGAGCTATAGGCATATTAAAATTGCATATCCATTTATATGGAGGTCTAAGAGTAGGTAAGGAATGAGCCTAACCTGCCACTGAGATTTTGTGGGTTGTTTTTAAATTAGGACTTATATTTTTTTTAATATTTTTTTATTATGTTAGTCACCATACAGTACATCCCTGGTTTTTGATGTAAAGTTCGATGATTCATTAGTTGCATATAATACCCAGTGCACCACGCAATACGTGCCCTCCTTACTATCCATCACCAGCCTATCCCATTCCCCCACCCCCCTCCCCTCTGAAGCCTGCAGTTTGTTTCTCAGAGTCCATAGTCTCTCATGCTTCATTCCCCCTTCTGATTACCCCCCTTTCTTTATCCCTTTCTTCCCCTACCAATCTTCCTAGTTCTTATGTTCCATAGATGAGAGAAACCATATGATAATTGTCTTTCTCTGCTTGACTTATTTCACTTAGCATTATCTCCTCCAGTGCCGTCCATGTTGCAGCAAATGTTGAGAAATCGTTCTTTTTGATAGCTGAATAATATTCCATTGTATATATGGACCACAACTTCTTAATCCAGTCATCTGTTGAAGGGCATCTCGGCTCCTTCCACGATTTAGCTATTGTGGACAGAGCTGCTATGAACATTGGGGTACATATGGCCCTTCTCTTCACTACGTCTGTATCTTTGGGGTAAATACCCAGTAGTGCTATGGCCGGATTATAGGGTAGCTCAATTTTTAACTTTTTAAGGGACCTCCACACTGTTTTCCAGAGTGGCTGTACCAACTTGCATTCCCACTAACAATGTAGGAGGGATCAGCTTTCTCCACATCCTCTCCAACAATTGTTGTTTCTTGCCTTGTCAATTTTTGCCATTCTAACTGGTGTAAGGTGGTATCTTAGTGTGGTTTTGATTTGAATTTCCCTTATGGCTAATGATTTTGAACATTTTTTCATGTGTCTGTTAGCCATTTGTATGTCTTCATTGGAAAAGTGTCTGTTCATATCTTCTGCCCATTTTATGATTTGTTTGTTTCTCGTGTATTGAGTTTGAGAAATTCTTTTTAGATCTTGGATACCAGTCTTATAAACTCTTTTTTAAGAAAGATACTATCCTAAGAAACCTACTACTGAAATAAATAGACCATATGGCATACACAGCAATTGTGCAAATCAACAATATGTGTACAAGTTTTATGAGAACCAAAACAAATACAATAGCAAAACAGGCAGTTACCAGGGATAGTGGATGGGAGAAATGGGTAAAGGTTGTCCAAGATACGAACTTCCAGTTGTTAGATGAATAAATTCTACAGTATAACATACAGCATGGCAACTACAATTGACAGTACTATATGGTGTACTTGAAAGTCGAGCAGATTTTAAAAGTTCTCACCACCACCCCCCAAAAATTGTAATTTTATGAGGTGACAAATGTGTTAACTAATCTTGTTGTATGTATGTATATAAAATCACAACACTGTATACGTTAAACTCAATATTGCAGGTCAGCTGTATCTCAATAAAACTGACACAGAATCTTAAAATCATGTTTGGAACACTGTCTCAGAGGGAAGAGAAAGGAAAATGACAAATGGGAATAAAGAAGAATTAAACAAAATGCATAGTTTCTATGACTGGTCAGTACTCATCTCCAGGAACTGAAGAGCATGATTAACTGAACCCTGGACACCTACGGCTAAAAATACAAAAATAGGAACTGAATTTAAAAGACAACAAACTTGACCAAACAAAACTCTACTTCATTTTCTAGAATGTGTTAATCAAGTACTGTGCTTTCGTTTTTTCTTGAAAGTTAGAAAGACAGTGCTATTGTTATTAATAATTAAATGGAGACTACTTTTTGCCATGAAGGCATAGCTCTACTAGTTGTTAGTTGAAAGAAACCTACCACTGGGACAGCCTATGGAAACGCAATTAGAACCATTGGAGCCATCAAGAGACCACACGCGTACAGAATATAAATGGACTACAAAGATTTACAAGGAAATGGTTCCACAGAGGGAGTCTAGTGACACAGAACCACCAGAGCTCAGCTTTTAAATGACTTCTAATTTTTTACCAGAACTCTGGGATAGAATTAATTTCATGTAAATTACTGCAAAACATCTATTTTGTGTTATAATTTGGACGTCCGACACTGCATGTGAGCTTTTTTTTTGGTATTGAAACATTTAAAACAACTGAAGCATTAATTATTGAAGGAGACATGCTAGGAATTATTAGAACCATCCCAATGCACCAACTGCAGGGCTGTGGATGGTACAACTATTAGTCAGGCCTGACTCCCATGGCTTCAATAGGATCTTTGTGGGAATAAGAACCACAAAACTTGACCCCACACCATGTTTGTTCCCTAACTGAATTTGTTTTAGTTGCAATCAACTACCTCCAGGAACTGGCACGTAAGAGAGGCCTCAAATAATTCACCTTTGCAGTATCAAATGGTTCGTCATGATAAGTCTACAATCTTACAACTAGAGATTAAAATTTTAAAAATAGAAAGAAAAAAGAGGGGAGGGAAAAGTAGGAGGGCTGCCTACCCTCTAGTAGGGTAGTAGGGAGGGAAAAGTAGGAGGAGCCCTCTACCAGGGCTGCCCTGCCAAAACACCACAGACTGTGAGATTTGTTTTCTCACAGTTCTGGGGACTGAAGTCTAAGATCAGGGTCCAAGATCAGGTTTGGTTTCTTCTGAGGCCTTGCACAAAGCCATCCCATGTCTTCAGTGGCCTTTCCTTTGTGTGCTTACATCCCTGTTGTCCTTGTAGGTTCTAATTGCCTCTTATAATGACACCAGTTAAATTGGATTAGGGGCCACCCTAATGCTTAGCATCATTTAAAAAATTATCTTTCTGGAGTCTGCCACTTACTTCATGGATAGACCTTGTTATTAAAATAAAGACCATGTTTAAAAAAATGATTTAAAAAAAAAAAAAGATCACTTTTATAGGACACTCTACCTGTCCTGCACTATCTGATTAACTCTCGATTATTTCTATTTCCTCTTCCCTCTTAAATTCAAGCTACACTGGGTTTCTTTCCACTCTGAATGGGCCATGCTTCCTTCTTCATGGGATCTTTGCTAGTGCCATTCCTTCCACTCAGAATATCATCTAGTCATCCATCATTCTTATTTTGACCATTATATCCTTGAACTCTCACTGTGTCTCTGACTTTAAGTTTTCTTGTTAGATCTTCTACAACACAATGACTTTCCATTTATAGTAACAATTACAGTTTATATGTTATTTGTACGCATATATTTCAATGAGAGGTAAATTGTTCTAACTCAAGAAAATGACAGATTATAATACAAGTTATCACTTATATGGCATTTATTCTGTGCTAGAATATTTTTTAGTTCACTTAATTCTTGTAACAACCCTAAGATGTATTTAAAGTTAGTAGTATCATTAATATTTTATAAAAGGGAAAACAGAGGCACAGGGATTTTATATAAATTGCTTAAGGTCATATACTTAGAATAGTGCTGGAACACGAATCCAGGAAGCTATAGTTTTATGGTCTGTTTTTTAACCAATATCCTATTCCATGTAGTAAACTCATTAATTAGATGCTACACCGTTCCAGTTACACTGCACATCTCAAAATGCCTTTGGTTATGAGGATATCAAAAACCAAAGTTTTTAAAGCTCTATAGGATTAAACTAATCACAGTGGAGCCGAGAAAGTCACGTTACTTTTATCTCCATGAAACAGGAAAGATCCAGGTCTTCTAACTCCATAAAATACTGTTGGTGAGCCATAAAGACAAAGTTTAGGGCTCCAGCAAGAGTCTAATATGGGGGGGGGGGTGAACTCAGACCAAACCCTGCTCTAAATAATTGCACATGGCACATAAGCAATCAAAAGAATACACGAATTGACCATCCAAATGATTACTGAGGCCAATTTTGAGATCTTGTGAAACACACATACACATACCAGGTAGCAGAAAATATCTACTAGTCTGATCTTTACAGATCAAAAATGTTCTTTGGACTAGAAAACAACTTTGTTCTTGATTTTGTTTTTTTTTTCCTAAGATTTTTATTTATTTGACAGAGAGAGAGACAGCCAGCAAGAGAAGGAACACAAGCAGGGGGAGTGGGAGAGGAAGAAGCAGGCTCCCAGCGGAGGAGCCTGATGTGGGGCTCGATCCCATAATGCCGGGATCACGCCCTGAGCTGAAGGCAGACGCTTAATGACTGAGCCACCCAGGCGCCCCTAGAAAACAGAACTTTGATTCCTTGGGAACTCTGCTACTATTCACTCTGAATAAGCAGAGTGTAATGAATGAGATACTGGATTCCGAAGCCAAATTGGATGGATTCAAATGAATAATTAGTTGTGTGACCTCAGGAAAAATCAGTTAAATGCCTCCAGAATATAGGATACTTATCTTTAGATTTGGTAGTAACGTTTAAATACGTTACTATATACAAAATACTTAGAACAGTACCTAGAACACAGTAAGTGCTCTAGATGTTAGGTATTCTTTTATTCTCTGATCAAGGATTTTGATTTCTTAAATTTGCTCAATTTATACTTGACATCACTCTAGATTATTCATGTGTGAGTTATTTTTGAGAACAAAACATTGCAATTCACTTAGAACTCGAGAGTTAAGGTGGTACCAAGTCATGAAAGAAGGCACAGATCTCAAAATTTCATGTTTCATGAAGAATGTGCTAAGATCACCACTGAACCTCAAAGTGTAAATAATATTCTACACATCCATTATTTGTTCATCTACCTCACTATATTCCCACTTCCCATGAACCATCAAGCACATATGCAGATGCTGACTTGGAACCAAGAAATTCCACAGGGTATAATGGTTCAAAAAACAGACCGTATGGCTATTGCAGATAGCTCTTGGTCTATGACAGAATTAGTACATACAGTACATATAGTTAGATGATCCAAAAATCTTTAACCAAGAGTTCATCACCTTGCCCAACCAACAACTTGAAGTTATTACTTTTAAGTTTTATATTTTTCATGTTTTCTATGTACTACTTTTTTAATGGAAATAGTTTTGATAGTAAAAAAAAAAAAAAATAGAATAGATGGAGAGGGAAGGAATTAAAAGAGCCAAAGCAAAAAGACAAAAAAATCTTCAGGAGAGAAAGAAAAACATTGCAAGATGAGCAGAAACCCAACACAAGCAGGGAGAAAGTCTTAAAACTAAAGATAATTGTTTCAGGTAATTGTTAGCAACAGGATTTTGGGACATAACTAAAAATAGGCAATTTTCAGCAAGTGAAAAAAAAAAAAAACAAAAGTCTAGCTAGTCCTGAAAGACAGATGACTAAGGAATAAGATGAAGTGTTCAAATATAATTACATTAAGTATCAATCATAAGTAGGTGCAAAACCCAGTACCAAGTGGCACAGTGGGAGGAAGTGTCAAATACTACAGAGGGGTCAACAGTAGTTTTTCCATCCCTTAGCAACTTCCACCTAGCAGGTAAGACACACACACATAATTCTTGATGTAGGACTTAAGTTTATTTTCTCATGTTTTCTCATATTTCTTTTTGCCCTTCTTTCTTTTTTTTTTTTTTTTAAGATTTTATTTATTTATTTGACAGAGATAGAGACAGCCAGCGAGAGAGGGAACACAAGCAGGGGGAGTGGGAGAGGAAGAAGCAGGCTCCCAGCAGAAGAGCCTGATGTGGGGCTCGATCCCACAACGCCGGGATCACGCCCTGGGCCGAAGGCAGACGCTTAACCACTGTGCCACCCAGGCGCCCCTCTTTTTGCCCTTATTTCTATTATTCAATTTGGAAAACAGAAATATAGCACAAAGGAAAAAAACTTTTATATTTATCAATATTAGGCTTTTGAACTTCAAATGACAAGACTGGCCAATAAAAGACCGCAAATGTCAGACCGGATGGGGGAAGAAAACAACTCAGCTTTATGATGTTCATTAAAAAATATAATTCAACATTTGAAATATTAAACACGGAAAAATTGAAAGCCAACAAGATAGAAAGTACTGCAAAGGGAAAATATGACTGTAAAAGATAAAAATCTCCCCAAGAACTACAAATTGAGAAATTAATGAGATTAACAAGATAACTTCATGTAACACTAATTCCAAAATGTTTTAGCAAAGAGAAAACATCACCACCAAGGTAAAGAAAATTATGAAAGGTGCCTAGGAATAAATGTAGTGAAACATAGGATATTGAGAATGTTTTAAAGAAACAATGTGTAAATTAAAAAAAAAGACTAATATATCCCATCCATTGAGGTAACATAAAAGAACACTTAAACATAAAAGAACACTTAAAGAGGCGGTATACCACATTCATCAGTTTGAAGACTTGATATCAGAAAGATGTCTAGTCTACATTATCTACAGATCTAATGTAATTGTAAACAAAATCCAAATAGGTTTCTTTGGGGGAGAATCTATGTAAATGGTACAAAAATTTATATAGAAGTAGAAGACCTAAGAACATTATTGAATGTTCAGTACAGTCTTGTTGTACCAGATATTAGATCTATATTCTTAAACTATAGTAATTTCTATATTATGAAACACTGACCAATCAAATATACAAATTGATACATATCTTCTTTAAACACTTATGTTACAAAGTTGACATTTCAGGTTACTGCAGGTTTTGATTACTCAACAAATAATCCTTACACAATTGATTAGCCACATGGGAAAAGGAAATTGAATTCTTATCTCCCATTTTAAACAAAACCCAACTACAAATGTATTATAAAGCACAATAATTAAGATAGCATGGTATTGGTACAAGAACAGAACTAGATGAACAGAATAAAAACTTAAAGACCCACAAATATGTGGATATTTAAAAAAAAACCATGGCATCGCGCATCGTTGGTGAAAGAACGAGCTTATAAAAAATTACTCTGCAATAAATGGATATCCACATGGGGGAGGATAACAATGGACCTCTATTTCACATCATACATGTAATCAGTTGCAAGTGGATTAGTATCTAAATGTGAAAGTCAAAGCAATACGGCCTGTAAAAGTTATATGTATATTTAATATATACTAGAATACATAATGTATGATACATAATACAATATAACCATCATCAAATTCTTAATCTGAATAAGAAAGCACTAGCCATTAAAAAACAGAGAAGTTTGCCTATGTTTAAGTTAAACTCTATTCATCAAAAATACCATTGAGACATTTAGAGGCAAATCAAAGTGTGGCAGAAAACTTATTTGCAACCTATATAACTGGTAAGAATTGTATCTCACATGTTTAAAGACAAAAAGCAAATCAGAGACAACCACTCAAAGAAGAGCTAAGGAATGTGAACAGGTACATAACAAAAGAATACACAGCAATAAGCCCTAATGCAGTGCTGGAGATCGGTTGGTATTTTAACTTTGGAAGACAGTTAGACATTCAGTGTCATTCTTCTGTACTTTTCATGAGAAAAGTAACTATGTTCATCAAGACACATGTACAATAATAAACCTACCAGCATTTTCCTTAATAGCTCTGTTAGGGTTAATTTCAGGTGTTAGCTTGGTTAGGCCGGGTAAACAAACTTTGGTCAAATACCAGTCTAGATGATGCTGTGAAGGTATTTAAAATGTGGTTAACATTTCGATCAGACTTTAAGTAGATTACCCTCCATAGTATGAGGGGGCCTTACCCAATCAGCGGAAGGCCTTAAGAGAAAAAACTGAGGTTCCCGAGAAGGAAATAATTCTGCCTCCAAAGCACATGAAGATTCAAGACCACAACCTCAACTCTTTGGGCATCTCTAGCTTGCTGGTCTGCCCTGCAGATTTTGGGCTCATGAGCCACCACAATCACAGGGATAATTCCTTAAAATCTCTCCTACATATAAGTGTGAGTACGTACATCAACCCCTCTTGGTTTTGTTTCTCTGGAGAACTGTAATACAAGCTCCAAACTGGAAACAATTAGCCATTTAGAGGTCTGTTAACATTAGATAGGTAGATTGAGAGTCGTATAATGGAGTACTGAATCCCAACGAAAATGAAGAGTGTCTAGTGAAACGTGAATTTCACAAACAAAATGATGAATCAAAAGAAGCCAAATACAATATCACATATGATATGGTTCCATTTAAATAAAGTTCAAACGTAAGTAAACCCAATTTTAGCATCCAGGGACGTGTTTTTAGGTGAGTAAATAAGTAAAAAGATAGTGGTGACAATTATTGACAAATAAAGGTTATCTTTGGAGAGAAAAAAAGAAAAAAGACTTCAAAGGGTCACAAAAGAGCCTTCTGGGGGGATCAAGACCTATGCTTTCCTGACTCAGGTGACTATTATCTAGGCTTTGTTTTGAAATAACTGAGCTATCCATTTTTGAGTTTCTGATGTGTGTTCTATTTTACAATAAAAGGGCATTAGCAAACAAGAGTGAGAGACAGATTCCGAGGTAGGAGAATGAGATCACACATACAGACATTGGTAATAGTCTAGTTTTTAGGTTCCGTTTTAGATCCTAACGCTGTCAGACATTAAAGTAGAAACTTAATTTACTACCAGCAAGGTCTCATGTTTTGACTTCTGGATCATTCCACAAAACCATGAAAAGCAAAATGACAGAGATTAAATGGCTACTTTTCCTGCGCTGGTGGCTGAGGCCCCTGCAGAGGCAGATGTTCTTAAGAAATCAGTTCTTGCTGTAATAGCAGGATCAGCCTGCATGCAAGACTGAGCATTTGGAATGATCAGTCTGTGTTATTTGCAGGCCATGTGGAAGCTGAGCAGAGCTGAAGCAATGATCCAAGAACACAGTGTCTGGAACTGATCGCATCCTGAATACCTGTTTCAGCCTTCTGCAGCCAATTGATCACCCAACACTGCTGTAGCCATATGCTTTGGCTAATACTCTTAGCCTTAGCTGATTACGGTGCTGTTCTATAAGACACTGATGATACTGAAGACATTTTATGAGAAACTTTACCTGATCCGAAGTGGCAGATTAGAACCACATAGCTGTGACTTCTGAAACAGGCCAAGGATATGGCAAAGAATATACTCTGTCAAGTGCCCTGTACCTCAGTGGCCAAATGATCATTCCAGTCAGCTCAACCCTATTTTCTTCAATTAGAAACATTCTATTTATAACACTCTCAACTGCCAATTCAATGGTTACCTTTTACTGAGACCAAATAGCATCTTCTTTCTCCTATAACTCATGCCCATTCCACCCCGCAGTCTTGCTTTGTAATCACAATCCTTATGCTGCTTTTTTGGAAATCAGGCAGTTGAATCCCCAGGAACAAAATCACAGTATGTTTTTTAAATAAGTAAATATAGTGAAATAAAAAAAAAGGAGTCTGGTAAGGAATACAGTGGCTATAGAATGGTCTAAACACTAAGAAGCACATCTATTGACACTGTTTTCTTTTGTTTGGCTTGTGAAAGTCCTAGCAGACCAAACTTTTAGCTAATGTGCAAAACCCAGACCACCTGTATGGGTATACCTGCTGTCTCTAAGTGCCTTTATTGGTGAAAATGTGATTGCTGTTGTAAGGTTCTTTATACCTGCTGTTTGGTGCCTTAAAAATATCACATTCACATGATTTTTGTTAAAACTGAATCTTTCCTTTGCTAAAGCATACTGCAGTCCTAATTTATCTACCCCCTCCTGCCTCCTTAGCAAAGCCCAAATGATGCCAGGCCTCTAACAATTGTAATCTCCGATAAAGGGACGAAGGGGTCCACTGATATCTGCATTAGTGATGATAAAATGAATCCTGTTGATAGGCATTTTTTTTAATTTTTTATTTAAATGCAATGTAGTTAACATATAGTGTAATATTAGTTTCAGGGGTAGAATTTAGTGATTCATCAGTTGCATATAACACCCGGTGCTCATTACATCAAGTGCCCTCCTTAATGCCCATCACCAAGTAACCCTATCCCTCCATCCACCTCCCCTCCAGCAACCCTCAACTTGTTCCCTTATATTTAGGGAATTTTCATCTTTTTAATTTTTTTCCTTCCCTTCCCCTATGTTCATCTGTTTTGTTCATCTAGTTCCATCCACATTATTGTAAATGGCAAGATTTCATTATTTTTGCTGGCTGAGTAATATTCCATTGTGTGTATGTGAGACACCACATCTTCATACATTCCTCTGTTGGACATGTGGGCTCTTTTTATATTGTGGTTATTATGGATATTGCTGCTATAAACAGTGGCATGTAGGTACCCCTTCGAATCACTATGTTTGTATCCCATGGATAAATACCTAGTAGTGCAATTTCTGGGTCATAGGGTAGCTCTGTTTTTAACTTTCTGAGGAACCTCCATACTGTTTTCCAGAGTGGCTGCACCAGTTTGCATTCTCACCAAGAGTGTAAGAGGGTTCCCCTTTCTCTGCATCCTCACCAACATCTGTTCATTTTAGCCATTCTGCTGGTGTGAGGTGGTATCTCATTGCGGTTTTAATTTGTATTTCCCTGATGCTGAGTGATGCTGAGCATTTTTTCATATAATTTGAGATATCTGAGACGATTCTATCTATAGTTCTTTTGTCTTCTCCCAACCCATAACAACACACACATGAGCCCACCCCTCTTGGCACAGCGAAACACACATGTTCTAAGCAGATAGCCAGGCTTGTTGCAACACTCAGATTTTGCAAGGCAGGAGAACCTGTTAGAATCTGCTGCAGAATCTAAGTTCAGTAAAGAGGTTAAGCCAGGTGTCTAGGAAAGAAAGGGAAGGATTACTGAGATGTAAGAGATGGAAACATTTCCTGGAGTCTGAAAAAGGGATGGATAGTAGAGGAAAAAGTGTTCCTGCTCTTATCAATAGTATTCTCCACTCTCAAAAATATTCCTATGACTCCAAACATGACACAAAAGCCTAATTAAAAATTGAGAAAGAATCTAGATATAGTTCTTCAGTCTCTTGCATTTGTCAGTAATCAGTGGATGTCTGGGAACAAAGTGACACTTAGTAGACCTGGCCTCCTCTCCCTCCTGAGATAGAAAGAATGACCAAAGCCCAAGCATACTCTGTATTAAATGCACGTATATCCCATGGCTGCTCATGAAAACATCTATTCTTGCTCGCCCACCCCCTTCACATTTTACCTTTTTTCTCCAGTGCCTATAAATTTTAATTATCCCCACTCATCACAATGCTGACCTTTGGGAGTCCAGGAGTCATGAAGTCATTTAGGGCATTTTCCTGGTTTGAGACTAAGAGCCACTTCTTAGTGAGTTTCTGTAGCACGGAAGCACTTAAGGCTCCTTCAAGGGGATATTTAAGCATTATTTTGATAGTTGAAATTTCAATAAGTCATCAATCTGAGAGAGGCAAATTGCTTCTCAGCAAGCATAAATTATATAAAAAAGATGTCACCCAAAAGTGACTTCTGATTGGGACAATTATACTAATAACACAAAAGTCATGCAAAGGGACAATTGTTATCGGAGGGTGGGTTGGGGGACAGCTTCTGAGTCTAAGGTTTACTTCTCAAGGCAACATGTGAGCTAATAATTTAATTCACGGGAGTTCTGAAAATCAAAAGGGAAAACTGCACAAATACTAGACTGAGAAAAGCTATTCACTTAATTTGAAAGTAACTATATGCACACACTTAGCTTTTAAGCTCAGAGAGAGAAAGGGAAAAAGATTTTTAGATGTATGTTAAATCCTCATCCAGGCCGATATGCCCTGATTTGTATCGAAAGCCCCTTCCCCTGTTCTTCTTCTCAGATTACTAGAGACTTGGTCATATAAGGAGTGCTGAAAGGGTGTAGGGCAAGGTGGGAAATCTGCCTCATGTCAGAAACATCCCAAGAAGAACAACGTCAGGCCCATATTAATAAGTGTCACTTCTCAGCAGTATAAACCTGGTAATTTCAGACGCTTTCCGGCCAATCAGCGATCACACTCACATCGTTTACAGCACTCTTCCCCTGACATAAAAAGATGCCCCTGGAGAGATGTTATGATGCTGAATATATCAATGAGTTATAAAATATATAAGAAAAAGATAAAAACCATATGAAGATTATGCCTATGCCAGCAAAGTATGGATAAAACTGAAAATAGAATCCGTCAAATAGCAATTTAAGAAAATTCAATTTTCCCTGCCTTTCTCAGAGTCTCCAACAATTTCTAGTGACTTTATGTTTCTATAGCTTACTTCATCTATTAAACAGACACACACACACACACACACGCACACACATACACATTCTATTCTAGCCAATTATACCTTTCTCTAAGTTTTTTCTCTTCAAATATCGTTCAGGCTTTGGAACATGATAGTAAATGAATGGAACTCACCATCCATCTCCCATTGCTCCAAGTACGGCAATAGCTGATTAGTTAATAGTGTTCTATTGATCTGCTTCTGGAAATGAAGATCTGAGTAATGGGAACAATAGTTGGAGGCTAAGAATGCAAAATAAAACATGGTGCTTCCCTTCAGGAATTTAAATCCTGTGAAATAAGGGTTAGAATTAGAATTCAGGGGCCAGAATCAAAACATGCCCACTTCACAAAGGCCCTAGAAAATATGGAAAACACTGTTTTAACTATTTTGCAAAACAGACAGTTTTCCCACAACATAACAAGTTGAGGACTACCCCCACAGAGAAGATACATTCTTCGGAGAAAAAAAAATTATATATACATACACACTTCAACAGAGAGCTCACCTGAAAATAAATCTACTCTGATACTGAGTTGGTAAAATTGCTGCAAAATCCTCTAAATAATTCAATTTTCAATGTGTCACTAATAAGTATCTTGCAAAAAAACACAGCTATTTCATTTACATGTATATTCTTGTCAGGGGGAAAAAACATTCAAAACCTTCTGAAATCTAAAATATTTTTGAAAAAGAGCATAAAATTGAGGAAGTATATACACTGTTTTCCAAAGGCATTATATAGCATGCAAGCTTCATCTTTAACCCCAAGCATGTAGACAGTAATGAAAGTGTCACACAGGTTGCGAGAGTGTATTATTAAAAAACTAAAATATAAATCAAAGGAGGTAGGAATATTGCTGTAGAATTTACTGGCTGTAAGCTGTGTCTCATATTACTCATCAAAATTGAAAAAGTCATACTTATTCTCATAGGAAATTAAGGAGACTTGAAATGACTTAATGCAAGTTATTTTAACTTACAAGGTAGTTGTGTAAAAGTGAACAAATTAAATTCCCACATTCAGAGGAAGTCAGAACAGAAATGCAGGTAGCTAAAGGGCAATAATAGAGTAATGAGACAGCTTGAACGCTTTTATAAGACTTTTTTCCTTAGGTCTTTCCAGAGTCACAGATGTTAAGCCAATCCCAGAAGGTCAGCAGCAATCAGAGGGCAGGCCTGGAAGGTCACTCTTCTTGAGGTTAAGAGACTAATGGAAACCAACTGGCCAGAGCAGGGAGTGTTCTCTAGCACCATCACTGACACACAGCTCATGATCTCAAGAGAAGTCCTAGACCTGGTCTACCACTCATTAAGGACCACATAAAAAAATAAATGGCCTGGGCCAGGAGTTCTCAAACCATCACATCAAATTAAGTAAATGTCACCCAAAATCCTAAAGTACAATTTATCGATTATCTACTTATTAAAGATACCTTCAAATCAGTTCAGTGACCTAAAAGTCATGATATTTTCTATTAAATATGTTTTCTATATTCATGGTCCTAAGACAACTTCCCTAAAAGAAATAATGAAGTCATCAGACAAAACTACCCCCCCCCAATTTTAAATATGAAAGCTACAAAGGCAGACCAATACTAGATGTGTATTTTTGTAACTTCAATGGCGGAATAACCATTAATAACATTTCCCAAAATGGCAAAGAAGTTTTAGCAAAGCTTCACCTATATAAGTGAAATCATTCTACAAATGCCCAGGAGTAGCACACCTGGAAAATTCAGTATATATCAGATCTATGCAAAAAATACCTATGTTTGCATGTAGACCAGAACTGGGTAATAGTCTTGTAGTTTTAAATATGGCTAGCAAAATACGTGCTTGCGGGATGTCAAGTATCTCTGCGCCCCCCCATTACTAAAGCCAATAGTAGCCTCCAAACCCTGTAAAAACAACAAAGACCCACAGATACCCAAATTTCCCTTAGAAAGTATTACCTCCCCTATTGAGAGCTACCATCCTGTCCTTGGAGGAAATGATTACTAACACGCAAGGAGTCCTGATAGAAGGAAGCATGCACCCGCACTCGCTCACGCGCACACACACACACATACACACCAAAAAGCTACAACAAAAAACCCAAGATAATTAAGCACCTATACTAGGTGCTTAATTTTGGCTCAGGTCATGCTCTCAGGGTTGTGAGATGGAGCCCTGCATTGGGCTCCATGCTGGATATGGAGCCTGCTTGAGATTCTGTCTCTCCCTCTCCCTCTGCCCCTTCCCGCCTCTCCCTGTCTCTGAAAAAAAATGAATAAAAAGAAAAAGAAAAAAAAATGAAACAAACGAACTAATGAAAATGACATTACCTTGAAAGGATGTATTGATTTCTGTAGGAGAAAACTAAATAGAGGATTTATTCTGTAATATAAGAAATTAAACTTATGAATAAGATTGTGTTTCAGAAATCCTAAATTATGGAATAAATTAGACATACCTAAGTGTAAAAGTGATTGAAATTAGAAACATATAGCTAGGCCTAATGAAAATACAAAAAAAATAATGGAGGAAGAATTTTTAAAGTCACATTTATTCCACAATATAGGCCCAGCCATTCTCACTTTTAGATTTGTAAAATCCTAGTTTTAATGAACCCTTTCAGAAAACCAAAGGGCAGATCAACTTAACTAAAACTTGCACCGAAAGGGTTTCTCCCACAACAGGCAGAAGCAACCACCTACTTCATCATAATGATTCTAACTGGACAATCTCTCTCATCATTCCCCTCTTCATACTCTTTTTTTTTTTAACTTTATGAACAAAGTCTTTTTTTTTTAATTTTTTATTATGTTACATTATTCACCATACAGTACATCATTTGTTTTTAATGTAGTGTTCCATAATTCATTGCTTGGGTATAACACCCAGCGCTCCATGCAATACGTGCCCTCCTTAATACCTATCACCGGCCTAGACCAATTCCCCACCCCCCTCCCCTCTGAAACCCTCAGTTTGTTTCCCAGAGTCTGTAGTATTCTTGGAGACCTCTTTAGTTTAAGCCATCAATTACCTCCTTAATCACTGCAGAAATTTCTCAACTGGTCTTCAAGTTCTACCCTCATTTTAATGAGTCTCTTACTCTTACCAGAAGGTTCTTTCCAAAATTCAATAGGATTGCTCCTACTCACCATCATCCAATTCTCCCCATCATTAACAAGATGAAGTCCAAGTTCTCTCAGCTTGGCCCCTAAGGATTTGGGTCCTCTTGACTTCAACTTTCATCATTCTTCCAAAATGTGCTCTATCATGGAATCCTACTAACCCATCTACAGTTTCTTAGATGAGCCAGGTTCCTTCCACAGTCAGTTTCTCTTATACTAGGTTTCCCTATCTCCAGTAATGGGTTTCTCTCCATAATTTGCTCGGAGACCTCACACCCATCCTTTAGAAGTTAACTCCAACTCCATCTCTTCTCATAAAACTTTGTCGCTACATTTCCTTCCTCTGTACTCCACTGTCCCCTCCATACGTATCTTATTAAACAGAGTGATTGACTTGTTTCTCTCATCCCCTACCATCAAGGAGACAGATTCTGTGATCTATGTCCCCAAACTATAGCATATTGTGAACATTAATGAATTTGTATTGGATAAACAGAAAAATGGCATCCGTTTTATTCTAGGATAAAGTCATACATACCACTCTAACAATTCTAACAATTCATTTTGAGGTTTTAAAGATGTAGTTTATGTTTTTAAGACATTTAAAAACAGTGCAACTTATAACTCTAATATGTATAGGACAATATTTTAAATATTTATAATAAGGAGTTATATACATCTTTTGTTGATAGATTTATATGTCTCAACTCTAATAAATCCATGAAATAAAAATGAATAGGCACTTTTTGGAGAACAACTAAGTCAAGGACAGTGTGTTCCACTGTTAAAAGAAAATGCAGATTTCCTATTAAAAGGCAAATCCTTCATTTCAAGAGCATGAATAAAATAGGGCTTTAAAAATAATTCCAACTGGTTAAATTTAGTCTGAGTATTCTGTGTCTATCACCTCTTCATTTGATTTGGAATTGATTAAATTTTCATTAACTTTAAGCCTTTGCCTCTTATTATCTCTTTTTGAGACTGTCAAAAAAGTGTCAGTAGAAATATTGAGCTTGGTAATGTCCCTCATCCTATTTAAATTATCTGTTTTGGCTGAATCCCTGGCTGAAGATATATATATTGATTGCTTTCCAAAGATTAAAAAACTATGAGTTGACACAGTTTTACCATTTTCATCCAGAGACAAATAACCTCAGCAAAGCCATACTTAGAGCCATTACATAGTCTTTTTGATTCAAAATACACTTTGATAGTTAATACATATTATTTCTAGGATAACCATTAAAACAGTGTAAGAAGTATAGCTAAGAACCCAAGAAAAGAAATAAAATGGAATAAAAAGTTTAATTAAAATGGCAGGAAAGGAGTAGAGAAATAAAAGGAAGTAACAGAAAACAAATATCAAAGGGCATACTAACGTCCCACCATATCAAGAATTACACTAAGTGCAAATGGTCTGAACACTCCAACTAAAAGGCAGAGATGGCAGACTGAATCAATAACTAAGACAACTATGTACTATCTATAAGAGAATCACTTGAAAGTTAAAAATACAAATAAGTCAAAAGAAATATGAAGAAAAGATATACCATGTTTATGTTAAGCATAAGGAAGTTGTTTTGGTTATATGAGTATCTCAAAGAGTAGACTGCAGAACAAGAATCACTGTGAACAATTAAGAGGGTCATTTCATGATGACAACAATTAAAGGGAGAAATATATAAATCTAAATCAGATTGATCTAGTTGATTAAAGAAATTTAGAATACTACCAACCTAATTAACTTAATTGAGCTCATTCAACATTTAATATATATAACAAATATGGATTAAACATACTTTCCAATTGCACTTAGAATGCATCAAAATAAACCATACAATGGCTCTAAGATAAATTTCAATAAATTTCAAAAAATGAAAATTGTGGTTATCTGACCTAAATCGAATTGAATTAGAAATTAAGAACTTTAACATATATAGAACCCTCCCAAATAGAAGTTAAATGCCATACTTCTAAGCCTATCTTTAAAAAAATAGCGAGTTGTTCAATACACGAGAAACAAATAAACAAATCAAAAAATGGGCAGAAGATATGAACAGACACTTTTCCAATGAAGACATACAAATGGCTAACAGACACATGAAAAAATGTTCAAAATCATTAGCCATAAGGGAAATTCAAATCAAAACCACACTAAGATACCACCTTAAGCCAGTTAGAATGGCAAAAATTGACAAGGCAAGAAACAACAATTGTTGGAGAGGATGTGGAGAAAGGGGATCCCTCCTACATTGTTGGTGGGAATGCAAGTTGGTACAGCCACTCTGGAAAACAGTGTGGAGGTCTCTTAAAAAGTTAAAAATTGAGCTACCCTATGACCCAGCCATTGCACTACTGGGTATTTACCCCAAAGATACAGACGTAGTGAAGAGAAGGGCCATATGCACCCCAATGTTCATAGCAGCAATGTCCACAATAGCTAAATCGTGGAAGGAGCCGAGATGCCCTTCAACAGATGACTGGATTAAGAAGTTGTGGTCCATATATACAATGGAATATTACTCAGCTATCAGAAAGAACGAATTCTCAACATTTGCTGCAACATGGACGGCACTGGAGGAGATAATGCTAAGTGAAATAAGTCAAGCAGAGAAAGACAATTATCATATGATTTCTCTCATCTATGGAACATAAGAACTAGGATGATCAGTAGGGAAAGAAAGGGATAAAGAAAGGGGGGTAATCAGCATAATATAATAAAAAAAAAACATTAAAAAAAAATAAAATAAATAAAAATAAAAAAATAGCAAGTTGTAATAGATTTC
This sequence comes from Ursus maritimus, assembly GCF_017311325.1. NCBI lineage: Eukaryota > Metazoa > Chordata > Mammalia > Carnivora > Ursidae > Ursus > Ursus maritimus. The sequence goes on from NW_024425008.1 coordinate 19,252,052, forward strand.
AAACTAATAAAAACATGCCAAAGTACATGAGATAGCATGGTGTTTAGAGGGAAATTTATACCTTTAAAAGGTTATATTAGAAAAGATGAGAGGTATGTAAACAATGATCTAAGTTGCCACCTTAAGCTAGAAGAAAATTAAACCCAAAGTTGAAATAACCAGAGCAGAAATTAGATAGAAAACATTAAAGAAAGTTAACAAAAATCAAATATTGGGTTTAATGATTGACTGACACCTTGTGAGGCTATTAATTTCTCAGGGCTGCCATAACAAATTACTACAAAGTAGATGGCTTAAAATAGAAATTTATTCTCACAGTTACAGAGGCCAAAAGTCCAAAAATCTATGTGTCAGCAGGACTGGTTTGTTCTTAAAGATCTGAAAGAATCTGTTCCATGCCTGTTTTCTGGTGGCTGCTGGCGATTTGCAGTCGTCCCTGTCAGGTGGCTATCCTAGAGCCTCTGCCTCCATCTTCACAAGTCAAGTCGATACTCATTCATAATAAAAATTCAAGCTCGGAATAGAATTTTTTTCAATCTGATAAAAGGTATCTATGAAAACTTATAGCACTATCCTATTTAATGGAGAATAACTACTTTCCCCATATGACTGGGAACAAGTCAAGGATGTCAATTCTCACATCTTTTCAACATTTTACTAGAGGTCATTAAGGCAAGAAAAATAACAGTCATATACAAAAATACATATATTGAAAAAAAAATCTAAGTGTACAGAGTTCTACCTAAGAAGTTCTAAAAAAAAAAAAAAAAGAAAGAAAAAGAAAAAAAAAAGAAATCTACCAAAAAAACCTGCTAGGATTAATAGGTAAACTCATCAAGGCCACAGACAAGACATATGGCTAATGTAAATAAAAGAACTGTATTTTTACATGAAGTACCAAGTAATTGGAGAAGGAAATACTATATCAAGCAGTGTTAAAATAACTGAAAATAAATTTAATGGAATATATACAAGACTTCTGGCCTAAAAACTGCAAAAATGGCTGAGAACAAAGAAATAAGACCTAAATAAATGGAGTTTGTCATGTTAATGGACACTATTGCTACAATGTCCATTTTCTCCTGATTGATCTTTAAAGCCAATTCCATCCAATTATAATTTTAGCAGGGTTATTCTAAAGAATTTATAAAAAGACTTTGAACTTTGAAAATGCAACTCTAAAACAGCCAAATTTCCTTCAACTCAATAATTAAACAACCCTATAAAACATTGAGCAAAATTTGTAGGGTATTTCACAAAAGATATATATTTGGCTTATAGCCACATGAAAACCTGCTAAACAGTATTAGCTATCAGGGAAATGCAAATTCAAACCACAAGGAGATACCAGCTCATACCTATTAGAACCGCTAGAATGTCTAAAATTAGAAAGACCTAGGCTATCAAGGGTAGGTGAGGATGTGGAACCACTAGAATACTATAAGTATAAAATGTCACAACTACTTTCAAAAACACGTTGGCATTGTCTTATAATGTTAAGCATATACCTACCATTTCACCTAGCAATCCCATCCCTAAATATTCCCCCAAGAAAAAGGAAAAGCGGTATCCACATAAATTATTGTACCTGAATGATCATAGCAGCTTTTTCTGTAACACAAGAACCGAAAGCAAAATGACCGTAAACAAGTAAATACATGAACAAAAGGTGTAACTACTCAATGACCTACTATACAGTAACAACTACAAAACAATCATGTAAGCAGTGATAAAACATTTCAAGAAAATTACCTTGAGCAAAAGCAACCAGGCACAAAAGTGTATTGTATGCTTCCATTTATCTAAAATGGTATAATTTGCAAAAGTTATCTACGATTATTTTATTTATTTTATTTTTTTTTAAGATTTTATTTATTTATTTGACAGAGATAGAGACAGCCAGTGAGAGAGGGAACATAAGCAGGGGGAGTGGGAGAGGAAGAAGCACGCTCATAGCGGAGGAGCCTGATGTGGGGCTCGATCCCAGATCGCCGGGATCACGCCCTGAGCCGAAGGCAGACGCTTTAACCGCTGTGCCACCCAGGCGCCCCTATCTACGATTATTTTAAAAACAGATTATTGGTTGTCTGAGACAGAAGACAGAGCGCGGAATAACTACAAAGGTACACGAAACTTGGAGGCAATGCAAATGTGTGTCTTTATAGATACGTCAATTATATGGGTGTGTGAATTTATCAACAAATTCTACACTTAATGTGTAAGTTTTATTGTTTGTGAGTTATAATTCTATAGAGTTGGTAAAGATGAATTAAAATGGCCAAACACTCATGAGGACAGATTTGGACTGAGGCTAAGTTACCCTCTTACCAGTCCCTAATCTCTCAGAGCAAAGAACTGCCAGCAGACAGTAGTTAAAGAAACGGAGAAAAAAAGTAACTATGGGTAGACTTAATGGAAGTAAAATGTAGAAACAAAGAAATAAAATGGCTGAAAAGATGACTTGGAAGAGGCAGATGTTTTCCTGTGGGGATCTGTAGGGCACAAATCCTTAAAGCACACGATATGCAGCCCCGCTGTAAGAAACTGGGTGTGAGGTTGCTAGTGAAGAGGACTCTAAAAATTTGAGGTAGGTAAGTACCAAATCCCTGTGCCTGCTCACATGAGGACCTCTGATTTAACTACTTTTATTCCTTCTCCTTCCTTTTTTAAGAGACAGAAGGGCAGAAGGAGAGGAAGAGGGAAAGAATCTTAAGCAGACTCCATGCCCAGTGTGGAGCCCAACACAGGGCTCGATCTCACAATCCTGAGATCATGACCTGAGCTGAAATGAAGTCAGACACTTAAACCAGCTGCGCCACCCAGGCACCCCCACAAACTGTTTAACTTCTATTTGTCTTATGCAACCCGAAATATCTTAATACAAAATGAAAGACATTTCTCTGTCCTACAGTAGTTCATATTCTAAGATAAAAACATCACAAGGGCAAAGACAGATGGGCATGTGATATCATTTGGAGACTTTAGAAAGATATCTTCACTTGGAGAGGGCAGAGATCTCTGAAGCCTTCCTAAGTCAGAGGAAGGATGGTGAAAAAAGGAGAAAGTATTCCGGTTGGAAGATTTAGCATAAAATAAAGCACGGGACACTGGAATATAGGGTACCAGATTTGGGATCTATAGATTATAATGGGGAGACTGGAAGGCACCATACTGTAGAGGGCTTTCTATGTTACCTTCAACAACTTGGATAGGTTTTTAAACATCCTACAAAGGTAAGTGTGATCATTCAACCAGGTTTGCCTGGCACAGTCATGGATTATACCTGCCCTCCCGTGCTATGTATTCATAGCAGTCCCTGTTATTCTCAAAAGTGAAACAGTTCAGATCACAGAAAGGTGGTATCTTTTATATAATTTTGCATATTAACAGAACCGAATTTGTTTTTGATAGAACACTCTTGGTTACAGCATCAAGGATGCATTTGAAGAGACAATAGGACAGTAGAAGTCCGTTAAGGAACATGATACAATGGTCCAGTTAAGAGAAGACAATGGACTAAAATCATGCAGTACCAATGCAGTTGGTGAGCAGAGAACCACCTTAGGAAGTATCCAGGAGGCCAAGTCAGAACAGGTGTTTAAAATGAAAGAGAGGCGTCAAATACTCAAGTATTTGTAGCTAGACTAGAAGGAAATGCAAAAGGTAGAGAAGGAAGAAAAAAAAAACATATGGAAAAGTTAGGGCAAATAATAAGCAGAGTGGTAACGTTTCGGGAGAGTCGTCAAAAATACTGAATGCAGCTGTGGTCCACTAAAGCAAGGTAGACAGAACTTTTCAGGTAGGGGATGGAAAGATGTAGAATGCTTTAAAAAAACAGAATGCGGCTGAGTTTTGATGTGAGAAAGGACAGCATAAACTAAGCAATGGTAGGCCACGATCCATATTCCTGAAAGTTTCCACAGGCCACCTGTTGGAGGTTCACTTTATCCTGTGTGAAACCAAGATTCAGTGGAAAGGTATAAGGTAGGCAGCAAGATGATCAGCTTAGTATTTGACCTACCCCACAGTTCTTTGGCGTACTAGAAAGTCAGTATTCTATAGGGGACTGTATTCAAAACACTGTTTGGAGAAGAAAGCCTCCTACCACCACTGAAGGATGTTTCTGCACTGAAGATCTGACCCTTCCACAATATGATAACATGCAATGTTTTAGATATCATATATATGGTATAACCACCAGATCAGCACCCAAGAAACTGGCCCCTAAAACCTTCAAAGGTCAAGAGCTGGGGAATAGCAAGAGTTTCGGGTCTTAGAATAGTGAAGGATTTGAAGTAATAAGCTCAAATATATATTGGCATTGGGTCTGACGAATTTAGGAACATAGAGTGGTATGGGAAGGTCTAGCTACATTAATACTTTGTTCCATGCCAGAACTGTCAGTTGCCTCTTTACCCAGAAAGTATAAATAGGGCCATGAATAGAGGAGGGTAAGGAAGACAGGCTACTGAAGCTTGGCAAGGTTGCACAAAGATTCAGCTAGTTATGGCTAACCCCTTCCTAAAAAGGAGCTTAAAAATCCCAGTGAGTTCATTATTAACCTGAAAATGATGAGACTGTACTTTACTGTATATATCAGAACCTATATTGTCAAAGTACATCCTAACCCTTTATAGAGGTGGGTGCCCAAATCAGACAGGAAATTCTTAACAGAAAAAGAGACTTACTTGGTTTAGGAGATTTACACTTTCTCCCTTTGATTTTTCTCACTACAGATCTACCCAATCCAGCAGCTATTCTACACACCGCTTACATAATGCTCACACAGCAGGCATGCATTTGGTTGAACTTGTAACTTCACAGAACAGGAAGACAAGGAAGGTACCAGGAAGTTTGTTCTCTAGCATTTAATAGTGTGAATATTCCACCACCCCAAGCAGACTTTTTACTGCTCCATTGTGGTTGTAGGGAGCCTGGAAGGCATCATACATTTGACTATAGAATAAGAAAAAGGAATTCCTTCTTAGAATGAGAAAACGCTGTTAACATGAAAGCAAGAATCAACATAATATCTGGAACCATGATAGAAGATACGAAGTGGTATTTTTAAAAGAAAATAAGAGAATGTTAAGCCATTGAATTTACTGTCCGAGGTCACACACTAGTCTCTGACAAAGCAGATAACCTAGTACATGCTCTTTTTGCCTTTCTACGTTCAATCCAATCTTAAGATGGATCGAAACAGTAGAGTCACATTCAGCATTTCAAGGAATAAGATTTTCATCATGTCCCCAGAAAGGTAATTTCGGTCTAATAGATTTCATTAGATTGAATTTTAGCTTGAAAGCATTTCTGAAAGCAGTGCTATGGAGTAAAGTACAACATAGTTAAAAAGGTTCCGTAGTAACCTATCTATACTTAGTTTAGTCCCATTACTTCTAGTTCTGCTCCTTGGGACCACCCTAAAGTACTGTGCTCTTACTTGATGTTTACATCCTTTCAATGACTTGAATTTGTTTAATAAAACCTACAGGAGGTTAAGACCTTTCTTACTATGTTAGCATATTTAGCCTCTGGGGAATGTCTGCTTTCACGTAATTATGCACAGATTTCATATTTATACAAATATTTTGTGCCTGCAGGGAGGTAAAATGGATCTCATGAATATTCAACAGTGCTATTTCTTCTAGTAAGACACAAACATCTTTCTCTGTGGATACTATACACTAGGATGTCTATATATCCCCCCTTCTTGCTTTGTTTGCATAAAGCTGATGAGATTCAGGGGCTGCCAAAGGAGACATTTGTTTTCCCAGGGACCACAATACTCTCACCCCTCCTCCAAATAATTCCATAGCATTTCTCAGATTCAAATCTTCACTATCATACAGTTTTCTCCATTTACATGTGGAATTGTGTATTTTATTAATTCTACATAGGATATATAATACAGTATATACAATTCTAGGTGCACAAAATGAGAGAAAGATTGGGCTTCAAATTGTAGTGGAAAAGAGCTACCAGGGACAGGGTGCTTTACTCTTTGTGGCACGGCTTCCCAGAAGACAATCTTCTGCATGCTCAGACTTCAGATTTTAATAGTAAACTAGAAGGCTAACGGAACCACCTCTGGAAAGAAATCTGGAAAAACTCTTTAGAAGAAGCAATTTCCCTTATATAATAACATTGTTCACACAAAGAGTTGTCCATTTATACATTTGTTCTGAGAATCAAGTATGCTAGGAACTATTCTAGGCTCTGGGAATACATTAAAGAACAAAACATAAGACAGATAAAGTCACTGTTATGATGGAGCTTATATTCTAGAGGGGATACCGAACATAAAAAATGAACAACAACAAAAAAAGGATGAATGAACAATATGTAAAGTAGCGGTGAGCACTATGGAGACATGAACTCTTGGTCGGTCCCACTGGCAACCAGCTTAGAGAGAAACTAGAGGAAGCTTGAGGACCAGAGGGTCAATTCTAACCCAGTGGTTGTGGTGCCAGCTATGACCATGGCCCCCACACTTTCTCCATTTGCTTGAAAGTGCTCATAGAGGCGGTGGTTAAAACTACGAAGACTGAATATTACTTCTTCCCTAATTACTTCTGCCTTCTGATTCGGAGCTCTTATTTCCTTTTTGTTTCTGAACAGCAATGCCATTATTGAAACAGCCACCTTGAAAAACAATGTTCTAGAACAGTTTTCTTAGATTGCTCAGTCTTAGCATGTCCTTTATCCATTCTCATGAAAAACTCCTTAAGGTTACAAATAGCTTTCAAATAACTCCCCCACAAGGTCTTTGTAGATATTCAAATCCTTTTAAATCTGAAACCATCCTGAAAAAACAGCACAGAGAAAAATGCACTAGAGGACTCACTGGAATAAGACTTTTCCGTCTCCACAAAAAAAAAGATCTGTTATGAGAACAATGACAAATCTGCAGGGTTATACCCTTAAAATAATAAGTAATGGGATGTTGAATATGTCCGTCTAGACTCAGTCAGCTTTTAGGACACCCAGACAAGGATAAATAAATACTTGTCACAAGAACGTAGACCTTAGATCTAAAGACTTCGAATATTCACGCTCTTTGTTGGATGGCCAGGTTATGCCCTAAGAGACGTCATAAGATATTTTTAGATTTAATATTATTTTATCAACACTCATGATTCTTTGCAGTCTCAAATATTAAATATTTCTGAGTAAAATCCTGAAATTGACAGGAGTGTAAGCCAGAAGTTCATATTCTGGGAAGTTAGTTGAAGGATTCAGGTTGACAAACTTCATTTAGATGAACCTCTAATAAAGTGAATTTTAGGCAGACCTTGAAAAGAAGTAGTACAATAAAAGCTAACCATCTCAGCCACCCAGCCCTCAGTTCTTACATCTGACCTCCTCATTAAAATCTAAAAGGTTAGTTAGCACTCCAGGCAAGGAGTGATCCCATTCTCTTTAGTGAAAGTACTTATCTGAGAACAGTGAAGACACTCAGCTATCAAAAAACCTTCTGGAAGCACAAATCCCACATCACATATTCAACCTGGAAGCTACGGGCAGCCAAGAGTCCAGCTATTTGGACATTTTAAGAGGTTGCATCTATGACTTTGAAACCAACCCTAAAAATCAGATTGCAAGTGGCTATGTCCTGAACGAACTCCTTCATCTCGGGCTGTAGAAAGCTGGACTGAGCAGAAGGCGATGGCCTAAAAGGCTTCCTCTGCTGAAAACAAGTAGATGTAGAAGGACTAGGGCCAATACTAAAAGTAAAAAAAGCAGGTTTTCAAAAACAGAAAGCAATTTCTTTTCCTCTCCAGTCACTGTAGTGATGTAGGACATTAGTAGGGAGGGGTCTTCGTCCACTCAGGTAGCTAGAACAAAAAACCATGAACTGGGTGGCTTGTAAACAATAAGCATTCATTTCTTATAGTCCTTGAGGCTGAACGGTCCAAAATCAAGGCACGAGCAGACTGTGTCTGGTAAGTGATCACTTCCTGGTTTATAGAGAGCTGGCTTTTCATGGTGTCTTCCCATAATGAGAAAGGGGGAGGGCGAAGGAACATCTCTGGGACCTCTTTTACAAAGGCACAATTCCCACTCATGAAGCCTCCACCCTCGTGACCTAATCACCTCCCTAGCAGCCCACCCTCCAAATATCATCACATTGTGGATTAGGTTACCAATATACGAATTTTGAGGGACACAAACATTCTGTCTGTAGCAGCTAGTAAAATATCTGTGTTCCACAAGCCCTCATGGACAGAGTCTTCCAGATCACCACTTTATCTTTCCTAAGTGATGGCATTTACATTTAGATTTCAAGATTAGGCCTTTGAGAGGCCAAGCAGCAAAATGGAGGGAGAGATGGGAAAGTTGCAAACAGCTTGTACTAGTGTCTTGTAAGGAAGGCTCTCAGAAGTTGTACATGACATTTTATTTACATACTGCCATACAGAAATGTGTCACAATGGAGGCAAGGAAAGCTTTCTCCTGGCCATAAATATGCCTAGCTAATTCTTCTGTGACTAAGGAAGAAAGCTGGAATTGTAAGGAGTTTCTACACCTCACCTAAAATCTGCATTAGTGGAGAACCTGCTAATTTAGCTCCTCCTGGCACTGAAAAGGTCAACTTCTTTGTTACCAGAAGCTGAAACAGTTTAAATAAACAGAATGCCCTAAGGAAACAATCTGAAAAGATAAAACTTGAAAACTCAAGATTTTCAAGCATCTTCTAATAAGAATTCTTTGCCATCTCCATGGAAAAGATCAGATAATGGAAGCCATCTCAGTTACAAAGATCGGATTAAGGAAGTTGCCTTACCATCCAAACCCATTACTGCAAGTAGCAGAGTCATTACAGGTATGGATGACAATCTTTCTTTGGGCAATAAAACGTGTGTGGAATGGACACAATTTCTTAACAGAATCATCAAAACCAGTCAACAGGTCAGTACATTCCCTTGCTTCTGCTCTGATGATCCTAGAAGCATGTGTTTAAAAAGCAACTCTGCTAGCCCAGGTCCCTGAGTGACTACTGTGATGAGTTTCCTGTCAAAGCTTCCCTTCTGCCCCCCACTCAACCCCACTAAACTGCTGAGATTTTAGAATTGTCTCTTCCTAACTTATCCTGGTGGATACAGATCTCTTCAAGGGATATTACAGGATGTTGAGGGGAAAGGGGCTAAACTCAGATGCTGGTAAATCAAGGATCAAGTAGTTTTAAGAATTATGCGCAGTCATGGTTTGGCTATGGCTAACATAGCACATAACTTGGGGGCCTCGTTATTTTTCAAAAGAACAAAAAATATAAGCTTGGCCTTACAAAAATCTGCAACTGTTCCCTTCCTAACACTGTCCTTGGGCCCTTTAACCTGCACTAGCAGGAAACAAAGTATGAGAGCTGTGTAGTTCCTAAGAGCTAAGATGTCCGATGCCTACCTCAGACACCGGAAGGAAGGATGAGATGTAATGAAGAACTCCCAAGACGACAGGGCCAGGGATGACAAAGATCACTTCCAGAAAGCAGGAGGGTTTTCTAGATAGTCTTACAAATCAGTTACTAGTAAAAAGAGCATCTGTCACTTTGGTCCAGTGACCTGTTGACTGCCATGTGTGACTCTTGCTTCTCTTTTCATAACGGGACTTTTCATGGTTGTAATCTTGTGCCCTCACTCCACATGGCATATTGTGAGAATGGGAGGCAAATTTACCAGCTTCCAGAGCAAGACGAGCTGTATCTAAAACATTCCCAAAAGAGTTATAATATTAGAGACTCTATCTAGCCTTCGAGATAGAGGAGTTGAAGTACAGATTCTTTTGGAAAGTTGGTAAGCAGTTCCATGTGTGGAAAGAAGGCTGTGTAGGCAATTCAGGGGGCCAACAGACAAACTGTCAGACTCCTGCTTGTCCTGTAACACTGGTCTTCTATTGCAATAAACATGTTTAGCTAAGCTTTACGTGCACCTAAAAGACTTCAGGCCTTAGCGTCTCTCTTAGCTTCCCTTGTAGCTATAGTAAAATTCCAGACAATGGGATATAAGTAGAATTTTTATTGAGATTCTGAGAACTTCCATTAAAAGACAACTGGTACATACCCTTTGCCACCTTCTTCATCCCTTTCTGCATCATCATGCTTAGATATGGACCATAATCTTGAACCATGAAGACAGAGACGAAATCCTATGGATGGTACCATGGTGACCTAGGAGACTAGTCTAACTTTTGTGGAGCAGAGCTAGCATACTAGCACCGGACCATTTACCTCCAGACTTACGTGAGAAATTAATCAGCTTACTTCTCACTTATTTAGACTAAGTATTTCTTAGGGTTTTCTGTCATACTTGAAGCTAATCTTTTTCTAATGTTAAATGACGTTATTATAAACATCACTGCTATAGTAAAAGTTCAGTGCAGATGTTGGCTAGATCATGAAGAAAAACGAAGTGTTACAACTTGTAGGTCTCAAACTTATCCGTTCTGAAAGTAAAAATGTCTCATTGACATGGACACTCAGATTCCTACCAAATTCTCAATCCTCATCTGCTTAACACTCCCCTACTTCCACTTAAACACACAAGTGCCTCAAAGTCTTCCAAGAGAACTCAAGATGTCCCTAGGGATGGAGAAATCTCGTGAGCTCAGGACCAAGTCTGTTATTGCTCTTTCCACTTAATCTCATCCAGTAAGATGCCCAGTAACTATCTACTCTCAACGTCCTCTTTGAGAACAGTCCCACTGAATGTAGCTCTCCTGTAGCTCTTCATCTCTTAGTGAACCACTATCCTCTGGGGACTCAGCAATAGCCCACTGTTTTGTGGTATGTTACAATATTTCAGATGGACTCTGACATCGAAGAAATTTCACTGGAATGGTTGAACAGGCTAGGAAAATGAAGATGATTGCAATGAAGATGACTGAAGAAGGGGGATAAAAATGGCGTTCAACTCTGCTGAAACAGAAGGCAAGGGAGTTTGGTATGAAGGTGAGCTAGTGGCAAAGTACTCCACGACATTCAAAGGAGGTAGGTCAATGCCATTAAGCCATCTGCGGCCTGATGTGTTAGATGATTAAGCTCCTACCCTTCCACTGAAGTTGGAGGAAAGGGAGCACAATTGTTTTTTAAAGATTGTATTTATTTATTTGTCAGAGAGAGAGCACAAGCAGGGGGAGCAGCAGGCAGAGGGGGAAGCTATAGTATTGAGCAAGGAGCCCAATGCAGGACTTGATCCCAGAACCCTGGGATCATGACCTGAGCTGAAGGCAGATGCTTAACCAACTGAGCCACCCAGGCGTCCCAGCACAATCTTCGTTGATAGTTATATTTCACAGGGATGGCTCCTATGTCCTGCAAAAATATACCCCACAGTTATAAATCTTCACTCAGCCTCATGCCAGTTTTATATCTCGAAAGGAACAGAAGGGGAAAAAATGTACAACTGCAAGTTTTCTAAAATAAATGCTGTAAGAAAAGGTAGGGCAGGGACCTCAAGTTAGGAAGAAACATTCCCCTCAACTTAAGTCTCCTCAGTCACTAGATTGGTTAGAAGAGTCCATAGATCAAAGAGCCCAAGTGTCCACTGACTGATGAATGGGTAAAGAAGATGTGCTAATAGATACACACAATGGAGTATTACTAAGCCATAAAAAATGCATTCTTGCCATTTTGGGACATGGATGGAGCTAGAGTGTATTATTCTAAGCAAATAAGCCAGAGTAAGACAAATACCATACGATTTTGCTCATATGCAGAATTTAAGAAACAAAAGAGATGAACCTAGCAGGGGGGAAAGAGGCAAACAGACTCTTAATTATGAAGAAGAACGGAGGATTGATTTCTGGAGAGGAAGTGGGTGGGGGGATGGGTTAAATAGGTGATGGGGATTAAAGAGGGCACTTGTTGTGATGAGCACTGGGTGTTGTATGTAAGTAATAAATCACTAAATTCTATACCTGAAACTAATATACTGATATTACACTGTACATTAACCAGAATTCAAATAAAAACTTGAAAAAAAAGTCCATAGATCTACTTCCACTAAAAGCTCCCAACGTATTTAGTCAAAGATATAGAATAACACATACGAGGTGGTCACCTATACTAGGAACGCAGTTGCATACCGCAGAGAAGTGATCCTCAGCTCTTCAGATCCTGGAGGGAGAGAGGAGACAGGTGGCGCAGGGAACATGGACACTGTTCCTACAGGTTCAGATCTTATCAAATCTGAGATCAACTTTGGACTGTGCAACAGCCCTTTTGTAAAGTAGCAGCTAATAATTCAGGGAAAAGTTAGTAACATAGGACTTACGCCTTCATAAGGAATATGTGTAGACCTTTAGAACCATTATACTCTTCAGCCAAATGCAGAGTCTGCTCCTACACCCCAGGAAGGACCCAGCCATCTCTGAATGGCATTTCTAACTCCATGTTTTTATGGAGATTAGTGATTTCTTTTCAGACATGCCCTCACATCTTACCTTCTTTGTTCTTTTGGCAGGTCATCAAAATAATTCTTGACTCTGGTAGAAAAAAGCAAAACAGCACTTTCAATACTAAATCACCCTTGTAAAAAATGTGGAGATGAGAGGGGAAAAGGAAGAGGTCTCCTTATTCCCTACACTGCTCCCGACCCCTAAATACAGTCTAGTTGAAATGGTAGTCTAAACTAGGCTTAAGCACACAGAATACCTGTGGCTTACATACAAGCAATTGTTTGTTGATCCTGCCTTTGCAGATTGCCTAGAGTTTTGTTTAAGCTGGATTCTAGGACATGGCTCATTTCAGGCCAGCTCCACAAGCCTGTCTCATGATGCTTGGACAAAAGTCTAACCAAGGCACATCCTTACATTAAGAAAGGCAGGAACGTAAGGGGACAATCTTGAACAGACACATTTCAAGCCACAACTCTCATTTGCTAACATCCCATCAAGTAAGTCACACACTCAAGGCCATATTGAGTGGAAAACCAAACGTATTATTCCCACATAGGGCAAGGAGAGGGAATGAGTATTTCTGGACAATAGTTCAATTTACAATAGAAGCCAAGGACCCCAGTTATATCTCCGTATTTTCTTCAAGGAGATAACTTGAGTTCTACAAAAAGGTCTGCTGAAGCCCCTCAGATTCTAGTCAGAGTTCAATTTTTTTTTTCCTTTTCTCATCCCACCTGACATGGAAAAGTTACCTGATCCAAAGGAAAAGGAGACTGCTGACAGTTTAGGGATTTGTTCTAGGAAAGTAAAAGACTCCGTCAGGAATCCCCACTCTCCAGAGACAAGATAGACCAGAGGGTATTATTTATACCTTTTATATTGGAGGGCTGGCTGATCCAGAGCAAGAACACTGAAGACTGGAAGAATGAAGCACCCACCACTCTTGAACACAGGCCAATAGTCTGGATTAGCTTAACATTCTTTATTGCTGCTATCAAAGCTTTCGATATCGAACCTCTCACAGAGGTTAAGTAACTTTAGGACGCTATAGGCTACCGTTGCAATAGCATAGGTGAACTCCCTTACTTAGGGACTCAGTAAACAGAAACCAGATCTTCAGATTTACAGACTCAATACTTATTGAAAGCTAATCACTTGGCAACGGGTTCTCTTCTGCCCACTGTTTTCAGCAAACCTCTCCTGTCATCTTATTTGCTGTGAGAATTTCAGCAAATGTGATCTTTCTTCTGTTCATTTACTGATGCTTTTTGCCTTGATGCCCCAGCTGTGTTTCTCTGCCTGTTCTTCCCTCTGGCTCAAATCAAACTGTTTGTTTCTTAAGAGCCAGAAGCATCCATGGAGAGTTAAGCAACGATTTCTGAGCATCGAGAGAATTGTGTGTTCTCATGCTATAAAATTTGGGGGAGGGAGTTTAATAGAAACTGAAGGACTTTCAACTCAAAAAGTCCCATTCAGTTAAAACCTCCCTCTTAGGTTTCTTTTTGGACTATAAACAAGGCTGAGCCAAAATAACTCTAATTGCTGCGAACTTGTTACAAGAATTCAAACTACCCAAAACTCCATAACCCGGAATGTAAGCTTAACTGTATCAAGCCATATATGCCAGTGGCAAGATCAGAAACTTCTATCATGATTTTTTCCAAGAAGTCAAAGTGCAATGGGAGTCTTAAGGTCAGAACAGATTATAATCATATCCTAGTTAGCCTCTGGGATCTGTACCTATAAGCCACAGCTTTGTTTCAGCTCTAGGTAAATGTTGTTAAAGAATAGTCCTTACACAAATTTATTCCCAGTATGCATATTGGCTATAGGTTTCAAATATTCTGAAGTTGGATCCATCAACAAAAATTTCTTAAAAAAAAAAAAAAAGCTTTTATTTATTTGTCAGAGAGAGAGAGCACACTAGCAGGGGGAGCGGCAGGCAGAGGGAGAATCAGGCTTCCCACTGAGCAGGGAGCCCCACATGAGACTCGATCCTAGAACCCTGGCCAAGGCAGATGCCTAACCGACTGAGCCACTCAGGCGTCCCTCCAACAATAATTCCTGCCAGCTACTCTACATACACAATTACCAGTAACTTTCTCCCAGGTTCACTGATGGGGAATATAACCTTCATAATGTTAAAAAGCCATCAATCAGGAAGCAGAAATCCTTTATCACCGGTTCACTCAAGGTGTTGACAGTTTTCCAACCAACACAGAGATTTTAACATTAAATATGTTACTCTTCTTTGAAGATTTTTATACCTCCTCGGTACTATATAACCTATAACCCTCCTTTAGTTATTGAGTCAAATCTGTTCGTGAAGTCATCAAGTAAGGACCAAAGAGAATCTAAAACAGACTAAGCTAGTATAGCTCATTGACAGTGACACGAATGTAGAAACACACAACACGTACATGTACTAGCGCCTATTCTTGGCTTATACACTTTGAAAAATGTATCCTAAACTATTCAATACCAAAATGGAAGATATGAATATACATATTTATGTGTGCATGTGTATTTCCCACGTATTACTTCCAAATTAACACTATACTGAATAACTGTTCTCCAGGGGAGTGGTAATCAAGTTATGCTCTAACACTAAAAAGCTTCATCTGTCCTCTGAAACAGTCAAGTTCATCATCAGAATAAGTGTTTCCTACCCCCTTGTGTACCACCTTAGTTCTACGTGTCCCACCTGTTGTTCCAGCCATCTCCCAGGACCAGTGTTTTTGAAGCCTTCAACCAGCCTCATGCAGGCTGTCTGGAGGTACTTCCCATTCACACAATAGAGCTCTTCTTTTTTTGATTCCAGGGAGTGGGACCCCTTGCCAAGCATCTGGCACACACTCATGAGCACCCCAGGAGTTCAGGAGCATCAATACCTTTGGAGCCGCTGTTGACCATTGAGGCTGGAACTTTTAGATATAGGCTTTTCTTTTTTGTCTCCCTGGTAGTTAAAATATAAAAACCACAACTGGAGAGTCAGCAGGTGCAAAAGATGCTCTTAGACTACATGAAGACAGAGGCCTAGCAATCCCCATTGAGTCTGGGTTTCCAGCTATCTCCTTGCAGTGATTTAGTTACATATGTAAATTGTCATAGACTTCCTAGACTGGGCAAGTGCTTGGAGGACTGACTCAGCCAGTATCGAGTGAAGAAGAACCAAGGAGCACGTAACCTAAGAGGTAACAAGATGGGGGTGGTTTGAAGCCACTGTCCATGCACCACCTTACCCAGAGCCATTTGCTCATACAACCATACAACTTCTTTCTCCCCATTAAAGACCGACATTTGGTCAGCCCTGCCCATCCCAGGGTGTTCTCATCACATTGTTCAGCCAGGTAGATAATTTTGAAGTGCACTTCATAAGACTTCTCGGGGGATACTACAAAAATCTGCAAAATACATCCTCAAAAAAAAAAAAAAATACATCCTTGTGTTGTCTCCTTTTCCTTCTCGGTTTCATCTTACTCCTGTTCCGTAAGAGGACTTCCCAAATGAACTACCTGCACGGAAATCGTTGTCTCAGGTTCTGCGCTCAGGAGAACATAGACTGAAAAGTCTTTTATAAAGAAACCAAATGTTGCAGACAGACCTAATGATGTTCACCATACTTTGTCTAGACAGCAATGCAAATGCTTTAGGAAGGTTTTCCAAATCCTGGAATAAAACCAATATTTTTCTAATTTCTATTATGCAGGCAATTCAATTATAGATTGTTTTTACTATTTAACACTTGTATTTTATTTTGCAATAGATATTCTATAGTAATTGGCAATATTTTATTTGGACTCAACTTTCTAGAAAATTCCATCTGTAATGTTATACAGAACATTAAGAGAATGTAATCCCCATATCCATTTGCCCACTCTCTAATGCAACCCCCTGCAGAGATTTGGAGAGATGATATGCTTAAATACAGGACTGCGTGAGTGAGCTAAGTGAGGGCTGTGTAGCTAAGTTCTGGTCAATGAAATGAAGTGGAAGAGCACAGGACTTCAAGGAACTCTCTTTAAAGGAGAATAGTCTTCTCAGACTTCCTTGCCTCTCCTCTTTTTGCTTGCCAGGAAAATGGGTGAGGGGACTGGATATCCAGGAGCAATCTGAACTATGAGGTGACTGAGAAGTGAAGCCAAGTATAGAAGATGCAGGAACAGAAATTTGAAGAACCCGTGGAATTGCTATGACAGCTCTGAATGACCCAGCCTCAGAATTCTGTTACATAAGAAACAATCCTTTTAAGTAACCATTATTTGGGGTTTATCTGTCACAGGCCACCAAAAATAATTCTAACTTACAAAGCCCCACAAATAGAAATTCCAGGCAAGTGGTTCATTAAGGCAGTGGTTCTCACTAAAGGGGACATGGTCTCAAGAAACATCTGGAAGGGTCTGGACGGATTTTCGGTTGTCCCAACTAGAGTGTTGCTGCTGGCATCTAGTGAAGGCTAGAGGTGATGCTAGCCGTCATGTAATGAATGCACAAGACAGTGTCACCAAGAATTATCCGACCTAAAATATCAACAGTAACAAAGTTGAGAAATTCTGCATTAAGCCAATTTACCTCCACTTCCTTCTCTCAAAACAAACTGATTATTTGGACAACTTCCCGTACAGACTAATCTTAGAATAAACTCATTTTATTTGCTCATTGCCTTTGGTTTTCGCCTGATTGGTACTACTTTCTCTTCAAATGTAGCAGTCTTTAAGTTTCCCAATGCCATTAAGAACATATCCTCTCTGCTCCCCCCACCTCTTTTTTTTTTTTTTTAAACTTGAGAAAGATCAATGACTGATAAAGTAAGAATTTGATTTTAGGGCAACTGAATGAAGTACCAGATATAACCCAATTCCGCTCACTGGATTGTTTCCTGTCTTATAGCTGAAGAGGTTTGCCACTGTGGGAGGTGATAAGAGGTATTCAGTTATTTTTCCGGAAGTCCATTAGGACAAAAAAATTTTTCTGTTCACTTTCTTATTAAATAAAAAATGTTCATCATCGAACATTAAGAATTTATTGAGCAGGGGCGCCTGGGTGGCACAGCGGTTAAGCGCCTGCCTTCGGCTCAGGGCGTGTTCCCGGCGTTATGGGATCGAGCCCCACATCAGGCTCTTCAGCTATGAGCCTGCTTCTTCCTCTCCCACTCCCCCTGCTTGTGTTCCCTCTCTCGCTGGCTGTCTCTATCTCTGTCAGATAAATAAATAAAATCTTTAAAAAAAAAAAAAAAGAATTTATTGAGCAAAGGGAAGAAAATTACAACAGTTCATGATCTCAGTAGTCCCAGAAAAGCTATTGTCTGCAAAGTATACAATTCCAGATCATTTCTATGCACATACATTAGTACATAAATGAGACCATACCTTCTCTTTGTAACAGTCCTCCCCCACACACTCAGAAGTATATTCTACTTTATCAATGGTTACCCATCTCTTTCAGAAGCCCAGGGACCACCCCCCCCCTTTTAAAAAGGAAAAATGCTTTGTCACATTTCTCAATGACAGAGTTATACAGGATTTGCTCTGTTTTGAGGATACCTCCTTAAACCCTGGGGAGCTTTCCTTACGGCAACCAAGGCCACAGTTCCTATATTGTCTGTAGCATCTTCAGCAGCCTTGTAAATGACACAATCCATTCATCTACCTCTCTCACACTCATGAGCACACATCCACGTGCACACACGTGCACACACACGTGCACATACACACATAACCTTGACAGAAAAATATTTCAGGTTTTACGTTTAATACATTTCCCAGTGAAGCCTATGAGAAGATACCTTATAGAAGCAAAGCCTCAAAGAGGAAAAGAACCTCTCAGTTTACTACTAACTTGAAGAGCAAATTGAAAGCTGTTAAAAGAGATGGTTTAGGAGGGGAGCTACCTCACCGGCAGAAATAGGAGGTTGGGGATGCAGTTTGCAATTCCCCCCGAGATAATTGTTAACGGAAAATCATGAGGTTGAAAATCAGTAGTTTTGTACGTTAACATCCTGCTCCACGGTGCTCTGCACGAACTCACAAAGGGATGATCACTATGTAATGGAACTGCAGCTGATTTGCTGGGCCACAACGCCCAAGGTTTGCCTTCTCTGGGCCGCACTAGTGAACTGCACTTTCAATGTTAGCCTACTCTGATCCTGTGGGAGCTTTTTTCACCTCTGCAAGTAGATAATTGGCATTAATGGAAAATAACTGTATATAAACATGAAAATGAATCCTGCTTGGAGGGACCTTTCCCTCCCCCTACTCCAAGGAAAAGATGATTTTGACACTTGGGCCGAAGAGGATGAATTCCGCAAGCCTGCATGACTCAAACCCTGTACATTCCACACAAAGGCCTGTCTTCAGGACTGGCTTTTGGTCAGTTCCAAGAAGAAAACCTCTGAGCCCTTAGAATATTCTTCCTGATAAGGTTTTGCAGGTTTTTACGCTTTGAGCTACTCTGTACCGTTTGGGCCAGACAAGTGTATCCTAACAGTGTGACTTATGGTGAAAGGCTTTTATTGCTCTGGGGGATGGGCTGGAGTCAGAGGGGCTGAGGTCGGGTGGGCACCGCATGTCTGCGTGACTACTGATAAAATCCATGGCCACCAACACTCAGGTGAGCTTCCCTTCACGTGTGTTGTCACACATCTTTGCTGCAAGAATTACGGGCATCCCTGTGAGACTCCAGAGAGGAGACCCCTTGAAACATATGCCTGGCTTCTCCCACACTTCACCCTCTTTGGCTTTTTTTTTTTTAAAGATTTTATTTATTTATTTGACAGAGATAGAGACAGCCAGCGAGAGAGGGAACACAAGCAGGGGGAGTGGGAGAGGAAGAAGCAGGCTCCCAGCGGAGGAGCTTGATGTGGGGCTCGATCCCAGAACGCCGGGATCACGCCCTGAGCCAAAGGCAGACACTTAACCGCTGTGCCACCCAGGCGCCCCCGCCCTCTTTGGCTTCTACGTTTGCTGATTCTGTATGTGATCTGCATCCTTTTGCTGCAGTAATCCGTAACCATGAGAAGAGCTTCTGAGCTTCTATCTGATCACGGAGCCCAAGGCTGTTCTTGGAGACCAACACCTCCGTTTGCATATTCTTTTTAGTATCCCAGATCTATATATGTTTCTGTTCTTTGGGTTTTCCTTTGAACCAGTTATAGCAGTATCCTGATTTCCTTGTTAGTGAGTTAAATCTTTAACATGTGTTCATTTTAAGTCTGTAAGTCATGATTTTAGCTTAAAAAAAAAAAAAAAACTTAGTAACTGCAAAGTTCCCTTAGATATTAGGAGCCTCTCCCTGGGTAAATGCAAACTAAGATCCCTCTCCCTTACAGCTTTGCTACTGGTGAGCATCTTAAGTCCAAGACTAAATTCCTCTGTATACTGTGCAAAAGCATGTTAGCAAGGGGCAATAAAGGAGAGTTATACCATGTGTTCAGTAGCAAAGCTCTCCTGATTAGCAGACTCAAAAGGCTCTCCAGAGGCGGATTCAGTAAGACTCTGGTGGCAGACCCAGTCTGTCTTCCGTAAGCCCAGGTGGCAGAGGTCTCTTGAAGTAGAGGTTCGCAAGACTCCAAGAGCTGCATGGATATTATTCCACTGTCAAGTTTGCTAAATTCTTACACCTCATTCATGCAATTGCCATCGGAGATATATATATACAAACTTCCTAAGCAACCATCTATGTTTAACACCTTTATTTCACTGATGGAAAATTATTTCTAACACCCCTTATGCTAATAATAAACCTCTCTTGTGTAAATTTCCATATAAGAGTGCTAAGTTACCACCTCCGAAGGTGTGGATTTCTGATTGGGGTGCTTCATAGGATATGTTGTTTAACCACCTCTGAAGCGTGGCTTCCTGAATAGGGTACTATCAACACCAACTTTCCCCAGGGTGCAAATTAAAGTTAACTTGCATATACAAACATATCACACTGTTAATACCCAAAGAGTCTTAAATTCTACACAGACAATAGCAGTGCTAGAAACAACACAAATTCAGAGCAATCATGGTCTTTCTTTCAGGTATGCTTTGTTTTCCTTCTTTCTTAATCGCTAATCAAAAATTTTTGAACATCTACCACGTATGAATAGGATTGTTAGGTTATTGAGTTATTTAAAGATGCTTAAGTCTTGGTCTCTTCAAACAGAATAGGAAGAAAATAGACTTACCAAATGTTCTAGGATGTAGTAGTGACTTTATAAATATTATCTTTATTTTTCACAATAACCTTGAAAGTTTGTTATCATCACCCATCATATAAAAGATAAAACTGAAGGCTTATATCTTGCCACACAAGGTGATGAAATCCATGCTAACCAGAATGAGTGTGTCTTAACCCATGTTTTTCTCCTTGGGCATAGCAAGTATTCCTCTCCCTAACCCCCAGCCCCCCAAAATTGGACTAACATAAATACGGAAGTATCATTTCCTAAGCATCTTCATAATGAAATGAATTTAACTTGCAATAAGTGACTTTGTAGGACAGCCACTGTGTTAAGTATCATACATGTCTTATTTTCTCAAATATTCTAAAAGCTCTGACAGATAACACACAAACTTTGGAAAAGAAGTTGCTTGATTAGGCATAAAGTAAATGATTAAGTGAGATTCAAACTAAACTTTTTTACATACTTTCTATATCCTCCTACCCAGTTAGTAATGCCAAAAAAATAAAATTAAAATGGCAATTCTCATAAGACATGAGGGTGGGATGGAGTCTAGATTAATCTGAATTAAATTCATGAAGAATGTTAGGTTTATGCATTAAATACTGAGGATTTGTACATATGAAAATATGAAATTTCAAAGAAAGTTCAACATTATTCAGAAAACAGTGAACTCATTAACATGAATGGAGCTAGGTTTTTTGAAAGGTGAACTATATACAAATTCATATGGAAAGTACTTATTCAACAAATAATCATTGAGTAGTACTCATTGTTCTAGATACTAGAGATACAACAGTGAATAAAAGGACAAAAACATCGGCCCTTCAATGTGCTCATGTTCTAGAAATACCAGTGCAAATAAGTGAGGAACGAATGGACTATTTAATAAACGTGCTGTGGAGATTTGGCTGCCAAGATGAAGTAATTACTAAATCCCTATCTCACAGACTAAATACATTTTAAGCAGATTAAGAATCTACATGATAAAGTAAAATGTTAAAGTTAGGAGAAAGTAACATTTTCATATGGTAGAGAGTCACAGAAATTGCACATAGGATTAACAAAAACTTATGAAAATAGATCTTTTGTATGATAAAATGAAGACACACCACAATGTGTGGATATATCAGGACTACAACTCATGAGATCCTCCTGCTAAGTCAGAAAACTTCATGTACGCTATCAAAAAATCATTTTAAGCTTCATGGGTGTTATGTAACCCAAGGAAAATAATAGATTTAGAAGGTCTTTTCCATTAAAAAACACACTTACCAATCTTAGGATCCCACTATTTCAGACAACTTTGTTAGTGAAATACATCACTAAGATCTTGAGACCCAGATAATATTATTTTAATTGTGCTTGATCTGTAAAGGGGTTGTAGATTTCTGTGTATGGATAGAAAGTTCAGTAATATGAACAATAAGACCAACATCCTTCAAGATGATGAGTGGGACATGGTAACTAAAAATGGGGCTCAATATGATTCAGTGTAGGGAAAAGAACCAGAGGTTCTCCGCTGCTCCTAATCTCCTGCCCAAACAAAATCTCTGGGAGAAAGTAAGCTCCAGTCTGGGCTCTTTCTTCATTAGTGGATGATAAGCCCCAACTCAACAGGGACTACCTTTTTTTTTCAGTACATACACATCTCTTAAATCTGGGAAGACAGGATTAAGATTAGGCAAGTGAATCATAGTATTAATGTGTAGTCCATATATATTTTGTAATTTATATACTTCTAAAGTTTAAGAGGCTTTGTCCTATTAATATTAGTCCTATTATTCCAATTTAAAATTCATAGTTGAATTGATTTAGACTTAGAATGTTAAATTTATAGGAAGGGGGAATGAACCACGAGACACTTACGGACTCTGGGAAACAAACTAAGGGTTTCAGAGGGGAGGGGGGGTGAGGGATTGGGTTAGCCTGGTGATGGGTATTAAGGAGGGCAAATATTGCATGGAGCACTGGGTGTTATACGCAAACAATGAATCATGGAACACTACATCAAAAACTAAGGATGTACTGTATGGTGACTAACATAACATAATAAAAAAATTTAAAGAAAAAGAATGTCAAGTTTATAAAGTTTAACCATTTTTTAAAGATTTTATTTGAGAGATAGAGAGCACGCGAGCACAAGAGCAAGTGGGGGAAGGAAGGACAGAGAGGGACAAGTAGACTCTGCACTGAGAATGGAGCCCAAAGCAGGGCTCCGTCTCAAGACCCTGAGATCATGACTTGAGCTGAAATCAAGAGTCGGATGCTTAACCGAATGAGCCATCCAGGCACCCCTAACCAGATTTTTAGAACAAAGATAAGTTTAGTTTCACCATATTATAAATTGAGTCTACTATATACATACAAGTTATGTTTCAATTTTTAAGCAAACTTTTAGGTCACTTTAGATTTACAAAATGTTATAAGGAGAGTACAGACAATTCCCATGAAACTCACAGCCGATTTGCCCTATTACATTCCCCCTTACGTTAATCTGGCACATTTGTCAAAACATGTGAGCCAAGAATGATACATAATTAACTAAAGTCCATAATTTATTCATGTTTCACTGGTTTGTTCCTAATATCCTTTTTATGTTCCAGGATCCCATTCCAGGCATTACATTTAGTCATCATGGCTCCTTAAGGTCAAAGGTTTTTTTGTTCTGTTTTGTTCTGTTTTTTTACCTGGGAAACCCTTATAGTCTAAAAGTGCTTAACAGTTTTGAGCAGTACCAGTCAGGTATTTTGTAGAGGGTCCCTCAACTGGGATTTATCTGATATTTTTCTCATGATGCAGCCCTGAGTAGGAATTTCGAGGAAGAAGCCCACAGAGCTAAAGTACTATTCTATTCACATATATCAAAATGACATCACTGTGGATGTTGACCTTGACCACCTGGCTAAAGCAGTAGTTACCAGGTTTCTCCAATGTAAAGTCGCTCTCTCCACAGGCGCCTCCCCTGCCCAGTCCTCTTTTTCCAAATATACTCTTCGGAAGAAGTCACTCAGCCCAGCCTACACGTAAGGACTGAGGAGTTATGTTCCACACCCTTGACAGGGAAATATCTACATAAATCATTCAGAATTTTTCTGCATGTAAGATTTGTCTATTCTCCTCATTTATGTATGTGTTTGATCATTTGTATTGTTCCACTTTGGGCATTGGGAGATCTTTCAGTTAGATCTCATGACCCTTTGGCAGCCATTGGCTTGAGTGTGCACATGCACACGTGTATATATTTTAATAAGTAGGTCCTTACATTCGCACTGGAAGTTTCCAGTCTTATTTGGTATATGTCATGGCCAGCCCTAAGGTCAATCATTACTCCAGGCACCCGCGGTTCCTTTTATTGGAGAATGGCCTTAGAAAGCAAGATCTGGGCATTGAATAGGCTTGTTGCTACTGAAGCATGAGAGCTATTTAAGCACTTAGAAATTTTTATTTCTTAAGCGACTATTTTATAGAATAGTATTTAAAATTATATGAACTGTGTTTTTAAATGCATCTCAAAATGTATGAAAGACCTTAGTGTAGGTGTAAATATGATTAAATGGTATTCAAATGCTCCTTAAAAGTGATTAAGAATTACTAGACATAGGTTGAAGTTTTTACCAACCTTATTAAAGACCAAGAAGGAACTCGGTTTAACTTTGTTTTATAAAGTTACCAATTGTTAAAACCCCAATATAGTCTTGTTTATGTACTAAAAACAGAGGCAAAGTACCCTAGACCACAACGCGCATAACAAACGGTCCTTTTCTCAAGTACTTCTAAAACTGCAATATATCAACTTAAGAAAAGACAAACATTCTGACAGAGGTATGAGCAATAAGTATGTACAGATAATTCCCAGAGAAACTTGAATGTCCAATGAACATATGAAAAATCCTTAGCTTCACTAGCATATTAGTTTTCTGTAGCTGCTTTTGAAAGTTACTGTGAATGTAGTGGCTGAAAATAACACAAAATTTCCTACCTTACAGGAAGTCTGGCGGGATCCCACTGGGCCAAGATCAAGATGGCAGCAGGGTACATTTCTTCCTAGAGGCTCTCCTTACCTTTTCCAGCTGTTAGAGGCCACCTGCCTCCTTGACTGGTCCTCTTTGTCCGTCTTCAAATCCAGCAACGTCCACACAAGACCCCTTCATGTTGCTATCTCCCTAGTTCTCTTCTGCGGCCTTGTTGCACTTTTGAGAACGCTTGTGATTAAATTGGAACCACCTAGATAATCCAGATCAATCTTCTTACTCAGTGTCAGCTGATAACAAGTCATTTTACCTGCAAACCTCCACAATTTAACATATTCACAGGTTTTGATGAGTAGGCCGTGGACATCTGGAGCAGGGGTCAATATTCTGCTTACCACAATTAGCATCATGGGAATTCAATTAAAATAAGACTCACCGAATCCCATAAACTATCAAAGGGAGTGTAAATGGATTCAACCACTTTGACTTTGGTCTTTTAAAGTGAAGAATCACATTTATAGATAAGAAACTCCAGTAAGTAGGTACAAGGTGTCTAACATCATGTCCATTCTTTTGAATAGCAAAAAAAATTTGAAATGAGCTAATTTTTCAACAGGAGGAGATGGGTAAATAGTAATAATCATAGAGCAAAATATTACATAACAATTAAAATTCATTAAACAGATCTACATTTACATAATATGGATAGGTCATAATCATAAATTAAACATGCAGGAAAATAGTATTTATGTAATTGTTTAAATACACACTTATATAGGTAATGTTTACTACATAATACGTGGCGCCTTTTAAGAAAAATACAAAATTAAAAGTGAAAATGTAACTTAGGTACATAAATAAGCATTTATTTAGATTAAAAAAGGAAACCATAATGAATTACTAAAGTCACTTTTTTCTGAGATCATAAACAATTTATTAGAAATGAAACCTGGCTTTCCCCCCTCAGAGATCACTATCCAATGCCTTCAGAGAGCCAGGTTTGGGGGAGGAGGGTTCTGGGGCTTTGGGTCATTCACTTCAAGAAAAATCCACCTCTGTACTTATATATGCTGTAAAAGCAAAGACACATGAATGCTTATTGTAGGTGTAACAATTTCTTCATCTAAAATTCAATTATCTTCTTTTAATAATGAATGAACAGGTAAACAAATGAGATAATTATTCAAGCAACTGAATCATACTTTTCCCTCATTACAGATGCGGCATCTGAAACTCAACCCTTTTACCCCCATTCACTATCTCCCAGCAAAGCCAGCTCTCCTTTTTGACTGTTCTGTCTTTACTGACACTACTGTCTTCTGAGCACCTTAATTATTGTCCTAACTTCCCATTCTCCCTGCTTCCATCCTTACCCCCACTTTCTGTTCTGACAGAGCAGCCCAGATATGCTTTTAGCACGGAGATCATATTGTACCACATCTGTCTGCAGAACCGTCCAGTGGCTTCACATTTCACTTGGAACAGACCAAAGTTTTTACAGTGGCCTTGTTGCTGCTCAGTCTTCAAGCATTTGGCACTTGAAGCCTTCCCCGAGACAGCTGTGTGGCTCCTTCTTTCACTTACTTGGGCCCCGTGTAAAATGTTATTTATGAGAGAAGCATCTCCAGACCAAACCACTTTATTCAAAACAGCTCTGCATTACCCCCATCTTTCAGTCCCTTCCTTTTCTGCCTTCTTAGTAGTTATCACCACCTACTGCTCATTTAGTTGTTGACTATCTTTCCCACCGAACATAAGCTGCAGGGGAGCAGGGGCTCCTCGGGCTCTGAGGTGGCCAGTACACATAAAGAGCAGTCTGTAAATATTGATTGCATGTGAACTGATGGAATGAGCAATCCAAGGGGGAGTAAGTATTTTAAGATGGTCAAAGGAGGAGGCTTTTGAAGAAAGAAAGCATTTCCAGATATGCAAGGAAAGGTCAAAGAGAAAAGAGAAGGGCAGTGATTTACCCGGAAGGGAGAGATGAAGACAAAAAGGTCGCTGGTCAGGCAGCAAGAGACACACTGGGAAGACAAGGGGACAAGGAAACCACTGCAGCCTATTTTTCTCTGGGGCATCATTTATATGAAAAAAAAACACGCCTTAAAATGCTTTTTCAAAACGTTCCAGTTCAAGATGATGAGGGAGGAAGATCCTGAACTCACCTTCTCCCAGTGAGGAGCAGACTAGAAAGAGATCGGGCAGCATCTTAAATGCCAAGATACTAAGTGTATATTTATTCAGTTGTCGAGGATCCATTTGGAGATGTTTTAAAAAGCCAATGATGCAATCAGAGACATGCTTCAGAAGAACTAATCCACAGTTGTGTAATAGATGAATGAAAGAGTGAAGCCATGAGAATTAAAAAGTGGGTTAGGTGGTTATTTAAGACAAGAGATCATAAGGGTTTGAATTATCCGTAATTCTGAAGAGACTCAGTAGACGAAGAGTATACACAATTAGTCACGTTTATCCCGGCTACAGGTTAAAACTACCTTGTAAAATTTCTAGCAACCCCATGGCTGGACCACATCCTCATTCAATTAAAGTAGAGCATCTTGTATAAGACCCATATATTCAGATTTTTTTAAAGCCCCCCAAGTGGTTCTAACATGCAGCCAGAATCGGGAATCACAACTAACAGAGGAATTAATCTCATCCCTGGGACAGTGATTCTCAAAGCGCTGTTCTTCTTAGTATCAACCAGAGATTCGTTACAAACGCAGATTTCTAATTTGTTAGAATTTGAACCCACCCAGGCCTACTGGATCAAAAACTCCATGGGTAGGACCCAGTTTCTTCATAAACACTCTGATTCTGGCGCACAGTGGTGTTTGAAAACCACTGGCCTAGGGTTGCCAGATTTAGCAAATATAATGACAGTATGTCTCATGAGGCATGCTTGTGCTAAAATATCATTTGTTGCTTATCTGATATTACAATTTCATTGGGTATCTTGTATTTTATCTGCCAATTCTAAAGAATTAGAATGGCATTACGGTTGAAATTATATTTTTAAGCATAAATGCTTGGGGAAAAAATGGCATCATCAAATAATTAAAGGAGGAGAGGTAACAGAAAGATCTGGCTTTGTTGAGAAGATCGTGGGTATGGTTGTAAACACCTTGGGATTAAGCTGTCTGGGGACATCCAGGTGAAGGCGTCACATAGCCTATATTGGAAACAGGCAGACAGAAATGTTTGTATAAATACTCTAATTAAGGAGTGAGTATCAGAGGACAAGGTGTCAAAACCCTGAGCTTTAGGGAAACATCTATTTTAATGAGAGAAGAGAGATTAGCAAGCCAATGAGATGAAGAAATCATGTCCTTTTTAATGTATTTACCACCAAATTCTTTGGATGATCATTACAGTGTAGAATATTAATTAACTATTCAATATATGCAAAAGGTGCTAGTAAGCTCTTTGAAGGCAGGGACCAGAGACATTGTACTTTACAAAAAAATTACTCACCATACATACTAGCATATTAATATACACACAGGGATTCGTCAGTTAACTTTCAATTAACCCCTTCCAAGTGAATGACTGACTGGACTAACAATGGGAAGGAAAGCTGTTTGTGCCATTAAGATATAGTTGGAATGAAAATATGCCTATCCCAGCAGTATACAATCACTCGGTGTTAGGCTCAAAGATGGAAATAACACAGCAGCAAGTAGTTTTGTTTCACTGTCTAAAAAAATAGTGGGGAGAGGGAAGGTTAATGGTATGCTTTCTATTTAGTACCACATGAAGTAACTAAAACAGCTTTACAAACAATGACACAGGATATTTGAATGGAGACCTAGTCTGAAAGGACATGAGAAAATTATAAAACCGCCAAGCTGGAGAAACGATGATATATGAAGAGTACTTAGTGCTTTATTTCCTGAATATCCTTGTGTTTTAATGGAATAGTTCTTTCTACACTAATCAATAATGCATTTTGGTGGAATGCTTTTGACTTAAAAATGCAGATGTTGTACTTCCGGCAATCCAGTCTCGACCGGCCTTGTGGTAGGTCGTGCTATCATTAAAAAAGGAAGTGGTTGTAAAAATAAGTCTTCATCTCAATGGAAGAATTTATTGCTCCAATAAAAGGAAAGGCCCCCAAGGTTTACCGACCCCACTTTACTGAAGAAAGAGAAAGTAAAGCTTAGGGATTTTTCTGTATTATATGACATGGTAGCAAACGTGGGTGGAGGTGGTGAATAGCTGAAGATATTAAAGGAAGTTCAGCCCAAGGGGAGAAATAGAGGATGGGCATTTGGTTGTTGAAATAAAAATGAACCTCATTTGGGAAGGTGCAAGCGAGAAGTAATTTGAGTCTATTTTACTCCACAGGATCTTAGCTCAATGTTTCTACTGCTCCAGTAAATCATTTATTGAAACTGCCTCTTTGGGCAGTATGTTAGTTTCCTATTGCTGCTGAAACAAATTACCATGAGCTTAGTGGCTTAGAACAACACAAATTTATTATTTTGCAGTTCTGAATGTCAGAAATCCAAAATGGGGTTTTGCTGTGCTAAAATCAAAGTATTGGCCTGGGTGTGTTGCTTCTGGAAGCTCCAGGGGAGAATCCAGATCCTTGCCTTTTCTAGTTTCTAGAGACTGCCCGAATTCCTTGACTCGTGCTCTTTCCTCCATCTCCAGAGTCAACAATGGCCAGTAGTGTCTGTCTCACATCGAATCACTGAGACACTGATGCTCCTGCCTTCCTCTTGTGCATAGAAAGACCCTTATAATTACATCTGACTAACCTAGATGATGACATCACCTCCCTTCCTCGAGGTTCTAAACTTAATCACACCTACAAAGTCTCTTTTGTCCTGTAAGGTAACGTATTTACAGGTTCCTTGGCTTAGAGCATGGACATCTTGGGAGCCATTACTGTGTCTACCATAGAGAGGTAACATCTTTTGGGATTTTTATGTGAATGTGTATGTTCCTCAGTAAACAGATTCATAAGGAGATGAGCATGGTGAGACTTTCCAGGTATGAATGATAATTTTAGTGCATCTGTGTTCTTTCTGCTTTGTGCCTCACCAGCAGTCATAAAAATGACCATTAGTATTTAGGCAGTGATATTTCTACTTACTCAAAGGGCAAGAGAGAAGCCATTTTAGCTCTTTTATAGATCTCAAGGCTATTGAAAAGTCACCAAGACTAAGACCTTATTATGGCCATAAAATATATTTCACATAAAGATGCATCAGAAATGGTGTATAGTGGGAAGGGTAACATTTTACCTGGTCTTGTTTAATGTTATCCTCACTCTTCATGAGAAACAGGGGTAGGGGAAGTCTCAGAGAAGCAGAGCTGCTAAAAGAGAGAGAAGATGAAACCATCCACGTTGCTGAAAGGAGATGAGATACTGGTGAAATCACTGAAGCATCATCAACGTGGAGGAAAGGTCTGAGCACAGTAATTAAACCGGGCAGGGAGCATAGACTACAGCAGCATGCGTCCAATAGGAAACGAGGTAATAAGACTGCAGGTGAATGCTTAGTTGGGAGGGAGGAAGAAAGCAGGTGGCGTTGGAGCAGTGGAGGGGAATTTGTGAATGGATCACTTAAGATAGAATACCAAGTACACATCCAGGTCCTCAGCAGTTGTTAAATAAATAGATGAAATAACCAATGATGATGGTCTTTTGATCAGTGAACATGTCCAAGCTCTTGACTTGCGGAGTTCATCCGGGCACTCAGGTGAGAATCGGGAGATGTGTTAATGAAAGCAGCACACACAATAGAGAAGATGGGGATCTGAAGGGGAAAGAAATTCAGAAAGGAGAGCAACAGCCGTTCCGTTCATCTTGTACCCAAGAGAACAGAATCAGCACAAAAGAAACGCAGCTACAACATGAAAAAGCATGTAGTTGTTAATAGTATAATAAAAGGGAATTAAAGCAGTCAAATCAATGCTTCAAGAGGCAACTTGATAGTGACAGCTCAGATCTTCACACACGGGGCTCTGTTTTTGAAGTAGATTCAGTTAAAACACTTGTAGATTATTCTGCAGGATCAGAGTGGGCTGGGATAGGTAGACCAAAGGCAGAATAAAAAAATGTGACTTAATAGAAACATTATCGGACATAAAACAAAAACAAAAAAAAATTTTGTCTCTGAAAAGCCCATGAGCAGCAGGGCAAAGTAGAATAACTGAAAAAAGAAATGTTTTTGTTCTCTGTAAAATGGAAAGGACTTGAACATGCTTTTGTCTGAGAAGCTATGTTAGTGTACTAATATGAATGTGCTCAGTCTTCAATTCCACAAAAGCCAACTGAGGAGAAAATGCATTTATCCCAATTAGAATCTGCAGCAGAGTGGAAGAGCGAGGAGGCTCTGGCAGATGAAAGCGTGTCTCTGGAACCAACAACCCCTGTTTGTGTTTGCATCACAAACTTTTTTGGGTTTTTCATTTTATGTGTTTGGTTTATTGGATTGTGAACACTTTTAATTATGCAATAAATTATGCAATAAATTTAATTATGCAATAAAACGAAGATGCAAGCAATGCAAGAGTCTTTGAAACACTCCTTTTCACATTTTCCCAAATCCCCCAATCCTGTCCCCCATCCTTCCTCAAAGTAAACGTTCATAAGAATCTAGAGTATTTCTTTTTGGATAACTGTCTGCATATTCGTATGAAATATATATACAAATATTTAGGATGACTTTTAATGAACTTATGCCTATTGTTCTATTTTCATTTGATTTAATAATATATATTAAATTCCTTTTCATCACTCTCTGTCCTAAATCTTCCATGGTATTCCACAGTACCATAATCCATTTAACTACTTCTCTATTGATAGACATTATTTAGAGTTTTCTAGTATTTTGTCATTATACAAAATATGCTTGCTGTGAATGGTTCTTTTATATGCACACACATATGTATATATTTATTTTTTGCTTTGCAGAGCAAATTGCTAAAAGTAGAGTTTTTATGTCAAAGGGTATGCGCATTTTCTTCTGAAAAAAATGTTTCTCAAACCATTTTCCAAAATAACAGTAGCAGTTTATACTTCCGCCAAAAGAAAATGAACATGCCTGTCCATCTAAGTCCTTATGAACCTAAATATCATTGATTTAATGATTTAAAATTTTCAAGTCTATTACTAAAGACAGCAAGATGTTTATAAATTATCTTATAATAAACAACATAAAAAAATTCAAATATGATAGGTAAAAAATGGTTTATCATTAGAGTTTTAATTTGTAATTACATAGTTATTAATGATGTTTAGTATCTTTCCCAATGTGATTAACAATGTGCATTTTGCTTTCTGGAAATTGCTTGCTTTATCTTTTCCTGATTTTTCTACAAAATTATTTGTATTTTTTTTTCTTAATTGGGAGTGTTTTAGTCAGTCTGGGCTGTCATAACAAAATGCCATAGACTGGGTAGCTTATAAGCAACAGAATTATTTCTCACAGTTCTAGAGGCTGGATCAGGGTGCCAGCTTGGTCACGCGAGGTCCCTCTTCCAGGTCACAGACTTCTCATTGTATCCTTCCATTTTTCATGGTGGAAGAGACAAGGGAGCTCTCTGCGGGCCCCTTTTCCAGGAGCACTAATTCCATTAATGAGGGCTCCATCCTCATGACCTAATCACCTCCCAGAGATCCCACCTCTTAATACCATCACCTCCGGCATTAAGTTTTCAACACATCACTCTTGGTGGGACTCATTCAGACCATACAGAGAGGAACCTCAGCATATCACGAATATGAAATTTTTGCGTGATGTTTGTTACAATTATTTTATTCATTGTCACGTCTTACAGATATTTCCCTCTATTTTTAGCCTGCCTCCCTGTGTTTTTATTAGTCCTGCATAGTGCATTTCATCAAATATTTTCTCAGCATCTATCAATTAATCATAAGAGTTTCTCATTACCATCATACCAATCTTTCTCTACTG
This sequence comes from Ursus maritimus, assembly GCF_017311325.1. Lineage (NCBI taxonomy): Eukaryota > Metazoa > Chordata > Mammalia > Carnivora > Ursidae > Ursus > Ursus maritimus. The sequence goes on from NW_024425008.1 coordinate 19,284,520, forward strand.
AGATAAACGCACCTATTTCATTTATTATTGCCGAACAACAAACCATGCCAAATATGATGGCCAAAAAAAACAAGCATTTTATGGTACTCACGAATTCTGGGGTCTGGGCAGGACGTGGATGGGCAATTCCCTTGCTCTTTGTGGCATCAGCTAAGTGGTCCTCAGCTGGCAGATGGGCTGGTCAGGAGGTTCCCAAACCGCTTCACTCCATGTCCAAGACTAGAGGATGACAGGAAGGCTGAACTTACTTGGGACTACTGACTGGGGTCCCCACATGTGGTCTCTCCACCATGATAGTTTCCGAGTTGTTGGAATTTCTTATATGACAATTGGCTTCCACCAGAGCAAATACCGCAAGAGAAATAGGAAGAGCTACTTGCCTTTTTATGACTTATCCCTGAAAGTCATACAGCTTCACTTTTCTCATACTGTATTGACCAAAACAGTCATAGGTGCCCCACTCCCCTTTACCCTCTGATTCCAGGAAAGGGACATAAAACCCAACCTCTAGGGGGAAGTATTAAAGAAAGTGCAGACATTTTTTAACAGCCATACCACCTAATCAAGATATAATTTTACTCTGCTATTAGATTCATTTTGCTTATATATCATGAAATATTTTTGTGTCAGTGTTGCTTTGTAAAAATAGCACTTTAGCTGCTTATCTTGGGACTTTATGACTACAAGACCCACAACAGCTCAAAATGATCCAAGGTCTTAAAGCGCTGGCTTCCTTGGCAGTTGTCTCCTCCTCTCTAGAAGCAAGGATTGTGTTTTGACTTGTCTTCCTCACTCCCTACCTGGGTGGAAGCCACAGCAGCTCTAGCACTCAGGTCTGACCTGGTCATGTGCACAGAAGCTCAGAGTACCCCAGGAGCTGCCAGAAGAAGCCACAAGAATGGAGTACTGAAGAGCTCCATGGAGAGCACTTGACCTAATGAGAGACAGGAGCTGGAGAAGACTGGGAAGATAGATTAGTTGCCCTTGCTCCCCATGAAGGACTTCTCCCACACACAGTCATTTCAGCCGGCCAGTCTAGGGACATTCAGTGTGATCAAGCAATCGGTTTGGGTTTTGGTTTTTGTGTTTTGCTTTGTTTTGTTCTGTTCTGTTTGATAAGTGTGGCAAGCTTAGTAGCATACTCCCTGAATTTGTTTTCCCTCTTTCCCACTTCCCTTCCCTTTTTTCCTCTACCTGTGCTTTCCTGGCTTTATATCCCTCAATAAAGCACATGGGTTTGGTGTAGGCTCTTATTTCTAAAGAATTCACACTGAGACACAGCATTATACTACCATTATAAAAGTACACAGGGGAGTTTCTATTTTTCATTTGCTCTGGAACAGTTTGTATAAAATAGAAATAGCTCCTCTACCATTTAAATTTTGGGGGAGAGTACAGTAATTGATCTTCTCAGGTTTTAAACTCCTTGATCTGATTTTTGGCAATTTATATTTTTCTAGAAAATTGTCCTGAGACTTTCTATATGCAACTTGTTACCTATTAAATACATGGCTTTTGATAAACTTCTCGAAAAAGAAGAAAGAAAAACACTGATTGATATTTATCTTGTCTCTATCACGAGTTAGTATGTCAGGTGGGACAAGTAAATGAACCAATCTGTGTTTCAGTTCATTCATCTGTAAAATAAGAAATTTAGACTAGAATATTGCTCTTTTCTTTCTGGCTCCCAAATCTTTGATGCTATATGACTTTGGTTCCATGTTATCTGAGGAGTAATGCCAGAGATTTGCGCACTGTATGCCAACATTTAACCATCCATGTGACCAAGAGAAAGCTAATTCATTTCTCAAAAAAAAAAAAAAAAAGTAATAAATTGAAGCAGAGTTAGTGATTATTAATCAGAGGAGACACTGAATTCCTAAGCAACATATATCAGAATGCTCACCATCAGATTTTGATAATATTCTTGACGTGCCAACACACTCCCACTGCCATGGGAGGACATTATGATCATTGGGGTCTCACTGGAAATTTTATGAAGAAAAATGTTTGGAAACTTTTATCAATAATAACGATGAGAGAGAACGAACAGGTAGAGGATGGAAGACATATTTATCAAAATAATAAATTATTTATTATAAATAAAATTAAATTAATATTAATTAAATTAATAAGAAATGTTTATCAAGGTTGGTTCACAGTATTAATTTAATTCAAAAATAACCCCCATGAAATAGATACTACATGAAATGAGCATTCTAAAATCACTACCATTTTTATGATTCTAAAAATACAGACTTCCAGAAGTAGAAGAATAAGAGCAAGTTTTCAACACCAAACTGGATATAAATTATACACACACACACACACACACACACGACTTTAAAAACAGAAAATAGTGTTAATTACACATTAAAACTTCCAGCCAAATATAGTGCAAATTGTATTTGAAGACAGGCTCTAAAAAAGTCATTAAGAATGGAGGGAAAAAAAATAAAAGACCAAAGATGTAAGTTACCAGAAAGATTTTTAAAAATAAAAGCATGTGTAAATCTATAAAACTTAAATGCAAACAAATAGAAAACAACAGAAATTATAATACTACTAACATCAAGGTAGATTAAAAATAAAAGCATTTAAGGGAAACAAACTCCTCGAGGAACATTCCATGGTAAAAAGTTTAATGTGAAAAAAAGAAATAACTCTGCTAATTTTTGTGCACAACATAAAACAGAAAGAAGTAAAACCGAACTGTTGAAAATACAAAGGGAGGGGAGCCTGGGTGGCACAGTCGGTTGAGCTGCCAGCTCTTGGCTTCACCTGCCGTGATCTTGGGGCGTGATCTCCGGTGGTGAGATCGAGCCCCACTTCAGGCTTCAGGCTCGGGCTCAGTGCAGAGTCTGCTTAAGACTCTCTCTGTCTCTCCCCACCGCATGCTCACTCGCTCTGTCTCTAAAAACATCTTTTTAAAAAAAAATACAAAGGGAAACTGACAAAACCATAACAGAGAGAGGCCCTTGCTTAATTACATGTCTTTATATAGCAAGTTTTAGAAAACAAGTACATTTCGGATATGAATAATATAGCTTCAAACCAAGATAATCAAACTGAAAACTATAGATACAGAGCAAATTTAAAAGCAGTCAGAAACAAAAAAGACATTATGTAGGAAATGTAAAGGGCCTGGTAGGAAGTTTGAAGTATAAAGTAGTACAATATTGACTCTAAATAGATTTCAGAGTGCATATTGTCAGGGTTTCTCGGTCTTAGCAGAATTGACATTTGGGTTTTTTTGTTTTTTGTTTTTGTAAAGATTTTATTTATTTATTTGACAGACAGAGACAGGGAGAGAGGGAACACAAGCGGGGGGAGTGTGAGACGGAGAAGCAGGCTTCCCGCTGAGCAGGGAGCCCTATGCGGGGCTCCATCCCAGGACCCGGGGATCGTGACCTGAGCCGAAGGCAGACGCTTAATGGCTGAGCCATCCAGGTGCCCCAGAATTGACACTTCGGGTGGGATAACTCTTTGTTGCAGGGGTCACTCCAATGCATTGTAGCATTCTTAGCATCACCCCTGGCCTCCATCAGCTAGATTTTTAACAACCAAAATTGTTTTCAGATAAAACCAGATGTGGGGGGCGGGGTGGGGGAGTGGGGGGAAGGCTGGGAAATCATCCCTGATTGAGAACCACTGCCCTACAGCAATCATTAGAGGTATAGAACCCATAAACAAATACGGACTATTAAAAAATATTCAATAACTCCAACGAAGTCTGGAAAGAAGCAGGAGGCAGTCAAAAAATAAAAAGGAAATTGATATATTTAAGATGCTATATTTAAATTAAAACATCAATAATTACATTAAATACACGTAAAATAACACAACAGAAATTGTCATAATTATATTGACAAAAATCAAGACCCAATTGTATGGTTTCTACATGAAAAGCACTTTAAATATAAACACCCAAATAATTTTAAAAATAAAACAATGGAAAAAAGATACCCCTTCCAAACAGTCTGCATAGGAAACCAGGAGTGGTTATATTAATATCAAACAAAGTGGACTTCAAGATAAGAAATACCAAGATAAAGAGTAACTTTTAAAATGGTAAAAGGGATAATAAATTACAATAACCCTAAATATGTACACACCTAGTAAGATAAAACCCTATAACAGAGACCATGCACCTAATAACCCAAAATTCACGAACTGTAAGCTCTATAAAGACCATTTCCACCATATGCTCGCACACTGCCTTGCACATAGTAAATGGCCATCAACACATCTTATTAATTTTTAATGTATCATAATTGATTTAACACTCTCCTTCAGATTTAAGCTGTTTCCAATCTTAAATGGGTTTGCTCTAAGTGACTGCAGGGTTCCTGGGATGACTTTCCTCAGACTTTTGTTCTTGATCAACGGGTCTATTTTACTCTCTTTCATGCTATAAATATTTAATTTGGTCATGGAGTCTGCACTGCCTACTTGGGAGCATATTCTTTGAATGAAAGAAACCATGAGATTCTTTTCATTTCTTTTTAGATTACTCAGCTGCTCTTCCTTTTTTCCCTTATGATCCCTTGACTTTTAAATGTACAAGATAGAAATAATCCTGAAAATGTTACTTATGACCCAACAAAATAGATTTTTATTTTTCTTTAATATACTACATGTGAAGGCATTCAGAAAGCTGGAGGTTGCTTTTCAGTCTCCACATATATGAATAAAAATATAAATGAATGAATAAAAATCAGCAAACAGTTAGACTTAAGATTGTTTTCTCTGTATTACCACACTATCCCAGTAATGGTAAGAAATCATTATGGCACTCAGTACAGCATTAGAGAAAGAACACTGGCCTTAGACTCAGGAAACCCAGATTTCAGCCCATCTCTGCCATTGCCAGTTTCGGAACGTTGAGCTATTTCCTAAATATAACTAATTTTGCATTTCCTATTTTAAAAAATTGTTAGAACAGCTTATCCCCAAGGTTTATGGTGAAGATCAAAGAAGTTCCTGGATATAAACATACTTTGTGAATTTTCATCTAATTACAAAATGTCTTCATTTTTTAAAATTTTGATTTAAAAAGTCAAAAATATTAGAGAATCTATATCGCTTAGCATTACTTCTACGCACACATAACAGATAAACTCACAAAACCGCTTTTTCTTGTCTTCATACACCACCAGCCCGTGAGTAGGCCCCTGTGGCGTTTCTTGGTGAGGCTGGGTAGGACTGAGACTATTTCTCTGTACTCTATCCCTCTCTGCAGGCTGGCTTCCAGGTTCATGCTTGCGAAGGAAAGCTGCAAAATAGCTACCAAAGTCACATCACTAATGAAGGCAGGAGGTAAAGGGGAAAGGGGCTGGGCCAGCCTCCGACCCTTCTAAAAAAAGCAAAGGCTTCACTCCTCTAGCAGATGTGGTGGATTAGGTCTCACTGACCACACTAGTGTCACACGTGCATCACGAGACGCACCTGCTGGGAGAGCGCCCTCTGGGTCCTGCACGTGGGCACATCTCCTGCTCATTCAGAGCCGAGATTCTGGGAGCAAAGATGAAAGGCCGTTGAGGAGGCAACAGCATCAGCCACAGGCTCTCCAGGGTGAGAAAGCATCTCTCTCTTCAAGCCCCTACCCAATCTCCCCACCAAATCCCCGCCCGCCCTCGTAAATCATTTTCTTAACCAGTGTAAATTTTGAGTTTCGTTGCCTACACTCTCTTCAGCTCACCTCTTTGTATCCTCAGGACCACTTACAAAACCCGGATGTTGTTTAGGCTCTTCAAACATTCAACCAGCTAGTCTTCAAGTACCAAGTGGGTTTACTATTTGGAGGCAAGAGTGCACTCACTGGAGCTTTTTACGGGACAGGTTCTAAGACAATATTTAGGTAAGAAGTAGAAGCATGTTCATAATGTAAAAATCACGACAACCATACGTAGTAAAGTCATCCTATAACATTTGGGAAAACTTCTTCCTCAGAATAATATATGGTAAATTTTATTATGATTAAAAACATGGGAAGCTTTACACTGTGCTACAGGAGGTCTTGAAGCCATCCCACACCCAGCCCCTACGCCCTCACTTCTGTATCTTCATAGGGCTCAAACTAACCATCTTCCTTTGCGTACTTACTCTATCCTGGGTATTGAGCCAATATGCATAATCATTTTACCTCTTATGACCTCAAGAACAGGGAAAACTGTACAATGCTTCCTATTTTATATAGAAAGAAAGGTTTCAAAAGGTGAAGTTATTAGTAAACTCTGTTAAAGTTCAAGTAATTTTAACAATAAGAGTTACAAAGCTTTGTAAGAAATTGTGACAAGAATTATTACCCAATTTTTCCTGAATCTAAGTGGCATTTCCTTGCTACTGTGCACTCATGAAGAAGAACACAGGTAAGATTAATAGATCCATACTCCATCTTTTTTACTTAACTATTTTCTCAAATACCTCAGAAAGGTTTCTGTTTACAAAAATGCCATTTTACCTAACGTTAATGCATGCAAAGAGTTTAAAATATCTTTTAAGTAAGAGAAACAGGGAAACTGTAATGGCAATGCTTGTGACTATTCATGCTACTTACCAAGACTGATATTATCATCGAACTCGTTATCTCACAAATCAAAAATAATAATAATATTGAGGAATATTTTGACGTGACTAGAGATTTTATGAAACGTTAAGAAATATCCTCAAGCCTCAGTAGCCATGCTTATGTCATGAGAATTGTGTTTTGTAAGTGAGTTTAAGTAAATATTTTATCTAAGGAGGCTAGTCAATGGCCAGATTTCTAAAAGCCAGAATGAAATCCCAAAGATTGAATACCTCCAAAACAGCTACAACTTCATTTTGCAAACCTTTTTTGTATGTAGTCTAAAGCTCTGAACAATAACAATACATTTTCAAACATGACAAGTACAATAAAATCCATTTAAAAAAAAAAAGCAGAAGTAAGCAAAACTGGTTTCAGATGTGACTCCAAGGTGACTTGCGCAGCTAGTGAAAGGTGAACGAGCTTATTTGATACAAAAATCTGAGATGTGAAACACTGCAAACAGCAGGCATTGGAGACTGTCCAATTTAGCCTACTTGACCTTGCCCCATCTCTTCATGGCCAAGTTTGGAATTCACCACTCTAACATGTTCTCCCCAGTTCAACCCCATTCTTCGACAGAAGCAGCACAGAGGCAGAAGTGCGGAGGGTGAGATGCATCTATGAGACATTTATACGCCGAGGGAGACTTTGAAGTGGGAGACTGGAAAGGTAAGAAGTAATCTGGAGATGGAAGTAATTAAAAAATAATGCTGTTTTTCACTGAAAACCATAGAGAGATATAAATGGTGTAAGAGCTTCCACTTTCTAACTAAGGTGTTGTTTGCACACTGGAGAACTGCTAAAATATTTACATCTTTAAGTGCATGTAGACAGATTTTTCTCCTTTTGCCACTGTCCCCAGAGAAGAAGAGAATATTCTGGAAGCACACTAATACAGATGATTTCCATTTCCAGAGGCTACTCCTGAGGATAACTCTGAAAGAGGAATGGGGTGGAATGAGGTAATCAAAAGTCATCTCTCCTCAGCCCAAACTACATAAAAAAAGACACTTGGTGTGGTCCTCGACACAGAAAGAAGCCTTTGCTACTGCTAGGGTCATCAGGAAGTAGTATCTCATAAGTAAAGCCAAACTGCCATGCAAGGACACTAAAAAACCACTTGGTCCAATAAGCCTCAAATTAAATAGCAAAAGTATATTGATTCTTCAAATGAGCTTAAGATGATCTGACTGTTTATTAAGCCATTGAACCAACATATTTATTAGAAGCTGCTTTAAGTAGATTACTAATAAATAACTACTTTTAGTGATTATATTTGTATACATGTATGTGTGTGTGTGTGTGTGTATATATACATATATATATATATATATATATATATATATCTTATTTTTATATTCATGCCCTTAAAAGAAAGATACTCATTCTCTTCTAAATAAAAGGAGTTATAAGGCCAGAATTCTGTCTCACTCTCTAGAAAATTGATTGTGTCCATGAGTCAGACACTAGCCAATCCTGTGTGCAGAGTAATAGGTCCAGAAAATCAGATTTGATCCATGCAGGATTCTCAGACAGAGCTGCCCTCATCCTGACCCTCTCGCACATTCACTTTCCACTGAAGCTGCCTGTAGACAAGTACAAAGATTTCAAGCTTTGCCACTCTTCTGCCTCATGTGACATTCTCAGAAAGGACAGCACAGCAATCACTGTTTTGTATTTACTAATGTCATGTTGTGGGTACTGCCCAGATGTCATCTATTAATGTCATATTTCAAACGAGAGGCATCAGCAAAGCATGATCCTACATTCTGCCTCATAAATTACTCCCCTGGTTCCTCCTATTTGCCAGACATTCTCTAATGACCTTTCTACCTGCTGATCTTCCAACAAGTAACCGTGTACCGAAAAATGATAAAGATGAACTTCTAATCATGACCAACGTTCTTTGTACTTGAATGAATGTCCTCAAAAGCCTGTGGATGCAATTAGGTATCACATAGGTCTTGACAATATCCATCATCCAAATTGCCTCTTCACACTTTTCTTTCTCTTGCAGCTTTCATACTCATCCTGAATTCTTTATCGTGAGAACTCCCTTATTTTCTAGCAATCGCTTTGTATAAGCCTTTTCCCCCCTCTAGCGGAAGTACTCCTTACAAATCTCTAAATCCTTAAATTTTTCCTTCTGTATGATTATTTCCATCCTGAAATGATAGCACAACTAATAAATCTTGCCATGCATTTAAAATTGTGTTTATAATACAATAAATAAAACAAAAATTGCTTTGGCAGAAGTCTCTGCTGGATGATTTTGTGTACCAATAATCCCATCTCCGCCATTGGCAAGTAGACTGCTTCAGGTGTCTCTCTTTTAGATTCATCCAGTGTAGGTAAAACTAGGACTTGGTTAGAGCACACTTTTCCCCTTATCTGATTGTAGCTTTTCACTGCCTTTGAGCTGTTTTACAACTCTATAAATTGTAGATAACAGATAGCAATGGCAAAATAATTCTTGTCTATAGAAATGCAAATAAATTCTGTCTGGGGAAGTTCAATTGACTTCTTTCCATCCCCCTGTGGAAAAGCCAGTTATCTATTTGTAAATTTATTTCGACATAGATTTACTTCATATAAATTCGTGCATCTTTGACTTTTTTGAACATCTGTCTGATTCCCTCATTAATAATGAGTTAAATAAAATATTTAACTTGTGTTTATGTTATGTCTGTTTGAAATTCAAGGTTTACCTTTTTTTGAGAAATAATTCCTTAACACTAGGATTCACGGGCCAACCAACACTGTGTAACTTGAAGCCATGGACTATGAAGACACGACTAAGAGTACACTTACCTACAATTTATTATGTTTGGTCTATGTTCAGGAAAATGACTGAAAACCCTTTTAAAATTTTTGTATATAATTTACAAAGTCCCCAGAGAGCCAACAACTCAAGATGTTGTCAATTAAAGAAGTTAAAATGCAAAAGGTTGAAACGTTAAAACAATGAAAGTAAATTACTCAACTCTATCTCCCCTTTTCTTTTCTTCCTTTTTATATTCTCTGACCCTCAACATTAAAAGAAAAAAAAAAGGATAAAAGAAATGGCCAAAGAACATTCTCTCTTGATTATATTTAGAAAGAAATGCTAGATATAGGAATGTCCCTGAATCTATAGCTTTTCAAACAAGAGCATTCCATTCAGTTCTTCTAGCTCCTTACTGAATCCTAGTGGAATGTGATGAACACAAGTTCTGTCTTGGGATCCTGGTCACTGCAGTGTATGGAATGGAGCACGGGCAGAGGTCCAGATCTCCAGCTCCAGACAGTGGGAGTTCAGATTCTGGCTCCACGAATTATGTGTGGGTCTTGTCAAGTCATATAATTCCTCTGACCTTCCGGTAATTCACGTACAAAACTATGATAGTAGTAATAATAATAATGACATTGCTTTATAGAATTATCTGAGGTTTCAATGAGAAACTACCTATGAAGCTCCAAAAAAAAAAAAGGCCTGTCATGTGGTAGTCACTCAATAAACAACATTATTATTATTATTATCATTATCCCTTCTTTGATGTGCTCCCAAAGAGTTGTTTAAATTTGTTCCTAAACATCAACACCGCCTACCAGATTTCAAAATCACCTAAGGTAAAGGAAGTCCTATCGTGTACCTACAAGAACACAAAGAAGATGTCTTATACACATAAAATCAAGAAATAAAGGATCTAACACACACAAAAATAATTAGTTAAAATAGTTTGTGTCATAATCTTAATGTCAGGTGAACATGTAAAGTGGCCATTATAGTGGACTTCCATAACAACTACTCTGATAATTAAGGAGATCTCACCCAAACAGTAGACTTTACTTGAAAATCAGACTACATACAACCTTCTCTTCCAAAACCTTTGTCCTCTCTATTTGGTTGAAGCTCCATTGCACTTAAAAATAAATATGTAAGTAAATATTTGTTTTATATGTTAAATATATATATATAATACAAAATTTTATATATATAATTATATATATATACATAAGTGTGTATATACACATATGTATGTATATATTATATGTCTGTATATTTATTTGTATGTATATATATATGTATGTATATTTATATGTATGTATATAACCACCATTAGAAGCAGTGCACCTGCCTCTTTGAATAATTAAAAAAGTCAAGGAATAGCTGAGTTTTACAGATAAGACACGGGGTCTCATCAACTGCATGATTTGTGGTCAGTAACAAATTCACTCAATTTTAGTTGCCCCATTGGTAATAAGAATTCTAAGATGGTCAATTCTTTTGATACAATCACACAGTAAAGATAAATGAGACAAAGGATGAAAAAAAAAATCTGTGATCAATTTGCAAGATAATGTGCTATATTAATCCAAGTTGGCACGACTCTGAAGAACACAAATGTAAGCACTTCAGATGCAGTAACTAGATGTCTGATGCATAAAAGACACTATTTTCCCACCTGCTCTCTCTTCCTATACCCTTTCCAGGTGCTGCTGTATAATTTTGCTCACAACCAGGCAATTGCATCCCCTGAATTGTGTGGTTAGTCAGCTAACCATCTGCTTTCTAGGAGCAGTCATGTGTTGGGTTCACAATTTTCTTGATTCAAACCATGAGGAGATTGTAAAAATCTCAGGTGCAATATTTGAGGCATTATTTATTCTGGGATAATGAACTATAAAGATGAAGATTTTGACCACCCTTGACTTGCCGGTGAAGTTCTTAGGGCATTGGAGAACAAGGTTGGGGAGGCAAGGAAGGTAGAGATCATGGTCACTTGATATGTACATACAAATATAAATGAATGTATATTACTATTTTTTTCTTGATTGCACTTCCTCCTAGCATCCCAAACTGAACAGGCTGTAAATGTATGCCTCCAGACACCCAGAGAAAAGCAGCAATCTTAATTAGCCAAATTAAAACAGTAAGACACATCCGATTATCCCTTTTTAGTCTAAACCAGCTTCTAAAATGACAACTGATGTGAAAATAATTAAAACAAGACAGACTGGAAAAAGAGGAGAAATAATGTATTTAGATTTTGAAGAGAAGTAATTAGTTTTGGCAGGTTATTTTTTTTATGTAAATTGAAAAATTAGGTCTCCTAGGCAGAGGCGATACATTCAAGTGTCTGCGTTTCTGGCACAACACGGGAGAAGAAAAAGTTATAATGAAAAGCAACAAAGATGAATTTCAAGCAAGGAAAAGACTCTTTAAATTGTTACTTTTTTAAAAGGAAGACAGATTTCCAAAGAAAATAGAATTTGTAAAAATCTGTCTCAATAGTTCAGTATTGCTGTGGAGGAGAAAACAATCTTACTAATTTCCTTAAATTGTTTGTCTTCAATGCAGATAACGATTTTTTTTTTTAAATTTAAACAGCTGTCTGTTCTTGTGTCATTCTGTGTTAACATTCGTAAGTTATTCTTCCTTCAAATTGTCCTTTTTATATAGTTTTACTTCTTCATTTCAGCTGCTTCGTTTTCCGTAGAAACCTAGACCGGTCCTTACTTGATCTTGAACTTGTGATATGCCATCCATGCACTGCTCTTGTCTGGGTTCACCCACACACATGGCTTCAACCACCACAGCAAAACAACTGACTCCAAAATCTATGCCTCTAGCACTGTTGTCCACACTTAAGGATATAGCTACCTACACTGTCCTGAAATACACAGCTCTTCTTGCTGCCTTAATTTACCCAGGATTCCTGCAGAAACTACGCAGTGCCCTGACACAAGAATGAACAGGATACACAGGAAATAGGAAGAAGGGAATGGTAAATTCTACCTGAGTTTTGGAGTACAGGTAGGGAGAGAGGGATGGTTAGGAAGAAAAGGTTTCTTCGTAGACAGCTGATCTTCCAACCCCCATGCTCCAATAGCCACAACTGCCTTAATAAAAGAAAATTATTTGGGGGATAAATGAAAAAAGAGTACACTCGTCAGCTTCAATGAGCCACTAGTGAGATGAAGGTACGTGCATAATACACACATGCATGTTTCTAGTTCAATAAAAACTAGTAATTAAGACCAAGCCACTCTTTTAAACCAAGTCTTTAGTTAATTAGATGATTTCCCATCTTCGTATGTAAAATAGACACAGAAGTTTTAATACATATGATGCTATTGAGAATCCTTGGCATTCTATGATTTATGTGTACAAACTGCCATATCCATTTATGGCCTAGCATAATTCAAGAAGTCTGTGGGTTTCACAATTTCATTGAAGAGTACCTCCAGAAATCTCACATTCTGCTATAATCTTCTTCTGTGCAATGAGGTAGGCTTGAAGAAAATGAATTAAAGTACTCAAAGAGGCCTGTGGTCTAATGCTGATGGAGAAACATGCAGTATACTTGCCGCAGTGTTTCCCCTTCACAAAGGAAAACTGTATTTCCAGCCTTCTTGGAGTTAGTCGGACACTGTGTGACTGACATTTCATCACTGGGAATACGAACCCAAAACAAGGCAGTTAAAAGTTGGTACGTGTCCTTCTTGATATCCCTCTCATATCTGTGCACTGAAAGCGAACAGCTTGCACAGTGGAATTACAGGGTAGCTCAGACCCTGAGCCATAATTTAACAGCCAAGGAGAACAACCTGATCCATGAGTCAGAAATAAACCATTTTGCTGATAAGCCACTGAAATAATGGAGATTTATTTGTTGTCACCGAATAGTGAACCTATCCTAACCAACACAATGTTATAAGAAACTGATCCACCAATACTTTCCCCCTAAGTGAAATGAAGAAGTAATATCAAAAAACTATTGATATTTTGGGGCACTGGGGTGGCTCAGTTGGTTAAGAGTCTGACTTCGGCTCAGGTCATGATCCAGGGTCCTGGGATCGAGCCCCGCAGCAGACTCCTTGCTCAGCAGGGAGTCTGCTTCTCCTTCTGCCTCTACTGCTCCCCCTGCTTGTGCTCTCTCTCTGACAAATCAATAAAACCTTAAAAAAAATTACTTATATCAACTGCACATAGTCATTATGAATGAAAATACTATATAGAGTTAATATTTAAAACTAGAGCTCTGAGGACAAATGGCCTAAATTCAAAATCTGACTCTGTCTTTTATTTGGTGGATGGTCCTGGGCAAATTGATTAACCTCCCTGTGCCTCAATATCCTTATCTGTAAAATGGGGATAGTATCATTATCCACCTCATGTATTTCCATAAAGACTAAATGAACTATTTCCTGGAAAGAATCTACCATGGTCCCCAGGACGTAGCAAGCCCTATTGATAAATATTTACTGTTATTGTTATGCAGAGGTAGAACTGTCCATAGTTCTGAAGGAGCAGGCTTTCCAAATTTAAGTTTATACAATTGGCTAAAATGTTTTGGTGTTCCTTTCAATAGTCTCTACAGAGGATAGCTGAGATGTATAGTCAGGCAACAAGAGAGGGATGCTTCTTTTCCTGAGCCTTGAAGCTTTCTGACAATGTCTGACTAGAGACCTTACCTGGCAGCCCATGCAATGCACTAGATAAATGGTGAGATCCTTCTAATGCCAACGAAGTTTTATAGACAACAGTACTGACTATTTACAACCTCAGTAAAACATTTTACAATTTTACTGATACCTCTTAATTTGTGTATTTGTGTCAAATGAAATGGCAGGAAGGGCAAAAAACAACAACAGCAACAACAACGACAAAACAATTCAACTGGTCACAAGGCTAATCTAATAAGAGCTTATGAATATAACATTTTCTTAAATTCTATACTGCACTGCATGCAATTATCCTCATATGAAAAAGAGATGTATCCTGATTTCCAACTCTAAGAATCTGAGAGTCTGTGTACACATATTACCATGTTTATATAATTTTTAAAAAGGACAGACATTTACATGTATGGACTTAAGAACAACTATTGCCAGGTACTCCCTCCTACCTTTGAGATACTCCTGGGCAAGAGAACCAAGCCTAGGTATATAAGAAACTACCTTTGCGAAAGGAAATCCTTTGTTCAAATATTTTTAGGTACCTTGAATGTGTCCCCCTATTCTTTTTTATATATACCTGAGTAATACCTCTTTTCCTAATTTTTAGTTAAAATTATAACCCCTTATAAGGGCTCACAGTCCTATTAATAAATACAGTGTCATTCTTTGACCCTGAATTTGGCAAAAACCTCATCTCCTAAAATATCCCCATATTAATGATAATGGTGATGATGTTGATGATGATGATGATGGTGATGATGAGTTTAAAAGTTAAAAAATTTATTGACTATTTACTATTTGCCAGATGATCTATTAAGCTTTTATACTTAATCTTCATTTAATCCTAATAATAACCCTAAAATAAGATATTACCATCATCATTTTATGGATAAGAAAAATGTGGTTTAGAGAGATTAATAAGCATGCTGAGGTCCTACAACTAAAGGTCGCACATGGTAGATGTGGAACTCGAACCCAGCAGGCAAGCTCTAATTTCTGTCTACTTAACCACCACAATATATTACCTCCCATTGCCTCTCTCTTCCATTCTCTCCTGGTTATAGCATATCTCTTGAAGCATAACAGTTGTGATATATCTAAATTATACAAAGTGCTCATGAATCACGTTTTCATAAACATGCTGATTCTTAATTCAAACAATAGCTCTTTCACTTTGCCCTGTAAAAGAAATGAAAGTCACTCACCTCCCCTGGCCTCAGATTTCTCACCCGTCAAATAGAAAAATAATACCTTTCTTACTTAGTTGTTTAAAGAGATTTTATTTATTTATTTATTTGAGAGAAAGAGTGCAAGCAGGAGAAGGGAGAGGGACAAACAGCCTCTGCACTGAGTGCAGAACGCGGAGCCCAACACAAGGTCCTGAGATCAGGACCTGAGCTGAAATCCAATCGGTAGCCCAACCAACTAAACCACCCAAGTATCTCTTCTTTTTTTTTTTTTTAAGATTTTATTTAGTTAGTTAGTTATTTAATATTTTTTAAAAGTTCTTCAAGCAATATTAATCAACAGCAAATAATAGATTGGTTGGAGGCGAGATCATTATCAGCATAGAAAATGATGTCAGAGCAAAAGATAACACTCATTAATTTAACAAATATTTATCCAATAGCACATATTGCCAGGCACTGTCTTCGATTCTGAGGTACCAAAAGTTGAGATTAGGGTAGTAGAAATGGAGATGGATAGAAAAAAATAATGACTGGAGATTTTCTAAGTGACGGTCTTCTTCGTCTATAAAATGGTGTTAGATCAGTGGTTCTGAGAACTGGTTTGTGTAAGAATTACCAGACCTAACAAATCAGATCCTCAGTTAGTGAGGTACTGAGCTTCTGTATTTTACTGATTCCAATGATTCTCAATTGATTCCCATGGTACACACTAATGTTTGAGATTCACTGGGCTGTAGGATTCTTTAGGGCCCTTCCAACGCTAATGATCTCCGCATTTTTGACTCAAGATTGGTTATGATTCTATTGCAAAGGGAAATCTCAAGGATAACTATGAGCTGCTTAACAGCATCTCTGTGAAATGCCTTCAGTTTGCAGAAATTCATTCTGGAATTTCATCCACAGAGAAAGGATTTCAGTCATTGTTAACCTTATTTTCTCTTTCTGATGTTTTATATTTGTATTTTTAAATCCAGCACACCTATTTTTAATTTCTAAGTTATACCCACATTCTTACCCTCTTGTGATGCAGTTGTAATAATGCTAATTAAGGACAATGCTAGAAAGTGAACCGTGTGTGTGTATATATAGATAATTTATAACATTTGTATTACAATGACCTCGTAAGGAACACACACACGCGCACACACAATTTATTACAACTCCCACAACCTCTATTGCCAGCTGTACCCCTTTAATATATATGATTGTCATAATAATTGTAGGCTCCCTTCCTCCCAACATGGATCATTACCTACAAACCTGGAATGAATTTAGCTTCATTATCATTGACCTTATACATGATTGAGCACAATACTGCATAGGAAAGTATTTTGTAAACTGAAAGACATCACATGATATACATTACTCTTATCTTCAATTAGTATGCATTAAAACTTTATTGATTGAGCAAAGTTTTACAATTTTGAAGCTTTAAAGCTTTGGGAAAAAACAATTGTGAAAACCTTTGTATAGGTAAGGACTATCTTTTCGAGGATATGTGTACAGTAAACAGTCTTGGAAGACAGAGAGAGTATCACCCTCTGGGTAGCGGGCCGATTCGCTTGCTATCGGGTAGTAGGGTAGTAGAGATGTCTCCCTCCAAGCAAAAATTGAGCATAGTTGCCAGCAGTCCCTTATAAAACTGGGGTCACAAACCTCAGGGCTCCTTATCTAGAATATGAGCCCACTGCATGTGCACCACCAACCTAGGACCACCTCCTTGTTGCCTCTGTTGAACTTGGAGGGGGTGGGAAGAAAGACTGATGTGAACATGAAGCTCACACTGCCTCATGTATTGTAACAAAGTCCTCTGTCTCTGACCCAGGAAACTTGGGTCTTCTGCCAGCATTCATGAAGTTATGCAGAGCAACAGTTTGGAAGCAGGGTAAAATCTCAAACCTTTCCTAGCGCTTGACAAGATGTGTATGATACTCTTACAGGGCAAGGAATGGATATTTAGCAAAAATAAAAAATAATGCGATCTTCCATAAAGGTTGACATCTTACAACGATTCTTAAAAAAAAAGAAATCAGTGTGAAACTCTCTCTCCCTCTCACCCTCCATCCCTCTTTCTTCTTTCTCTCTTTCTTTCCTTTCTCCCCTGTCTCCCATCCCCACATCTTCCGCTCTTTGCACTAAATTTTCTATGCCAGTTTAAGTTTGTTCTACAGTTCTAATATCTATCTGCATTAGCATATTCACTGTTCCAGGAACAGCATGTCCCTGAAAATCTCTGCTGGAGATAAAACTTTCAAGCATAACTAATATGACAGCGAAATGAATTTCATTTAAATGAACAATGCATTTCTTGGCCTTCGTGGGTCAAGGTTACGGTGGAGGGAATTGCCTTTGTTTACAATCATTTGTCATCGATCCACAAAAACCTAGTTAGCCTAGAATGCTTGTGTGTACACAGGAATGCCTTTCTTTTTAAGAGCACATTGTCTTTGGAAAACAAACCAAACATCACAAAGAGATGACAATTTATAGCTCAGATCAACTGCCTCCATTTGTTATTATAAATAGAAGGCATAACAAAGTGATTACTCAATTGTTCTAAACATTTTAACCAAATGAGAAATACCATGAAAATGAGCAGCAGTCCCCTGGTCAAAGGGGATTGAGGATCTAAGTGAGAGGTGACCCTAAATCCTGGGGTTATTGACTCAACCATTGTTGACTGCCTGATTGGGCACACTTCCTGCCCTACATAGAAATTTACTACACCATGCTGCCCCCCTGATGAATGCCATCTCTTGTCCCTGCAAAGGTGGTGTTTCCTTATAAACCCTTGTTTCCTACGTTTTCTGTCAGGAGAAACCAAAGCTATGAGCGTCACATACCAAGCCCATCAGTCCATAAAACTGGCACAGGAGCAGCAAATTACTCCCAGAACTTACATTTCACTATTTATCCACCCATTACTCAACTGCATCCTGAGCTTCTTGGAAGGGCCAGGCATTGTGCTAGGCTCAGCCAAACAGGCAATTCAAAATATATGCAAATAATGAATCATGGAACATTGCATCAAAAACTGGGGATGTACTGTATGGTGACTAATATAACAAAATAAAAATTATTTTTAAAAAAAGGAATGTGTAAAAAAAAAATAAACACCAACAAGTTATACTCTGGGAAATTTTATTTTATTTTATTTTATTTTTAAAAAGATTTTATCTATTTATTTGAGAGAGAGAAAGAGCACAAGCGGGCAAACAAGGCAGAGGGAGAAGCAGGCTCCCTGCTAAGAGGGAGCCCAACACAGGGCTCAATCCCATGACCCTGAGATCATGACCTGAGCCCCAGACAGACTCTTAGCCGACTGAGCCACCCAGGCCCTCCACTCTGGGAAATTTTAAAGTGATGCTTTGAAGAAATGTGTGGGAGAATAAAAAAGGATAAAACAATCATTTCCAGAATAGTCTAGAAAGTTGTCATCAAAATTTGACAATTGATCTGTCTACTGAAGACCATTTGGGCATTTTTTTAGATGAATAAAAGTCATCGGG
Source organism: Ursus maritimus (assembly GCF_017311325.1). NCBI lineage: Eukaryota > Metazoa > Chordata > Mammalia > Carnivora > Ursidae > Ursus > Ursus maritimus. Next base: position 19,303,233 of record NW_024425008.1, read on the forward strand.
GCACCACAACTAGAGGGAACGACATGCTAAGGTCCTTATGTCCCCATGCAAGGAGGTGCAATGTAATTTTGAAGGCGACTCTGAGTCAACAGTCAATAATGGTTTTGAAGCTGGAAAATTCCAGGATCATATTTATTTATTAGAAGATTATTCTACTGATGGTATAGTAAGCGTTGGGAGGAACAAGATAGAAGCCTGTGTACCATTTCAAAAGTTAGACAAAAGCCATGAGAATGCCTTCTTTGAAAAGTATTGTGAAGCAGAGTTCCTGTGATTGCTCCTTACCGTGGGATGTGAGAGCAAAGACTCAAAAGTGCCTCCATGTGTATGAAGGAGAGTGAAAATACAAGGAGTTCAGTATTTATAGAGTGTGCTGCATTCCAGTGAAACAAAAACAAAAAAAATAAAATAAAACAGTAGGCAGAGATCATTGGAAATGTGAGCATGGTGCTGAGGAGAAAATTTGGGTTTGGAAATATCATGTGGATTTCTGTGTCATATGAAAAGGAGTTATAACCACTGATTTAAATGCCGTGTCTTAGGGAAATAGCAGAGATTTGGAACAGTATCGAACCCAGGATGGACTCCTGAGGAATACAGACGTAGAGTAAGAGAGCAGAGGAGCAGGTAGAACAAATGAAATTGAAAGATCGGTGGTTATGGGTATAGAAAAATATCCAGGAAGCCTAAGAAAAGAACTCCAAAAAGTTGACTAAAATGGTGAAGTGGTATATGTCGTTGGCTTGCCAGTGAACGGGTCACTCATGACACTGATGAAAAGGTTTCAGGAGAGTGAGGGGGAAAGAAGCCAAAGCTTGGCTGGGAAGTAAATGGGAGTCAAGAGAGTAGAGCTGCGGAATACTTCCTCTGTCACCGGCTGCCACGGGGAGGTGTGCAATCACACAGGCTGCCACGGGCTGTGGGTAACACAGCAGTCACCTGTGTCCATGGCTGCTCCTCCTCCCACCATCTCTTGTGGAACCACAGTCTGGGCCCATTTCTGGCACTGCGGCAGGAGCAGGGAGAGCATGAGAGGAGGACCTCTCCTATTCACCATGGACCCCCAAGCTGGAATTTTTATGTTACCTCTGAATGAAAACGTACTACAATCAGAGACCGGTACTAACAGGACTGAAAGAAAAAAAGATGCTTTAAAACTGGCTTCCAATACTGGACCCCATTATCATCGCAACTGACTTACTGCTTTTTATAGAAATCAAGAGCAGATACTAGAATTATTTTTACATTGCTATTAATACACCAAAAGTATTATTTATACTCTACAACTTTTGAAACTATGTTTTGGCATTAAAAAAAAAAAAAAAAACCAAAATTTTTTTTTAGATGACCAGGAACCACCAAAGGGAAAATGGAATGGGCCTCTCTTGCCTCTGAGAGGTCCTGATGCCAATCTTCCAGTAATTTCCTCCTCTTTGGATGATTGTAGGCACCTCCATGGCTTTTCTGCATTGATAGGTCAGTCTCCTACATGTTCTGAATGACTGGGTTTTATTCCTCTTCTCCCCTTCAGCTGGGTGTCTTAGGTCATGACCATTGTTTTTTCCAAGCAATGGTGACTGACAGTTCCACTAGAATTTTCCCCAGGTGCTCAGCTGTCTCTTCAATTTGCTGTATCCCACCTTCTCCCTCAGAGCCCCAAACTGAAGTCTCCAAACTGGAAAGCATGGGTTAAGAAGGATGTCTCTCTCTGTCCTTTGAGTTTCATTCTCTCAAAGAGGTAGCAAGGGCTCCGCTACCCTCCTCCCCCCACCCACAGACACCAGAGGATTCAGACATGGGTCCATGAAGGTTGGGCTGACAGGCAAATCTCACAGCAAACATGATGACATCCTCAATATTGTCCTGCTCTCTGAGAACTGAGGTTTTCCCATTGGGCCAAGAAGCTTTTTGTTTGTCACTTCTCTTGGTATAATCCTCTTCCAAATGCCTTCTTGACCCTTGGAATCAATCAGCTCTAAGGCCAGTGCTCCTGGATCAGTGTCAACAACAGCCTCTCCTGCCCCTTGATCACACCCCCTCCCCTCATTGCCATGCAGTTCCCTATAGGAATTACTCCAGGAATTTACTGACCTCTCGCTATGTACCCAGCACTGTCACGAGTGATTTATTTGGCTTATTTCATTTAATCCCCACAAATAAAAACTTCTAAAATGTTCATGCCTCCATTTTTACAGATGAGAAAACTAAGTTTTAGAAAATTATTTAAGGGGCGCCTGGGTGGCACAGTCATTAAGCGTCTGCCTTTGGCTCAGGGCATGATCTCAGTGTTCTGGGATCGAGCCCCGCATCAGGCTCCTCCGCTGGGAGCCTGCTTCTTCCTCTCCCACTCCCCCTGCTTGTGTTCCCTCTCTTGCTGGCTGTTTCTCTCTGTCAAATTAATAAATAAAATCTTTAAAAAAAGAAAAGAAAAGAAAAGAAAAGAAAAGAAAAGAAAAGAAAAGAAAAGAAAAGAAAAGAAAATTATTTAAGGTTGCCAGCACCATACAAAAGCAGGCATTGAACCACGGCCCACCTCTGCTGGGCTCCAAAGTCCAAGCTCTCATCACCATGTCATTCTCTAAGTGTCAGGCACTGAGAGACAAGCACAAAGTGGGTGCTCTGTCCACATCATTCTTCACTGCACCTGCAGTTCCTAGTACTAGGAATGGAGCTGAGTAGGTAGGAGTGTGGACTAAAATTTGATGGATACATATAAAAAAAGTGGAAAAATAAATCTCTCCCTACAGCACCATTCATAACTGACTTTGGAATTTCTTTGCGTTTCAAGCTCAGACATATTTATGAACCTCCAGCCAATCAATTATTTAGTACTTATTCATTGTAATATACATAGCCTTATTCTGCTGGGCTTTGTGAAAGAAACAAAGGCAGAGAAACTCAATCCCTAACGTTTTGGGTTTACTAGTTTGTACAAAAGAAACAAACAAGTAAATAAACAAAACTCATGTGCATGGCCAGAGCTTCCCATTACCAAACCTCAACCAGAAGCTAGAGATCAGGGAGCCCTGAGATGCAACTGGAGGTCAGCCTCCACGACGTGGAGCAGGGCAGAGCTCTGTGGAGAAGGAGCCTAGGCAGGGAGGTGAGGCTCTGAGAATAACCAGCACGTTATCGTAAAACATGTGCTGCGTAATGAACACCGTGCTTTAGTTCAAACTTCCTTTTTGACTCCAAGGGATAGTTTATCCAAGCCAAACTATCAACTGTTGAAGTTCTGGTGGAGGAGCTCATAATTAGGGATCGCCAGAGTCCAGTATTCAAGACACTGCCAGTGCTCCTAACCTGGTTGGCGGTGGCTACGGAGATCCACGTATACTCACTCACGGTGCTGAATGTCTCCCATTTTCCTCTCCATGTCCACCCTGCATTTCTTCCCGCTCTGCCCTGAGAAGCCAATGACCTGCTTGTCACTGGCTTCTGGTTGGTTCTGCAGATGAGCAGCACCCATAGGAGTTGGAGGGAGAGAGAGAGGAGGGTGAATTCAGGGCATATGTATTATCCTAGTTCCCTCCCTCTCTCTTCTGCATCCACTCCAGTGGAGTTTCTGTTCCTTGTATAGAGTGATCTCTCTCTCTCAGCTGGCGAACTACGCCTTCACTGGTAGTATGCGTGTTGCCCCGTTACTCTCCTGAGTACTGCTCATCCAGCATTGCTTCCCTGTATTCTGTCAACATCTTTGTAAATAGTCCCTTCAGTACACTCTCACCAAAAGACCCAGTTTGAGGCATAATCATCTGTTTCCTACTGGGATCCTGCCTGACTGACAAACCCATACCACAGAGATACGCTTCATTGAGAAAAGGAAAAAGAAATACTCTGCCCATGGGAAATGAAAACAGACTTGTAGAAACTTGAGAAGCCACTCTTTATGAAGCTGTATAATTTGCTTAATTAAGGTCTAAAGCCACAGAAGCTATCACATTCCAGATAAGTCTTCCTGAATAGCGTCATACCACGTGTAAACCAGAGATGAAATTCTCCATCATTCTCTCTTCCTCATCCTGGGATCCTTGCTTTATGTTTTCTTATTTTCTAAAATAGGAGGGGAAAAGTCTTCACTTTTCTCAAGTGCCACTATAATCATACAGTGAAAGATTAATGAAAGTTTATGTACATAACGATCCACAATCTCCTTGGATTATTTAATGGAAATCACATGCCATTCACTACACACAAGCACTCTCTTAAGAGCACTCTGGGGAGTTATTCATAGGAATGTTGTGGCCAGAAGGTGAAGGCTTACAAGGGCTTGTTGAGGTGCAAGTTGGAATGTGTGAGATGTGGAGTTTGAGTTATAGCAAAATATATGGGAACTAGGGGATTGCCCTAGTAAATCACCAAGAAGTAGAGGAAATGCTATAAAAATGATGGCCAAGTCAAGGGATATTCACTGGCCTCCAGGGTGTGGATTTTAAATTTTGCCCTGCAAATTCAGCAATTCTTAACATATTCTTTGATATGCTTATAATTATTTCTTTATTACACAGTCCATATATTTTATATTTAACCAGATGTTTTCTCCATCCAGAGACACGACTGTCTTCTACCTTTTCCCTCCCATGACTCAGTGGAATTCCATCGGGTGAACATGGAAAGTTTTGTGCTTTCATCCTCACACAACTGTGCTAACCACACCAGAGGCAAGAGCTGAACACTCGCTAATTTACTATTTCCACATCTTAATTGAAACAACTTCTGTCTGGGGAGGTTTTAAGAAAAGTGCATTTAGGTGACACGTGTATAAATATTGGGACTACTTTGAATGGACAACAATTTTCACGGGGTGTGTGGGGGCAGGGTGCGTCTGGAGGTGTTTTTTCCAACCATAGCAGAAATAGCCTCTTGATCGGTCATGTACTAGATATCTCTGAGGAATCTTTTAAGGCACTCTAACAGTTCAAAGCTCTGTTAAAATGTCAATAACAAGTCATCATTTGGACAAATAGAGGCAATACAGTCTCATATTGGTTGAAGCTGGAAAACTGGAGTTTACTGAGTTTGAATTATTAAGATCACATTTATTTCTTCATGATGTTATAACCATAACCACGCCAAGATTCACACTGACTAATGTCATTGAACTATGTCATATCTTAAATCCTAGGGTATAAAATTTTATCTTCAGTTTTAACATAGTTTTAAATACTTTATTTAAACCTTATGAAGCCATTATCCCTATCTTATCCCCATTTTATGGTGTCACTCAGGCTAAGTGAATTGGCTAGGAATACACAGCCAGGAAGTGGCAGAACAAAATTCAAAGCCAAGCTTCTCAAACCTAAGTTGAGGCCCATTTTTACCATGCAGACAATTTCTACTTTATGCCCAAGCGCTTATCTCCTTGATCTACAATTTGGAGATGTCAAGCCACCGATCAAAATATAAATTCAACACATTTTATAGGCAAAGAAGGACCTCCTGAATCTTCAGGATGTTACTGGAATGTGCTATTTGAGTGAGATAGAAAGGGATGCTTTTTGCTCTTTGTTTCCTCTGCTCATTTTCTCACACAACTCAAAAGAAATTATTTTGGCCAAGTCTCAATCTATTTGAAATAAAATAAGATATGTGTCCTATGCTTTAATGTGGGGGGATAATAAAATAAGAATATGGAATATAAGGCCCAGATGCATGCTCTTCACTGTTTCAAAAGTTCAATTGGTCTCTTAGCTACTGTCCTCATCACGTTGAAACGCCTTCTACGGAGACGGATGTTTCATTCTGAAGTCATCTATCGCCGGCTATGGCTTATCGTATGATTCCCCTGGGTAAAATGCATTCTCTAAGTGCATCTTTCCCTCTAATTCTTTGCAGCAAATGTGTAAGTGGGTAGTTTTATCTGACCACTTGCCCCTAGAGTGTGATCATATTCTACAATCTCTAAGTCCCAGGAGAACTCAGGAATCCCAACATTGAAATAGGCATTGAACCAAGGCAAAAAAGCAGCTGAGGTACTAGGGGAAGGATACAAGATGGAAAGGGCTACTTTATGATGTGCAGCCCGTATCTGAACCTTTCAGTGCTTCAGTGGGAATTTAAGTCTATCAGTGATTCTTCTGCTTACTTTCCTGGAGTAGTAAAAGAACAGGGAGGGTTGGGCCTCTCGTAACGAAAGGAAACTGACATCAGCATGAGAAAGTATTAAAGCATCAAGAGGGAATGCTATAGTGTGATCCAGTCAAATTTTCAGTTCTGTTTCAAGTAGTTAGTAACTCACATTGCAACATTCTAGAGAATGGATTACTTTACTTACAGATGAAAGCCACACTAAGGATGACATAAACAGAAACACAAAGTGAATTTCTAATCAAAACTCTATAGGGTGATATAGACTCAAAAATGAGTGATGGAAAAGAAAAGTCAATGGCCTCTTTGAGATACGAACATATTAAATGTCAGTTGTTGATTTTTTTTTTCTTTCCCACCGAAAGGTGTCTTCAAATAGTAGTAAATGTTTAACCTCCTGTGTTAAGGATTCTTATTAATTCTCAGGACTTTGGAAAATAAAAATTCAACCCAGAAAAAAAATTCAACCCAGATCCAAGGGATGATAGACAAATGCCTTGCATTTTAAGTGTGTTGGGGCATCCATTGACAAGTCACACTTAAGGTATCAACCACTGAGTGTCACTCTGAAGCATATTGGAGAACACCAAAGCTGGCAAAAGGCCTCCAGGCCTATGTGTATAAATACATTCAATGTGGAAGTGAAAGATTGATGGATATGAATACTATCCAAGAAACTCTGTGAATATAAACTCTTTTGACAGGGTTATTCACTCCTGAAGCATTTCTGAAATTCTCAGCGAACCCTGATTCAAGAAGCTCCAGTATTATTGGTTCCAAGCCACACATCCGGTAGGTATCATGGGCCAGGAAAATAAGTGAAATCTGCTTTCTACTTTATTAAATCTCCTTTCTAACCACTAGCTTTCTAAATAGAGTAAGTCTTAAGTGTTTTTTCCTACCATGGTATTTGCTTTTTAGGTGAATACAGTTTGGGAAGTACAACGTAAGTGTACAAAACTAGAAAAAAAGAAGTAACTGTGTTACTAACCAAAAAAGAATTCATATATTTCAACATATGCCTGGAGCTCTGTTTTTCCAGTTGATAAGACTATATTATCAAAGTAAGGTCAAAGGAAAAATGTTTTATAGGCACTTCTTTTTATACTTACAATAATCAAACGAAAATTTCTGGCATTTTTTTCCTGTTCTGAAAGTAATTCATGTTCAACTTTTTTAATTTGGAAAACACTATACAATCGAATGAAACAAATAATATAATCTATAATTGCATCACTTGCTGATTAGTTAATATTTGCTCTACTTCCTTGCAGTGTATTTTTTTTACATATATATTTATTTAGTATGTTGTGCTTCACCAGCTTGGAGGTTCACAATCCTTTTTTTGTTTTTTAAGATTATTTATTTATTTATTTATTTGGGGGGAGGGGCAGAGGGAGAGGGAGAGAGAGAATCTCAAGCAGACTCCTCGCTGAGTGCAGAGCCTGACGTGGGGCTTGATCTAATGACTCTGAGGTCAGGACCTAAGTTGAAATCAAGAGTCAGATGCTCAACCAACTGAGCCCCCTAGGTGCCCCCACAATCCTTTTAATATAGTGAAATTACCCAGCCACCCAACCTAGAGATTTGAGACCCATTCTAGAGTCTTCACTTTTCCTTACATACCACTCACATTCACTATGTCACCAAATACTGCAGATTATATTGCTTTCAGTCTATTAGCGCTCTTCTTCCCCTCTCTAGCCACAGTGCTACTGCCTTACCTCAAGCTGTATCATCGCTTATGTTGGCTATGGAACTAAACCTAATTTAAATCACCACTCTTAGTTTTACATTTCAATTCATCTTTCACATTACTTACCAAATTATTGTTTTTAGTGCATCAAAGATTGTGTATTCTCCTACTTTATAGTATTTCAATGGTTTTCTATTTTCCTGAGAAAATGTCAAACTCCTTAACATGGAGTATAAAGTTAGCCACCCTCTGGTGCCATCTTACCCCTCTTTACTCTGGCTGTTCTCATTCACCTTTCCTTCCCTTTATGTTCCAATTATTCTGAGCCGCTTCCATTTCTCCAAACCACCAGGGTAATCTATACCTTGCCTAATGCTTTTGATCTTTCTATTCCTCAATCAAGAATCATCATTTCCTTTCTGAAAACCTCTCTTGCTCTCCCACCAATTTCCAAGCGAAAGAATCACACTCTCCTTTATACACCATGCTGTGTGATACTTCCCTCTATATAATTCTGCTTTCACCTTTTATGTGTTTTTCTCCTCCTCTTAAAAACGGTGCTTCTTAATGTTAGAAACCCTGTCTTATTCATCTTTGTGTCCCCAGGATCTAGAGTTCAAACCGCAGTACAAAAGAAATGTTCAAAAAATTTCATAAATGAATGAGCAATAGGAGTAAGTATTGCTCTGACTGTTGGTAAATGTCAATCAAAAACTTAGGTTGAATATCATTTGAACTTAAATATGTTCTTCTAATTCCTACGCCATGTTCAGTCTGCATTTATCCATTTTTGACTTTGTTGAACAACCACAAATGAAGGGCAAATTCAACCTATTTAAAATCCCCATGGAATGACAATTCATAAAATGCTATGAAGAGATGAAACTCAGCAAACACCACAAAGCCATTATGAGAAAATTGTCATGCACTAAATCTGCTCAGGACTGCAGGGCGCTTAACTGATAGTCACATTTGTTTTGGGATGTTTGCCTAGAAATGTTCTTTTAATAAATGTACTAAATAAGATGCATAATTTAGCTCCTTTTCTGTAGCCTGCTGGCCAGCTGCCAGCTCCAAGCTCCTGTTCCGCCTCTCTCCTTCCCTCCTCCCTTGATCTCTCACCATCTCTTTCTTGGATTTGACTCAGCACCAAGGTTACCTGCTGGCCTAGTACAAACAATCTCATTAAAAAGCCATCACAGTCGTGTCTGATGGCTTCATTTCTTCCCCAATGGCTCAATTTATATCTTCCTTTGGAACAAGTAGAGAGCAAGTTCTCTCCTGGACGACTTCATCCAGCTTTACTATATGCACACTGGCAGATAGTAAGATTAAAGAATGAGAACTCTTGCCTTTATTGGGTAGATGAAAAAAGGAGCTTTCCTAGTCTTCCTCTACTTATCACCATGGGGTTTGTCAAGGTTCTACTTTCCTTTGGAGGCAATCATGGTTGGTGTTCAAGGTTTCTTTTCTTGCTCCTATGCAGCCTCAAGTAAAACTCGATAAGCTGAGAATCAGAACACCTTCCTTCAAGACGGACCATTGGAAAACTATTCGCTATTTGGTGAGTAGCATAACCTCATTGACCTTACTTTCCGTACCTTTTTTTTTTTAAATTTTTCACAACAGCTTTGTTTATAATAGTTCAAAACTAGAAATGTCCATCAACTGTCCCAACTGTCCATCAATAGAATAGCTGAATTGTGGTGTATTCATATAATGGATTACTACCACACAGCATGAGGAAAATGAACTGCTGACACACACCAAAACATCGATGCGTCTCCTAGACATAATACTGAGCAAAAGAGGATGTGACTCCATTTTTATAAAATTCAAGAGCAAGCAAAACTAATCTATGGTGATAGAGGTCAAAATAGTGTTTACTTCTAGGGGATACTGATGGGGAAGGAGAACAAGAGAAGCTTCTGGGGAGCTGGCAATATTCTGTATCTTGATATGGAGGGTGACTACCCACATGTACACACATATGTAAGGATTCCTCAAACTGTACACTAAAAACTGGAGCACATCACTAAATGTAGCTCAGAAAGTTAGGGAAAACCTGGTATTTCAAATAAAGACAATTTCTGCACATGGCTAACAACGGTTACCTTTGCCCACCCATATCATTCTTCTCCCTTAGTCTGGAAGCGACCCTACACTTTCTTCTTTTCTCTTGCAGTCAATCTGTTGTAGATGGAGTTTACTCTTTCCCAGGCCCCAAATCAGGGCACTATTTCCCCTAGTTGCCGTGATTGGCTTAGGAATTGGAACAGGACCAAGCTGGCTAATGAGTCAATCCCAGAATTTTTCGTTGGAACTAGTAGGAAAAGATGCCCACTGTAGTTGCCTATCTACCAGAATACAAGCCTGGAGCTGCCAGCAGTCATCCTGCTACCTTCTGGAGAGAGTCTGCCTGGGAAACAGGCCACACAGAGGGAAGCAGAGCCAGGTTAAATTCTTCCTGATGACACTGTGTCAGAACCAGGATCTAGCCATCCCTGTACCAAAACTTTTCATTAGATGAATCAATAAATTTCCTTTTCTAACCACATTGATTTCAGTTTCTTACAGTTATAAATGGAGAATAATACACTGGGAATCTTGGGTAAAATAATGAGAAGCATGGGGGCAGGGCTTGGAATATAAAATAGCCATTGAGCCTTGTCCAAACTGTCTTGTGGCTGCTTATTCTGTGAGACAATGGCGCCGTCCAAAGGTGGATGAGGAAGGCCCAGGGGTCATGTGGGGAGGATTCTGGTCCTTGTTTGGAAAATGTTCTGGACTAAGAATCTAGAGAACTGGATTCGACTCTCCATTTTGTTGTTTCTCAGTGTCAGGACATTGGGCAAAATACTATACCTCCTTGAACCTTTTCTATAAAATGGAATATCATTAATTAATTTGAGATCTCGCTAGCTCAAAAGGCAGTTATGCAGATCAAATGCAAGCTTCCCAACTTCTCCAGCTTTTTCATGCCTTAGCTGAGTTACTGCTTGCATCCGAGGCACTCCTGCTGTATCCTGCATGGCCCTCAACCATTGCCATAATGATCTTGAATAGTGTGTGAGCTCTCCAAGGGCAAGAAAGCATTCATCTCTGTGCCCTCTTGCCAACAAGGCTGAGCACATGGCTAGCTGGGACTCCTGAGTCCAGAGTAAGAGGTCTTACAGGCCAAGGACTCATGATACAACAGCCCACCCACTCTTCTGCTCTTCATTTCCTTGCCTGATATATGAGGCTGATTCTGACATCCTGAAAAAGGTAGAAGGACTCCAGGGAAATTGCTGAGACAGTCTGGTTTGGGGAACTGGGAGTTGAGAACCCACCGGGGGGCCATGTAGGACCCTTCCCAGCTGCTCAAGAGCAGGTGCCCAAGTAGTTTCTGAGGGAGAATGGGAGCTGAGACTGCCTGGGTAGCTTCCCTAGGTCTGGCTGTCTGAAACAAAGGTTGAACAAAGGGTTCCTGATGCCATCACATTCATTCCTTCCCTAGGTCATTTCTGGGTCATAGGAAAGTTTCCTGCAAGAATTTCTAGGGCTATAAGTCCATGCAACAAACCTAGTGCTGTGTAAGTACTGTGAAATGAATGTAGCTCAGAAAGTTAGGGAAAACCTGGTATTTCAAATAAAGACAATTTCTGCATATGGCTAACAACGGTTACCTTTGCCCACCCATATCATTCTTCTCCCTTCACCCATTCATTCATTCATTCATTCATTCATTCAATAAACACTTCATGATACCTCTCTACTTTGGAGAGGTAGAGATGAAAGAGGCGAGGTCTCTGCCCTGAAGGGACGAGCCTGGAGAGAGCCATATTGGACACAGCCTCCATTTTGGCTTTCCTATCTGTCTCTTTTCCTGTTCCCCTGCATTCCTTCTCTACCTAACAGCCAGAATGATCCTCTCAAACAAAGTAGATTGTCAGCTTAAACCCTCTAAAGACCTCCATAAAACCCTCCATGACAGGGGGAGGTAGATGAGTAGATGAGGTTGTATTATGTTTAGGGCACCTGGGAAGCTTCCATAAGGTTGCCAGGCAATTTAGGTGTTTATCTCTGTCCCACCTCCTACAATCAGTATTTAGATCCCTGGGAGTCTAAGAGGGGTGAGGGTGAGGGGTCAAGACACACACAGTCTAGATCCAATTTCAATATAGCTCCAAATCTTAGGTTTGTTAAGTTGTAGTCTGGCTTATGAGAGAAATTCTTTATTTAGAGGCTTCAGTGACCAAGAGACAGCATAAGCACGTGAACACACACCCTTACACAATACATAAAGGCATTTTGCAGACAAAGGGAAAGGTAACGGGAGGAGAAGAGGCCACAAGAGCAGCTAGGGGCTTCTCTGATTCAATGAAGAGGGGCCTATATGGTGACACTCCTTGGAATTCCTGCTTGAAAGCTAGCTACAAGGAGAGATTCACTCTCAGTGAAGTCCCAGGCCATAAAACACAGCAGAGTTGGAGAAATCTTGGTTTAGGGCCTGGGGAATATCTGTTTTCTCACTGCAGAAACCTACACCAGCTCTCCTTTCTTTCCTTAGGGGCCTTATCCTGCTCCCTGGTACCCAGGAATCTCCTGGTAGATGACAGAAGAGGGCCAGCACCACAGCAACCTGGGCAGGTGGTCTACTGCACAAGGAGAAGGAGAGGGCTAGTAGAGCCAAGGAGCAGTAATGAGCCTCTGATCTGAGCTGGCTGGCATGAGGCAGTTTTCTATTCAGGTCACAGAACCATCAAGGGGACTTGGATGTGGGACTTTCCCACATGACCCTCGGTCAGAGCACCTCTGATGGAGGAGAGGAAAAACCTACCTTGGAGCTTTTCATGATCCCACTGGGTACTGAGGACTCCTCCAGCTCCAGCTTTTCCCAGCTGCTGCTGACCTTTAGCATGATTCAGGAATAGTGGAAAAGGGGCAGAAATGTTAGCACTGCTCTGCCAGGACTGTGTCATTTCTCCAGGAGGAGACTTCACAGCAGGCAGAAAGCTGTATAACTGGCCAGTACCTGGTCCTAGGCTCAGGAAAGCCTGCCCATTTGGGGAAAAGAGGGTGTGTCATATCAGCTCCAAGCTTCTATGGGGCAGCCACTCCCATCTGCCCTTTCCCACCTTGGCCAAAGTCTGGTGTGAAAGCTTCAGGTTTCACGGGAGCTGCCTAAAGCCTGGGATAGTTCAGTTCTTTAACTGCAAACTGGTTCAAAACTGACCTGCAGAGGAAACTCAGACCTGGGGTTCATGACATATGGCACAAAGAGGGTAGGGAATGGGGAAAGCCATCCTCCAAACTACCACCCTGTGACACCCCAAGTCCTCTCGAGTCCACCCCTTTCCCCTGTCCTGACCTACAGGGCGCATTCCAAAGGGGAAGAGCAAGGGTGGATTTGCCTGGACCAATCAGATGCTATCTGTGGCCCACTCCTGCCTTAGGCCTATGAGTTCTCCAGGTACAAGAAAGGAGGAAAAGGGCTGACCATGGTCATGGGAAGCAAGATCACAGCTGGTTCAACCTCAGGTGCTGAATGGAAACACCTCTAGTCTTCCAAGGTGGTTAAGTCTTTCTAGAAGGGCTACCTTTGCACTGGAATCTGGCCCAGAGGTGATGCCATCGGTTTGGTGACTGGTTCTTGTGTTTGAAGCAACTGATACGAGCTTGATACTGTTCTTTGGAGTTCAGCAGGATCTTACACATCTCGCAGGGGTAGCCCCGCCCAGCTGATGAGTCAGTGACAGCAGGGTCTGCAGCTGCCCATAGTGTGCCATGAGTTTGAGCTCAGTTTCCTATTTCCTGTGTTTCTTGCCCATATAATGTTGCCCATAATGGCCATGACAGGGCCGTTGAAAGTCGCTTGGCAGAGGCTGCAGAACTTGTCTGGGTCTATCACCTCTATTCTGGTGCAACCTTCCACCTTGGTGGACTGCTGCTTCGGCCTTAAGTTCTTTGCATGAGTCTTCCCCAGGTAATGCCACTGGTCCCCAATGGGGGATGAGAAGGTGGTGTTACAAATATCTTTGCTTCTGCTGGTCTTCTGATCTGAGTCTAGATTCTAGTCAAGGCTAGGTGTGTCTCCCTCAAAGCCCATTCTCTTAACCACAGCAACTTCTCTTTCCACCCCTAAGCCACATCCAGCTTTAACAGGGAGTACAGGGATAAAGACAGATGCTAACCTCAGAAACTGACTTGTAATGAACAGCATCAAGTCAGTGCCTATTAGAGTACTTGTTTCCCTTGGGTTTCTCCAGGACTGTGAATCTGTATATCCATCTCTCCTCCCTGGATTGCAACTCAGCCTTGGCTCGCCATAATTTCTTTTCCAGCCGCTAACCTGTGCACCGTGGCACTGCACACTGTCTGGCTGTCCCGTGGAGAGGACCATGGCATCTGACAAAATGCAGGTCATTTCTCTGAATGAGCATTATTCATTTCTGTCGGGTACATTCAGAGGTAGCAGCCTGCACTTCTCTCACTGGGCTGCTAAGAGGAACTGCAGAGCATGAGCAGACATTTTAAAAATCAAAACACTACGCTGCATTCTCCCACGTTGAGTAAGGCATGTCAATTCATCTCAGGGAGACTCCTGGGAGAGAAGTTTTGTAAACACCCTCCGGTGGCCCCTGGGTCCTAATTTAAAATATTTCTGTTCTATTTTATACCAGAACTTGCTGTTTTGTCTCTGAACCAAACCCATGGCTTCTATTCAGTAAGGACGGGAGAAGGAGCACGGCCATTTTGTATTTATTCTCCTTTAACAATAGACTTAAACTGAAAGGCTCCTCAAGTTGGAAAAAGGTCAGGGTAGAGCAGAATTCTCCAAAATATGATTGTTTCTACTTATAAAATATCGTTGTGTTACCCATTAAACCTATTTGGGTCCCTTTATTTCCATATGAATTTGAAGATCAGCTTTTCGAATTCTGCAAAAAAGAGAGTGCTTTGAATCTATAGATCAATTTGGGGAATAACATCATCTTTAAGATATTATCTTCTACTCTACGAACATAGATGTCTTTTCATTCATTTACTTCTTTTTAAATTTCATTTTACAATGTTTTATGGATTTTCATGTGAAAGTTTCACAGACTTCTGTTTAATTTATTCATACAGCTCATTTCATTTGACACTCTTGTAAATAAAATTGTTTCTTAATTTCATTTTTAGAATGTTCATGGTTGGTGTATAGAAATATTAAACATTTTTGTATATTGATCTTGTATCTAGAAACCTTGTTGAAATATTTTATTAATTCTGGTGTTTTTCATGAATTCTTGAGGATTTTCTACATACAAAATCATCATTTGAGAATAGATGATTCTCATTTCCAATCTAGATGCCTTCCTTCCTTCCTTCCTTTCCTTCCTTTTGCTAAATTGGCATATGAGATGAAAATAGTTTTAATTGTCCATTTCCAACCTGTATGTTATTTACTTCTTTTTCTTGTCTAATTGCCTGGTTAGAATATGCAGTGTGATATTAAATACAAGTAGCGAGACCAGGAATCTTGTCTTGTTTCTGATCTGGTGCAGAAAGATATTCAGTCTTTCACCATTAAGTATGATGTTAGCTGTGGGTTTTCCTGGAAGTTCTCTTCTATTCCTAGGTCAACAAGTGTTTTTGTCATGAAACAGTGTTTGATTTTGTCAAATTATTTTTCTACATTTATTGAGATTACCATGTAGTTTGTGTCCTTTATTCTACTAATATGGCATATTATGCTGACTGGTTTTCACATGTTGAAACAATCTAGCATTCCCTGGATAAATCTCACTTGGTCTTTGTATATAATCCTTTCTGTATGCTGCAGGATTCAATTTACTAGCATTTTGTTGAGGATTTTGTGTTGATATTTGTAACGAATATTGGTCTTTAGTTTTCTTCCTCCTGTAATATCTTTGGTATTGGTATCAGAGTAATTGTTCTCCAATATTTTTTTTGGAAGAGTTTGTGAAGGACTGGCATTATTTGTACTTTAATTATTTGGCAGAATTCATCAGTGAATTCTAGACTTTTCCTTGTAGGAAGGTGTTAATGTACTAATTTTTAAATTTGTTTTAGGGCTATTCAGATTTTCTATTCTTGGGTTTTAGTAGTTTGCAGTTTTTCTGGGGTTTTGTCCCTTTCATCTAAATTACCTAACTTGTTGATATTCAGTTGTTCATAGTGTCCTCTTATAATCATATGTATTTCTGTAAGGTCAGTAATGATGTCTTCTTTTTAAGTCCTGATTTAGCAACTTGAATCTTCTGCATTTTTTTTTCCTTGGTCAATCTAGGCTTGTCAATTTTATCTTTTCAAAGAAATATGGGTTTTGTTGACTTTTTTCTATCTTCTACTTCATTTATTTCCACTCTAATCTTTATTATTTTCTCCATTCTTTTCACTTTGGATTTAGCGTCCATTTTTTCAAGTTTCTTAGTATTATGTCACTGATTTGAGGTCTTTCTCACTCTTTTTTTCTAACTTTTTAATGTAAGCACTCATAAGTATAAATCTCCCTTTGAGCACTTCTTTAGATGTATTCCGTAATTTTTGATATCTTGTATTATCATTTTCTTTCATCTCAAAGTATTTTCTATTTACTCTTTACATACATTTCTCCTTTCATCCATTGTTATTTTAGAAGTGTGTTAATTTTCACATACTTATGAATTTTTAAAAATTTAATAATTTTGTTTTTAATTTCTAAATTCAGCCCATTGTAGTCAGAGAACACACTTTGTATGATTTCATGCCTTTTAAATTTATTCTGGCTTGTTCTTTGGCATAATATGTGGTCTGTCCTGGAGAATGTTCCATGTGCACTTGAGAACTGTGTATTCTGTTGTTGAATGAGTGTTCTATGTATGTCTGTTAAATTTAATTGCCTTGCAGTGTTGTTCACTTCTTTTATTTCCTTGATGGTCTCTCTGGTTATTCCATCAATTGTTGGAAATGGGGTATTGAGTTCTACAACTATGATTGTTGAATTATCTATTTTCCCTTCAATTGTATCACTTCTTGCTTCATGTATTCCAGGCTTCATTATTAGGTGCATATACATTTATAATGTTATGTTTCCTTGATGGATTGGCCCTTTTTGTCATTATAAATGTCATTTTTTTAATCTCTAAGAATAATTTTTACGTTAAAAGTCTTTTTAATTTGGTATTAGTAAGCCACTTTTATTCTTTTATTTACAGTTTGCATAGTATATCTTTTTCCATCCTTGTATTTCTTTTTTTTTTTTTTTTTAGGGAGGGAGAGAGAGAGAGAGAGAGAGCATGCATGCACAAGTGGGGATGGAGGAGGGGAGAAGGACAGGGAGGGGGAATCTTAAGCAGGCTCTAAGCTCAATGTGGAGCCCAACGCAGGGCTTGATTTCACAGCCCTGAGACCATAACCTGAGTCAAAATCAAGAGTTGAACACTTAACTGACTAAGCCACCCAGATGCCCCTCCATCCTTGTAATTTAGATAGATAGATAGATATCTATATATGATATATATAGATAGCATAATTCCATCAACTCTGCCTTTTGTTTCTCATTCCCCAGATTCTCCTTTGAAGATTTCTGGCCATCTTCTTATTCGCCTCAATTGCCTTAGCCACTTCAGGCATCTACAGTGTTAAACAACTGCCACTGATTTGTGTATGTGTGTGTGTATGTGTGTGACAAATGTCCTGGGGATAGAGCTTTCCTCATCAAGTAAGCTCTGAGTCATAATGAATAAAGACAGATTCTGCCAATATAGACAAGATCAGGAAGCTGCCAAACAGATCAAGTAGTAAAAGTTCTCTGGGGATGAAGCTCTTTGAGGAGCTCCAAATCCATTCTGCTCCCTCTGGTGAGTGTTAAGCTGCTGATTTTCACATCTGTTATGGATCCATAAGTTGCTATATTCAAGACCATCTCGGGGTAGCTTTTTACTTCTAACCCACTTCTTTTCTGGGGAAGACTTGACCAACACTCATCCAAGTTGCTATTTAGTGACATACACTCTGACACTCTTCAAGTTCTAAATAAGGGAAAATGGCTACTTTGGTTTCTTTAAGTTAAGGCCTTGAATGTAGTTTAATTGTTTGACCTTAAAAGAAATAAAACTTTTCTGCTGATAGAAAGGAAGGAAGGAAGGAAGGAAGGAAGGAAGGAAGGAAGGAAGGAAGGAAGGAAGGGTGATTACCTTAAAAAAGTCTACTTGTTTATGTATCATGCTCACTCAAGCTCCCATGAAAGAGCCTTTGCTATCTTCAGCCAAGTTAGACTTGCTAAATTTCAATTTTTTTCTGTAAGCTACATAAATTCTTTAAAAATTCTTGTCCACAGTCTTCTTTATAGCAAGCACTCTAATTATTATGTCAGTAATGCACCTTTGGACTTTAAACTGGTTTTTCTGAATGTCCAGGGCTTAAAGGTGAAGAAATGACACTATATCCCAGAAAATTGTATATTTTATGCTCTCCTTTTAAAAATGAATAACTATCATTTAGTCTATTTTTAAGCATAGTTCTTTGTACACCTATACTTTCTCCCAACTTCATTGCTAAATGACCTACTATCACCTGAAGTTAAGAACTTTGGGAAATAGTGTCTTGACAGCATTTTAAAACACCACCAGGATGTTAAAAATAACTCAGCTTTTCTTAAAGTCAACTTAAATTTAAAACTTTAAGAAAATATGTGGGTGCTTACTTTTATTTGTTACCTATACAAGGCGCATAACTTGTATAACATACAGTGATAGAATCTCTGACTTTTGGTAGTTCATATGGCCATCTGAAATAGAACTACATTCCTTAGCTTTCTTTGCAGCTAGTGACTTTGTGAAAAAGATCTGATCGAGAACTTATAAATGGAAGTGATACGTGTAATTTCTGGGTAATAACTTTACTGAGATGTGAAAGGAGGGTTAGCACAATCATCC
>NW_024425008.1:19321927-19405192 GCF_017311325.1 Ursus maritimus
CCCACTGAACGGAACAGAATATAAATCCTGGCATTCTAAAAGACAAATGGATCTTGAGACAACCTTGGAAATATAATGCACACATGCTTCAGAGTCACAGAAGCCCAGATCCCTGACACCATGAACTTGTCGTGACCACTCCCACCCAGCTGTCAACCTCAAGACTTTTACATGACAGAGAAATAAATGCCTGCCTTATTTGAGGTTTTGAGTTATTGTTATTTGAGGTTTGAGTCACCCCCAGTTGAATCTAATCTTACCTCATCGAGCAGTTTTCAAGGCTTAAAACTTACTTTCCTGAGCCAGGGAAGCTATTAAATACATCATAGAAACTCAATTAAGTTACTCGTTGATGATCAGTACTGCTTAATCAGAATGTGCTTGGAGAAAATCTCTCTGCAACACGATAAAATGGATATTCTGAGATAGAACTGTTTCTCCAAACACTGAGGTACACTCACACGTACACAGTTAATTTCTTATAAAATGAAACCTGACCTTCATTGTGCCTTCAATCGGTTTTGCAAGGTTGTGAATATTCACACATTAAGAATCTGTGTCTCTTTTGCTCGGTAGTATTGTTTATCCCCATTTCATATTATTTTTTCATTATAGAATCTAACAATCACAGTCTCTTGAAAGTCTCCTGATTTCCCTAGACAGAATTTGTACCACATATCTGCTTTTCCATAGTATTTTATAGCCAACTTCTATCATTGTGTTCGATACATTATTATATTTGGTGTTTCTGCATCTGTCTTGTTTACTCTGCTATAAACATCTCAAAAGAAGTGACAGTGATCTATCCATCTCTGATTTCAACACTTCCCACAGAGCATACAGTAGACTCAATTAGTTTTCTATTGCTGTGTAGCTAGTTACCACAAACTTGGTGGCTTAAAACAATATCCATTTCTTGTCTCGTACTTTCTGTGGGTCACAGGTCCAGGTGGGTCTGACTAGGCTCTTTGCTTATGGTCTCACAGGCCAAAATCAAGGTGTCAGTCAGGCCAAGCTCTGACCCAGAATCTCAGGATAAATCTGCTTCCAAGCTGGTTCAAGTTCTCATCAGCAACCCTGCAGTAGTAGGACTGATGCGTCTTCATTTTCTTGCTGCCTATCGGCAGGGAGCCACTTTAAGCTTCCAGAGCCCCTCTGCATTTTTTTGTCATGTGGCCCCCTTGTACCCACAAGCCAGCTATGGTGTGCACAGCCCTTATGTGTTGAATCTGTCTTCCTTTTCTACCTTCTGCTAAAAAATGGTCTCTTCATTTTAAAGGGCTCATGGAACTAAATTAGGCCCACCCAGATATCCGCCTTTTGCTATATAATTTAACAAACAATCTTGGAAGTGATAATATCATTTTTGTGGATTCACTCACATACAAAAGGGAGGTGATTATACAAATGGAGAGGCATTTGAGGGTTGTTCGTGCTTATCAGGTAAACATAAAAAATGTACCAAGTAAGAAAATGACCCCTACATGTTGAATTTTATTAGCATGTGGATATTTAAAATGTAAAGGTTTCAAACTTTGTGTTAATTTTTCATTCTCAAAGAGCCATAAGCACATGGGCATAATTGCATCTTGTAGTATGATCAGTAATTTAATTATCAAAGCCTTAGGAGTTTGGGTGACATGTCATTACTAACTGGATCAATAAAAAGAAAAAAGAAAACAGTAAGAAGAAACGAAGCTAAGAATACAGCATATAAAGTCCTATCAACACATTTCCTAGGGCGATGAATGCTTAGTCACTATGTCTGCAAATAACCGAAGGGCTACATGACCTTTCTAGCACAATTAAGACCTCCTCCAGAGAGACCGTGGTACCTGCCTCTACAGAGAGCAGCTGGCACTTTTTCCTTAAGAGCAATAAACAAATCAACAAACAACAATGACAAAACTAGATATAAAGAAAAAATTAAATATAGTAAAGTGGTGGAGAATTATATAAAAGAAATATGGCTGGGGAAAGGTAATTTGGACGTGTCAAGATTATATTTGCATCAGAACACAGTGGCATTTAGCAATGTAAGAGCATAACTGCTTTGCTGTGCGTATGTATATGCAGAGTGGAAGAGAAGTGAAACAAGGTCTACGTGAACTTGGACTTCTTTCTGTTGAGGTCTGTCTGATTCTCTGCCTCCTGCTTTCACCTCCATCTCCAGTTCTGCATAGCTGGACTTTCTGGCTTTGCTCTACTGTCCCGACATTCTCAGATGTAAAATAGGTGTTATTTAACAATAAGCTTCCTCCAACCCAGCACAGTGGTACTGCTAACATTCCATTTTGTCTCTAAATCAAAGTTCTAATCACCATGAACCTGTTTCCAGAGAAAATATACTTGCTAGTACCCTGGTCCAGAGCCCAGGGATCAGCTACATGTGGAAAGAACTCACCCATGTAATCACCCCCATTCCTGATTCTGTAGGATCTGTTTCCTGTGTCTACGCACTGCCCACCTTGCAGGGCTCTGCTGAGATGGCTCAGAATTCTAATACAATCATCATTATGCCTGCCCTGCCCTCAGGACATCATGCCTGACTGTGGGTCATCCTGCTCTTAATGATGATTTTTCTGCCAATTCCAAACATTTTCCTCCCTTTCTTTTCAACCTATTATTTTTAAATGGCACTTGAGTCTCAGAATATTACTCTTGCTTTTCAGGTACAAAATAGTATGGCTAATGCCACAATTCACACAGTTTTCAAGAACTTCTCCAGGTAAACTCGTTTATGGGATATTTGTATGTAGTCTGTTCCCTCTTCCAGAAACAGAATTCTTAAAAGATGGGAGGAAAACTATCTCATGCAGCAATATTATGAATTTTAGCTAAAATATAAATCTCTGTACACACTTATAAAGCATTAAAATGTGTACTTTGCATATCTATAAAATCCATTTACCTTGCCCACAAGAGCAACCTGAATGCGTGTGCTGTTTCGTAACAGAGTTCCATGAAATGTGCAACAGGGTCTGTGATTCCTTCCCTTCACCCACAAGAAGGCTGCCCTGAATCCTGAGAGCAGAGAGAACATCTCTCTGAAACACTGCCCCCTCTGCTTATTGTGGGCCACCAGCCCTTGACTGCTTCTGAGGCAATCAGCTAAGATTGTCATCTTCCAAGATGACAGGAGTCTTGTCTTTATAAGCCGCTGCTCAATCAGCTTTTGCAATGTTTGCCAATTCCATGGAGAGAAGATCAATTTGTGATTTTTGTAGTTGCCACCATTTCCCCTCTTTTTTAAAAAGATTTATTTATTTGAGAGAAAGAGAGAGCTTTCACAGCAGGGGGGTGGGGGCAGAGGGAGAGGCAAGAGAGAATTACAAGCAGACTCCCTGATCGGTGGGGAGCCGACCCAGGGCTTGATCCCAGGACCCATGAGATCACCACCAGAGTCGAAATCAGGAGTCAGTCACTGAACCAATCCAGGCGCCCCACTATTTCCTCTCTTTTTGTGGACTGACTGGAAAGTCATGGCATCTTCCCATTCAGATGTTTAGGTCACTATCAGTCCTCTAAAAGTTCCTGTGCTCGCTCAGCCCTTCGACTCCCTTCTTCCCTCTAGGGTTGCCTTATACACTTGCCATCTTACATATCTAATGCATACTTTGATTTTGCTTAATGTCTGCTAAGAATAGCCATGCCAAAAAACTAAGCCAAACAAGAACAAATGGATGGCTTAGAAGTCCTGATATGACTGGCAAGCATTCTTCCTATGTAAGTCACAAATGTGATTTTTGATCTCAGTTGCTAGTGACTATAACTGGTGGTCATTTAATAGCTTTACCACAACCCACATAGGTCAAGGCCATGAACCACCGGTTCATGGCTTAAAAACACTGTCCCCTGTGTAGATATCCACCGTCATCACTATAGCGTGTTCTAATTATTGTAATGACTCAGAAATAAGTAAAGACGCTCAGCTGTATTAGAAAATTTTGTCTGGCATCTGGATGAGAATATGCTTCTTGGAATCTTTCCCCCAAGATTCCTATTGTTTCCCACTGGAGACAGTCATTTGTAGACCTTTGTAATATTCTACATTTTCTTTAAGTTAGCATTTATTGCTATTACTAAAATCCTTTTAGGTCACCCTCAAACAATTTTTTCTGACATAATATTTCTAATCCATTGAGGATTCATGAATGGCTTTCACTCACTGTAGCCACATATTCATTCTCCTAGCTCTGTTCATTATTTCTCTGATAACAATGTTACATCTGAACGTGTAAAAGAAGATCCCTCTAGGGGCGCCTGGGTGGCACAGCGGTTAAGCGTCTGCCTTCGGCTCAGGGCGTGATCCTGGCGTTATGGGATCGAGCCCCACATCAGGCTCTTCCGCTATGAGCCTGCTTCTTCCTCTCCCACTCCCCCTGCTTGTGTTCCCTCTCTCGCTGGCTGTCTCTCTCTGTCGAATAAATAAATAAAATCTTTAAAAAAAAAAAAAAAAAAGAAGATCCCTCTAACTCAATCAAAGCTTGACTGCATTTATTTTCATATTCCAAATACATTTCTTTTGTTTGGTCTTTAGGGGCCAGTTATTTTTGAGACCAGGAAGAAAAGAAAAAATCTTCCCATCTGAGTCACATCCAGCTAACTAATGGGAATCCAAAGGGGAAATGGAGATTTGGCTTCTCTACTTTTTAAATTTAGCCTGATTAGACAGAATGGAAAATAACTGGCTTGAGAAATATAAATATATGTGTGGTTGAATGGAGATATTAACTTATTCCATCCACATGGATCAGTTGCTTAGAAAAGACTAAAATAAAAACATTTACCAAGTAATATATTCTAATGCATGGGAACAAAAAGAACATTTATTTCTTAGGGTCAGATGTCAAAGTTCAAAAGTGCATAGAGTATTGATAAATCCATAAACTTCAAGTTTAGCTCAGCTGGAAAAAAAATACAGAATGTTCTGAAATTAAATATGAACAGAAATACTGAGAAACTGAGCAAAGTTTTAATGATGTAAGCTTGTACCAATTCAAAGAATAGACTCAGCACTTTTAGTATATATTATGTTATGTACTCAAGTATTGGTGAAAATAATTCACAGCCGTAAAACCTATTAAGCCTTTCACTTACAAGGGCATCCTAGGGACAACTTTAAAAAAAAGAAAATAGCAAATGCTTCATTTTATAAAAAATATTGTTGCAAGATTAGCAATAAATACTGAATCAAAAACCCACCTTGGGTTATCAATAGTTGAAAAATAGTTGAATTTTAGCTTTCAACCTATAGACTCAGCCAAACCAATATGTATAAATCATTATGTTCTTTTTCTAATTAATAAAGACAAATACATACGTCTTAAATTTTTGCACACGTTTCTCTAAAGCAACTGAAAGATTCTGGGTAAATTGGCTCAAACTTTTTAAAGCATGTTAGTAACCCTATGTGAGAGTCTCTACATGTATAAGGAAAACATCTTGCTTTTTCAAATTTAATATAATGAGAGTTTCTAATTTGAAAAATATGACAAAAATATGAACCTGGAAGTGATTAAATAAAAATTGAAAATAACCAAATTTTGTTAACAAAATTTATGTAATTAAGGTTATAATCTTTATGGATATAAGAATGTCTCTGAGACAATCTACTCTCCTCTAATTTAGAACAAATTCTACTATGTCAGGAGACATAAAGGGAGAGATAGAAAGAGCACAAGTGGGGGGTTAGGGGCAGAAGGAGAGAGAGAAGCAGGCTCCCCACTGAGCAGGGAGCCCAACATGGGGTTTGATCCCAGGACCCCAAGATCATGACCTGAGCCAAAGGCAGATGCTTAACTGACTGAGCCATGCAGGCACCCCACATGATGGTAGCTTCTTAAAAGTTTAAGTATACCTAATGTTTAAGTATACCTAATGACATATACCTAATGTTCATACAACTTTAATTTCTAATAACCAAAAACTGGAAACAGTTTCCATGAAACGGTGGCTGGGTAAATATAATTGTATTGTTTCATCAAATAATGCAGTTTAAAAATAAAATGAAGGTCGCCTGGGTCCCTCAGTCAGTTAAGTTTCCTACTCTTGATTTCAGCTCAGATCATGATATCAGGGTTAGGAAAGCAAGCCTCACCCTGGTCTCCACACTCAGCAGGGCTGGGGGGGTGGGGCTGTTTGCTTGAGATTCTCTCTCTCCCTCTGCCCTGCCCCCCACTTGCATGAGCATGCCTGCTCTCTCTCTTTCTCACTAAAATAAATCTTTTTTAAAAAAATAATTTAAAAATAGAATAAAAATAAAATGAACTACTCATATCTGTTAGGACATAGAAAAATCTCAAAATAATTACACCTGGTGAAAGAAGCCAGATTAAAAAGGGTGCATACTTTATGATTCATTTATATAAAACCCTAGAATATGCAAAGTAATCAACAGTATAAGAAAGTGGTTACCTGGGTGTGGGGAAGAGAAGCCAAATGGAGGAATTGCAAAGGGGCAAACGGTCATGAGGTAATAACTCTTGGGGATAATGGATATGTTCAGTACCTTAATTGTGTTATTGGTATTGTGTGTGTATATATATGTGTGTATATATATATATATATATATTAATTGTGTTATTGGCATGTGTGTGTATAATATCTATATACACACATACATGTGTGTATACATAAAATGTAGATAATATATATCTATAAAAAGACTCTTTAAATGTATGTAACTTATTGCCAATTATACCTAAATAAAAATGTTTAAAAATATAGCATATCAAAATTTGTAGAATGTAACTAATGCAGTGTTTAGAGGGAAATTTATGACTTTCAGTTTAATATTAGAAAAGAAGAATGATCTAAATCAATAGTTGAAATTTCCATCTCACAAAATTAGGAAAACTAGAGCAAATTAAGATAGAAGGAAGGAAATAATAAAGAGCAGAAATCATTGAACTAGAAAAACTAAACACATAAATTATCAATAAATATTAGTAATGAAAGACTGGACACAACTAGAGTTCCTACAGACATTAAATAATTAAGGGAATATTTTGAATAACTTTATGATAGTAAATTGGAAAATTGAGATAAAAAAAATTGTTTGAAAGACATTTAAAAAAATGGATTCAGGAAGAAAGAGTAAACCTCAATAGCCTTACGTCAATTAAAGAAATTAAATTTGTAACTAAAATTTTCCCACAAATAAAACTCCTGAAGGATATACCCTGATGGTATAATATATATTATATAATATAATCCTATATTACATATATATCTTTTATATATAACTAAAAATGGAAAAAGAAGAGAGAAGGAAAGAGTTGAGAGGAAGAAAGAAGAAAGGAAGGAAGGGATTATCGTGTAATAACTTATAATAACTATTTATAAGCCAGAATAGATCAGAAATGACCATGTTGTGACTCATCCTGGCTCTGTTGCATTTCATCACCCTGCTGCTTGCATTTACCACAATCACATACACCTACCTACAGCTAAGCACATCAGTACAAATGGCACTCACTTATTTAAAATTCACCTAGAACCCTAGGCTCCATCAGTCTAGAACCCAGATTGTTGTGTGTGTTTTTCCCTTCAGTTTCACTTAAATTGAGATAGATCTAGGTTTCCTATGATTGAGACTGATTCAGATTGAGACTGAAGAACTCACTCAAGGTCATTAGACAGAAGACTCCCCAGAGTGACATGAGACATTCATGGGCAAACCTCAACAAAGTCATGGATTATTTTTCAAATCAAGTAACTACAAATTGCATCTAATTAGTTCAAAATCTACTCAAGGTGTGCCAAGTCCAGAACAGATTAAGAAAACCACCCGAGGGCCCATGTTAGCAGTTGTCTGTTATAATCGTAGGCACCCCTCAGAATCATGGCCCTGTGCTCTCTCCACCTTATGGCAACACCTTACTCCTCTGTCTCTCTCGTAAACATCCAGGCTCCAAAGGAAGGGAATCCACGATGCGAATTCTATCACGAGCTCTCCTGCTTCCGATTTAAAGGAACTTTACTGATATGTTATTCCTTCGGTTTGAACAACCAGATGGTTTTCCCAGATTATGTTATCACAAAATACAGTCTGCCAATTTTCCTGTAAAATAACTGTCAACCTTCTAAATATGAAATATCAATACCATTTTTTCAATGTTATAGCAAAATACAACGTGCCAATTGGCAGGGTAGGTGACGGATCCTATTGTTTTATTTTTTTATTGGTTGTCGTGAATTGAAATGTATAAAAAGTGCTTGTAAACACTGAAATGCTATTCAAAGAAAAGGGTTGTTTGGGTTTCCTTCTGCTGGTCTCATTGGTTATTAAGTTAATAAAGCTGCTAATAACTTTAGGTACCTCTGTTTTTTTCACAGGAACATTTATTAAAATGCTTAGAATTGGGGGGCGCCTGGATGTCTCAGTTGGTTGAGTGTCCGACTCTTTATTTCTGCTTGGGTCATGATCTCAGGGTCCTGGGGTCAAGCCTTATATCAGGCTCTGTGCTCATCGTGAAGTCTGCTTGTCCCTCTCCCTTTGCTCCTCCCCCTGATCGTTCTCTCTCTCTCCCTCCCCCAGATAAATAAATAAATAAAACCTTTTTAAAAAATGCTTAGCTTTTTAAAAACATGCAAATGAGAAAGATAATTTTATTAACCCAGACAGTGCAGTGGGAGCTTATGAGAAGCTTCAGGTGCTATCCTCAAATGAGAAATTTGTTTATCAGATTGCGATGCTTAGCAGAAAAGGTGAGGGGGGCATATACTGGATTAAGGTTTTTTAAAAACACAAAGAATATCTCAAGGAGAAAATAAACATTAGAGGCTGTTTTTGTTGTGTGTAGGTTTCTTTCCATTCTGCTCTTTTAAAATCCATTTTATAGATTTTGTAATTTTTCAAGAGTTAAGACTTTGCAGCTTAATTTATGTGATTATCAAGAGAAACTAATTCAAAAAGTGGACAACTCTGTGGAAGTGACTTTATCAGGCTTCGAAAGCCAAAATTTAAAAGGAAAACTAATTTCATCACAAATATCCTTCAGTCAGCAAAAGCTCTAATTGAAAGTGGTCAGACTTCCTGAAACACTTAAGCAGTTAAAATCCCTGATTTATTTTACATAACGGGAGGAATTCAAGCAACAGGACCCATTTCAACCCTCATACAGAATATCAGCCCCTTTTCAATTTTACCTAGCTGTTAGATAAGGGTAGTGCACACTGTGAAACTCTGATTGGCTACAGAAAATACTGGAAAACCTGACTTTATGTTTGTTTAAACGAAGCCCTTTCTCATCTCTGAGCTGAGACATAGCTGCATATACATTTCTGGGTGGGGCCGATGGAGGCCCCTTTCCTGAGGGTTTTTTGCCACCAATATCCATCACCTAAAATGTATTCAAAATGATGAGTACGAACATGCACATATTCTAAGTTGCTAAAAAAAAACTCCACTGTGAGTTTCTCAGAAATGCCAGTGTGCCCACTCTTGCACATGCTTTCTCTCTCTAGTCTCCTCCTTCATCTGCCAGCCCTATTTCTGGATATCCAGAGGATATATCGGAGGTTATTAAAGTTGAGACTGAAGAACTCACTCAAGGTCATTAGACAGCAGTTATAAGAGCAGCCAAGAGAAAGGAGATTCTTTTTTGCTTAACCTAAAACTGGCAGGTTAGTCTGACCCTAACGTCTTCCATGGGAAATCCAGACCCCTCCTATAGGTGACTGATTACAATGGGACATAAAGAAAAGGATCGGAAGTAGAATCTTTAAGGAGACCTTACAAGCTAAACAATACATAAACCATAATCACTTACTTCGAAAACCATACTCATATTGCGTGTCTATGTATTTGTATACATCCCTCTACATGTAGAAAAACATATGGAAGGAGCACACCTCTAGATCATGTGAATTGTTAAAACAACCCCTACGATAAAAGAAAACGACTGAGAGCTTAAAATAATACAGACCAAAATATCTAATTTTTTGAATTAAAAGCTACATACAGTCACTTCAGATTTATTTTTCAAAAATTTTTGTCTAAAGGTAGCATGATCGAGTAGGAGCAGAGAGCTGGATAAATGCATATATTTGCATTTGAATGTTGCTAATCACCAGCAGAGTGAACTTGAATGAGTAACTCCCCCTGAGCTTTGCTCATTTGTGAAATGATTGAATTGAGCCAGTAACCAGTATGTTCTTTGCCACTATCAAAACAGATTTAGGTCTTGCATAAGCAAAATTAAAAATTTTATAGAGACATTTGAGGTTATTTCATGTATTTCATGTATCTAAAACCATTACTAAGACACCGCATTAGCTAACTGTATAAAAAAGATCTGTCCTGTAAAACAGTAAACCTCAGATTGGTGCTGATGAAGCCCCAGGGGACAACAGTGTCCCTCTCTAACACTGCTGGCCTTTGAACTCCAGACTGTCTGCTTGCTGGGAGCAAGGAGCTTGTTGGACATTGTTGTATCCCTAGGGTGTGTTAGAGGCCCAATAAATATTAGTTGCATAACTGATTAGTCCTTTAAATCCAAGTCTCTTATACTCAGATAAGAGATCTATTTTTATGAACTGGAGAATCACTTGGCACCATTTAAAAGAAAAAAAAACAAAAAAACTAAAATAAATAAATAACAAATTGACCTATTTTACCGGATTTTTGCTTTCTGCTTAGCAGTCTTGGAAGAGCCCTGTACTTCCTCGCTTCCAGTTAGGAAAAAACCTCTTTCCACTCTTCTTTAAGAAATATCTACTCATTTTATAATTGCAACAGGGTACAGCAGTGCATGTGGCAGGACTGATGGATGTATTTCTCACGTGAACTTGAAACCTGAAATGTATGTACCTGAACTACAGATTAATCAACACACGAGCATGGGCTGCTGTGTCTTACTGATTAATTATGCTGAATGATGGATACAGGTTTAATCACTTTACCTGATAGATGTAGGGAGCCTGCAAATGACAGTTACCCTATCATTTCTCAATAAACTGCTTTCTAACCACCTTACTGCAGAAATTTCCAGAAGTTGCTGTTCCAGAGGGGGGAGAAAAAGGCATAGGATTTTCCATGCATCGCTTTACATTTCTACTAATTTATTTTTAAGTTTGTTCCTTGACCAAAAAATCATACCTATGTAAATACAATAATTATCCAGGAATTCCATTGTCTGAAAATCTGTCTCATCAACTAGAAAACATAATTTAAAAGGTTAATAGGATTCAGAATCAGGTTTATAATGTTAGGGAAATAACTCTTTCCTTAGGCTAGAAAACCAGCCATTCATGATTAAAATTACATGTCTAAAAATGAAGAGGAAGAAACATGCCTACAAACCATCTCTTCTCCTTTTTAGAGGAAAATGCTAGATTAGGTCACATAAGAAAAATGGAAGAGCTTAGTAAGCACTTCTTTAACTGAAAACAAAGAAACCAAAAAAAACAAAAACCAAAAAACAGGAGGTATTACGTAATTAATATTTTCCATCTAGATAATTCAGTAGACAGCCCTAAGGAGAAAATGAATAATGTCTGACCAGTGAGACTTAACAAATTGGTAGCAACCTCTCCCACAGACACTGAAGTTAACTCCTCTTTCCCTTTTCCTTTCACTGCATTTTATACCTCTGTCACAGTTTATCATTAGCATAGTTTTTTACTCCACGATAATTAATGTGAAAAATGTATTAGAGTTATGGGTGGACATTGGCCTCTCCTTCATTAGAGGTAGTGGTGGCCCGGAAAACAGTGGCCATCATATCTCATTTAATACTGTTCTGCACAACATATAAATAGTTCCCCACTGATAGGAGATGGTCAATAAAATCTTATTGAATTAAGTTGAATAAATGTATAGACTCCACAGAGAAAAAGGTTAGTTTGCCCATTCCTGATCTCTATAACTCCTTTCAACTATACGTAAACTGCCTTAAACCTCAGTCCCACTCAGACCCTGCCCCCATAAAGGGCTTCTCTTGCATTTGTGGGCAAAGTCCAGCCTTTGCTGTGAGGGCCAGCATATCTTCCATGAGGCATCCTCTCTTACTCTGTCACTTTGTAGAGGCCATTCGTGAGTCCTGCGCCACACCGTTCCCTCACGAGAATTTCCGTCTCCCCGTGGGGAATTAGGCTGGGCCTGGGGACAGAGATGTATAAATGAAGGGGGCATTTTCTGGGGCTTCGCTTCCTACCCATTCCCTTTGCTGAAATCCCAGCCCTAGTCAGGGACTTGAGCAATTACACTGGCTGGGAAACTTCAGTTGCTGACCCCCGCTCTTATTATGTACCAAAACTTAAACTCTACCATATGTTCTACGTCCAAAGCACGTTGAACTTGCTTCCACATGGGGACGTGCGCACACTCGACTTCTCCAGGAAACAGCCACCATGCAAGGAGCAAAACCAAAGTATGAGGACCAGGGCCCACACGCGGCTGGTTTGAGCCTTCGACAGACATGTGAGCCAGATTTCTGGGGCTGTCTTTGAAAGGTAGAAGAGTAGTGGTAGAGTTTCAGGTTGAAAAGCCCTTTTGTGGCAGTTATGAGGTTATCAGGGTCACAAATAATTTGGAGGAGTCTAAGAACCTTGAGTTCCTTAGCCAATTTCTTCTTAACTCTCTAAACTTCAGTTTCCTCCTCTAAGACAGAGATATTACCTGCTTTGTCGTAAGGTTTAAGTGGTGAATGGAGAAAGTAGATAAAGGGCCTAGTACAGTACCTGGTTTATCAGTGCTTGACAAATATTAACTACATTTCTTTTTCTCTTTTCATATAAGAACGAACTACAGTTCGCTCAAAACAAGAGAGGTTAGGGAAGTGGGCATAGCCCTGGAAGTGAACACTGACCTAGGAGGCTGCCGGAAGGACTGGATCAGTCCAACCCTAAATGGTGCTGATTCCAGTCATGAAGTGAGGAGAACTATGGGCCTTGCTCCCCTGACAGACTCTGAGCGTTGTGGTGACAAACCCAGACCTGTCGTCTTTTGCCAACTCTGCTACTACAAGGTAAAAACTAGGCACATGGTGACAACAGCACTTACAGACCGGCCAGCCCCAATACCTAGGGGACCTAGGCCAAGACTACAAATGGTAGCCCATGTATCTTACGTCTAAATATCGAAATGTTACAAATATAACGATCAGAACCTTACATAAAATATGTCCTATTCTCTGACCTTACAAATATACCTGCATATGAGTAGGAAAGCCAGGTTTGAATTTACTCCTCTTGGACACTCTGGGGTTTCCTGCTGGAGTCTGATGCTACAGGGAAAGCTGTCTCTAAACCCTCATCTGGCCCAGCTTAGGTCTTCATAGTGAGGCTCTTGCTGCCTTCCACCTTCTTCACCAGAAGCCCCTCACAAGCCCCTTGGGCATGAGTGTAAGCACACTGGTGGCTTGGTCTACTTTCAGGTGGAAAGGCTCAAGGAGTAGGCTTGTACAAGCTCTAGAAGTTGACTTGTGGCCATGTGGCATGGATGGAATACTGGGTACTCAGAGTACGGTCTAGAAGGAGAGGTGCTGTCAATAGTGAGGACATCCCCTTGGTCTTACGCTTTTCTGGTTTCAGCCAAGGGAAGCCAGACTAGGGTCCTGTAAAACCCAGAGCCTGGGAAAGAAGTCCTCCTTGCGCAAGTCTAAGGGCAAGATGCTTAAGTGACGGGTTTGGTAACAGAAAAGAAGACCATTCCCTGAATGTAGGAGCTGCAGCCTTGGGTTACAAAGCAGCATGAGTTATGTCCAAAAATATCTGATAATCATTTACTGATGTGCTGTGACTGTGGCTCAGGGGAATTTTGCATTGGGAATTTTTTAAATTTCTTTTTTCTCTAAATGTCTTTTTTCTCTTTCTGATTTTCTTCTCTTTTTTTCCTGGCTTCTCTGTGTATACACTGTTGCTTTATTGTATGTAACTGGCTGGGTTTTTTTGTTACAGGATAGGTATGTAGTCCTTGAGTTTATTTAATAGAAAAATTTACACCTAACTTTTATTTGGGTAATTGATCAATATCTTTATATGAAAAAGCCTTGAATTGTTCTTGCAAATTATACAACCTACCTAAGACCCTCTGACCAAAGCTCTCCCTACAAAAGACAGTAAGACTAAACAGCTTTAAAATAAAGATTTAAACTTCTAAATCTATATTCTATTCTATTTTCCCCCTAGGGGAGCTCTCCAAAGCAAGAACAGAAAATTAACTATCTATCCAGAATTGCTACATTTGGGAAAAAAGTCTGAATGACAGGCAGTTACTTAGAAACTAAGGTTTTCATTATTCAGATTATTATGCCACTAAAATTAAGGTGGTAGTTCTTCATGATAAGTATAATCGCAGCAATTTAAAGTTGGTAGGGACTTTAAAAATGATCAAAATCACTGTGGTGGGAGGTATATTTGGAAAAAAGAAAAAAAAGCAGAAATTTAAGTGGTTTAGTTAGTTAGTTAGGTCTTAAGAAGAGAGATTGGGCTGGAACTCAGGTCACATTTCTAGCTAAGTGGATGTCTTCATCAGTTTGGGCTGCTATAACAATTTACCATAGAATGGCTGGCTTAACTAACAAACATTTACTTCTCTCAGTTCTGGAGTCTGGGAAGTCCAAGATCCAGAGTGCTGGCGGATCCTGTGTCTGGTATGGGCCCTCTTCCTGCTTTGCACGTGGCCACATTACTGCATCCTCCCATGGTGGAGAGAGGCTTCTCTCTCTCATCTCTTCTTATAAGGGCACTCATCCCATTCGTGATGACTCCACCCACATGACCTCATCACCTCCCAAAGGCCCCACCTCCTGATACCATCACATTAGAGGTTAGGGCTTCAACATGTGAAGTTTGGGGGGTACACGGAGTCCATAATAGTGGGCTTTCCTCTATAAGGGGGTACTGAGTCTAGGACCGTGAATACGAAAGCACATTTCCAGATCTCCTTGAAAGACTTCAGATGAAGGTAAGAAATGGTGGTAATGAAAGGAGGAAAAGGTAGAATAGGAGCTTCCCTGTGCCTTGGCACATTTAGAGAGGAGGCTCTCCTGGGTCAGACACATTCACAGAAGCGGCCACCTTTGCCAGAACCAGGTGCCTATTCTGCAACCAATAATATCTTATCTTTCTAAAGAAATTGGTTGATCTAAAGATAGAAATAAAAGAGGCAGAAAGTCATAGCTAAGAGAACACCATCCAGGAATTTGAAATATTAAACACCGAGTTTGAATTCGGTTTGAATCATCATCCCACCCACTTGTAAATTTTCTTCAAGTACAGAATTCACAAGGCGCAGGAAGATGAGTCAAAGTATTTTCCTCCACAGAAATCACTTTCTGAGGTGCTCTTTGGGGGAAAGAGCGGGGTTACATGAGACCAAATGCTTTGCATGTTTGATTTGAAGCGGATCTGACAATGACACACCGAGGAGGCCCGGCCTCGGCAGCCAGAGCTGGTGCTGCTGAGCCGCAAGCCAGAGGCATGGAAATCTGTAACAACAGAGAATCAGCCCAAACAGGATTCATTTAGGACTGCCTGTCAGTTGTGACTCTTGGGCCATTTGTATAAGGAGGACTGGCTGGGATTGTAAAATGGCCTTGAACTTGTTTTTAGTTGTCACTAGCTGTAGGGACTTATCCCATAAATTTAGCACATGGGATGAGTGATTGAAAAGAAACTGATAGAAGGTTAGCCCTTCCCCAAGGAGGTATCTTCCTCTTACATAAGATCTTAAGGGCATGCATGCCTAGGAATATGCTTGCGATAATTGACTCACTTAGGAAGGGAGCTTCCATTTGCAGGGTGAAACGACTGGTCACATATCAAATCCTGACTTGGTATCCCCTCAAGAGCAACTTGGATATAATTCCTTGAGAAATAGGAAAGGCAGCATTACTTCCAGAGTACTGTTGGCAGTGGATTCTTGGGGACTCGACATGAGAAAAGCAAATGTGTTTTATATAAAGTAGGGGGAAAAAAAGTTCCTCCTAGAATTATGAAATACTGGACATGGAAAAGATCCTGGGGGTCATCTATTTTAATCTCCCTATTTTAGAGAGGAGGAGCAAACTTCTAGAAAAATTAGAGGACAGAACCAAGATTACTGAGTTAATAAAGAAAGGTAGTACAGAGTAGTTGCTTTCCAAGGGTGTTCTAGCATCAGACTCCCTTGGTATATATGCTGGGCCCACTGATCACTGGCTGTGTAACTCTGAATGAGTTACTTGAACTTTCTGCATGTCAGATATCCTATGAATAAGTGGGGGTCATAGTTTCTACTATATTGAGATTACTATAAAGATTAAATGAAATATTTTGTATAAAATGGTTTGTATAATTACAAGTCAGATGGTAAATAATCAGTAAATGTTAACTAATATTAATATAAAAATATGATGATGATGATGATAAATTCATCTTTTGTCATGTGACAAGATAAGAATTAGTCCAGGAATCTCCAGTGTGCTCTCTGATACTCACAGCAATTTCAGGGTCAAATTTAGTTAACTAGTCAACTATCATCAAGTGAGAGGCTTTTCTACTGAAAGAGCTAATTGCGCTACAGGCAGAATAAAGATGCAAGTACTTTTGGAAGAGTTGAAGAGACTGGGGTGGATAAAAGGACAATTAAACAACTTAGTAACATGTGGAACCATTAAACCTGAATGGATAAGGAGTTTTGGACAGATGTCAGCCTAGGAGAGGGATCTAGTGAATTGTCACAGAATTCTGTCTTTCAATTCATTCTAGATAATATATAGAAGACAATGTTTATCAGTTAGGGGGATGAAGTAAAATTGATAAGGTCAAATCTTGGCAGGCTATAGCCAAAAGATAAATTCAGAAAGAAAACATGTAAACAGATATATTCAGATTTTTTTAAATCAACTACATAAACAAGAGACAACCAAAACGTGTTTTAGCGGTAGCACATGTCAAACATTTATCAATTTTAGCTGCCGTTAAACCCAAAATGATGTAAAACCCAAAGGGCAGCAAATTTATTGACAAGTCCATGCATCAACTGAACACTGTGAGCGAACGTTTTATCAAGAATTTGAAAAGCTGAATGTCTATTGCCTCTCTGGAATAATATCACAAAGTAGAAATCAAAGTCCTTAGGAAATAAATGGTGAGGAAAGTGGCAGAGGTGAAATAAAAGCTGACAGATCTTTGAAAAGAAGGAAACAAAAAGTAAAATCAGCACAGTAGGAAAGATAGAAATGGGAGGAACATAAAAGTGAAACAAAGCAAAACACAGAAGAAAACACCAAGGCAGAGAGGGGAGAAATACAGCAAATGTACAAAAGAAATAGAAGAAAGAATAAACATAAATGAGCAAGAAAATGATAGAGAAGCAAAAGAAGGTAAATCCAGCATACACCTATGTGGGGTCTCTAAAGAAGGAGTAAAGTTACTGGAAAAATACAGAGTCTGAATTCAAGAAATATTTTCTAAAATAAAAATAAACTTGAATCTGAAAAGACACATCTTTGCTAGAGAAATTGACCCAGAATAGTGGATACCAAGATGTAGGGACTGAAAAATACAGAATCCTTTTCTCGCCAGAAAAACAGATGAAAACATGAAATGATGGGAGAATTGGCAGGACATTCAAACCTATAGGATCGTTAATCAAAACATAAAATTAACTTAGATAAAGAAAATATAAACCAAGGAAATTATATCAAGTCAAGTAATTTTTTGTCTATTAAAAATTATAGGCAAACTGCGTTGAATAAATGAGAACTGAGTAAAAATTGTTCCCATAAGTCTTTCTGGGGAAATTACTGGAGGACAAAGTTCAGCTTCAAAAATGACAGGGGCCCCCCCAAGCAGCAGGACAGTCAGGGAGGCAGAGCGTTGAATGGTCAGTTAATCTCTGAGAGTCAAAGGATATCATTTAAGCCCAAGAGATCAAATATTAGAAGTAAAAGAGCATTTACCTCTATAATGACAA
Organism: Ursus maritimus; assembly: GCF_017311325.1. Taxonomy (NCBI): domain Eukaryota; kingdom Metazoa; phylum Chordata; class Mammalia; order Carnivora; family Ursidae; genus Ursus; species Ursus maritimus. Next base: position 19,339,836 of record NW_024425008.1, read on the forward strand.
TAATTTAAAAAGACTTTTAAACCGACTAAAATTGAAGGGGAGAGGAGAGAAGAGAAGAGAAAGGGAGTGGAAATAAGCTAATGCATCATCTCTCATAGGCGGAGAGATTCATTTTCTTAAAAGGATTAAGTTTGTTATACAACTTTATAATTTTAAAAGAATGCGACCATGCCAAAACATCAGAATTCCACATATAAAGGCACAGAGAAATGAAGAAAATGAAACACCTAGTGAAACAGATACACAGTTATGAATAAAAAAATCATAAACTGTTTTCACAGAACTAATACAAATATATATCATTATTTTATTAAAATACAAAAGATTGGATTACAGAATGCATTAAAATTTTCCATTAATGAAAACAGAAGTGCATTAATGATCTGGCCTTTTTTTTTTATTTGTATTTACTCCATCTACCACTGGCTTCCTTGCTGTTATGGAATGCGTCATATCTCCTTCTACTGCTTCAGGGCCTCTGTACTTGCTATTTTTTTTGCTTTCCCTAGGATCTGCCCATAACCAGCCAACTCAGATTTGTATTCTCTAGGTTCTTAGGTTCCATTCCCGGAGAGATTTTCTCAATACTATATATACAGTATTGGCTTGTGTAAGTACCTAAAAATTTTCTGGAAGGTTGAGCAAGAATGTAATAATTGTTAACTTAAAAAAAAAAAAAAAGGAAACTGAACTGTTGAGACACAATTATGGGGGGAGAATTTTTTACTTTATATCGTTTTATACTTTGGATATTTGAATCATGTGGTTAAATGATATATTTTTAAAATTTTTAACATAATAATGCATTGTGATGAGAACCAAAAGAAGGCCACAGAACCCAAAGGAAAGCTGTTAAGAGAAGATTTTTTTTTAGAATATATATTCTTACATGACTTTTAGACTAAAAAATGGAATAAGCCAAGAAGGGTGGGGGTGATGGATCTCCAGGTAGAAGGTAAGACAAAGACAATTTTTAATTCATGAATCAGCATTGTATGTGCACAGAGGTACAAGCCACATAGTGTAACTGAACCACAATGGGCAAGACAGAGTGTAGACAGAAGTGAGGATGGAGAGATAGGTTGGGTCAAGTATACACATCATGTTAGCAATCTTACATCTCATCCTGGAAGCAATAAGAAGCCACTGGAGAATTCTACGTGAAGCTTCAAAAACATCACTGCCTACCAGAAGTTAGCTCAGTTTTTTATATAATTGATAACACCTATATCAACTTATAAGATAAACCATAACATCAAATCGATAAAAAGTCCGTAATTAGTTTTGGAAAGAATGTGAAGAAATTCAAACTTCTATATTGTTGGTCATTGTCTAAATTGGTCCAGGCACTTCAAATAGCAATTAATCAATTTCTATTTGTGTTGAAAATGGGCATTACATACATCCCAGTAATTCTAGGTCCAAGTTTATACCCAAGGGAAACACTCATGTAAAAGCACAGGGACGCAAGTACAGGACATTGTTATAGGATGTTTGTAATACCAAACCCTGGACAGCATCTAAGTCTCCATAAACAAGAAAGTAGATAAATACATTGTGGTATATTCACAAAATATTATTCACAGAAAGATCACCTTACGGCACACACACACACACACACACACACATAAATCAATCAATAATTAAGTCAATCCAGGTAAATGGAGTCCAAATATCCTGTATTCCCATTGTTGCTGGAACTAATTACCACAAACTTAGTGGCTTAAAACAATAAAAATGTATTATTTTATAGTTCTGAGGTCAAAGTCTGAAAAGGGTCTCATTGGGCTAAAATCAAGGTGCCAAAATGCTACCTTCCTTCTGGAGGCTCTAGGCAAGAGTCTGGTTTGGTTTTTTTTTCCCCTTTTCCAGCCTCTAGGCTATCTGCTTTCCTTGGCTGGTGGCCCCTTCCTCCTTCTCCAAAGTCAGCAGTGGCTGGCCAAGTCTTCCTCTGCATGCCTCCCTCAAACAATGGCTCTTTCACCTTCCCCTTCCATCTTTTAAAGACCTTTGTGGTTACATTGGGCCTACTTAGATAATCCAGGAAAATCTTCCTATTTAAGATCAGCTGATTACTGGGGCGCCTGGGTGGCTCAGTCATTAAGCGTCTGCCTTCGGCTCAGGGCATGATCCTGGTGTTCTGGGATCAAGGCCCGCATCAGGCTCCTCTGCTGGGAGCCTGCTTCTTCCTCTCCCACTCCCCCTGCTTGTGTTCCCTCTCTCGCTGGCTGTCTCTCTCTCTGTCAAATAAATAAATAAAATCCTTAAAAAAAAAAAAAATAGATCAGCTGATTACTCACCTTAATTCCATCTGTAATCTTAATTTTTTCTTCCATATCATCCCATATTCACAGGTTCTGGGGAAAAGGATGTGAACCTCTTTGGAGGGCCATATTTGTGTCTACCATATTCCTCTGACTACTAATGATTCGTTGCACTCTGATTCTTCCTCATGATCTAAGACCGGCTCAGTATAGTGGTGAGTAATAGTGCAACGCTTTCTTATTTAGATACCGCACAAAGTGAACTCTGGAAACCAGACAGCACAGATGCAACAGGAATCTCACCATCACCATCAGCCAGCTATTTGAAATTCAAGGTTTACTACTTTTGAACTCAAGGTTCATAGCACTTAACTGGGCTCAGCGAAGATCCAAAATAACCTTTTCAGGAACCCACAACTGAACTGGCGACACAGTCAGCCAAAGTCAAAATAATATCCATAGACATGAGCAATTCATATTGACCGGTACAGAGGAGACCAACTAAAACAGCACAAAAGGCCCTTCCGTCCTGAGTTTTCATGCAATTGAAGTCCAATCGCTAAAATCAAGTGGGTAAGAAATCAATGCTTGCTCTTGATTTTCCAGACTTCTAACACCCTGAGATGATTTGGAGAGTTGCTGTTCTATCAAACCAATCATGAATAAATGACTGGACACTCATTTCCATTTAGAATGTCTGTTTAAATGCTGATTTGACCTCCAAGTGTACTGGGGTTGAGTAATGTATGTAAAACTGTCATTAAAATTGCATATGAAGCACCAGTTAAAATGAAGCTACTATACCTTTTTCTTCCCTGGAATCCTAGGGGGGAAGAAAGCAATGGCAGCCAATCATCAATAAGATGAGGCAGAACACGGAAATTTTAATGTTCATTATAAAAATATCTGAGCCTCTCAATTTTGCTGAGAGAATTGGACCACCTCCTGCTAAAGCCCTTTGTGGTATTTTTAAAAATACAACGGAAAATAACCCTCTTAAAACGAGACCACTGAATGCCATTCTGTTTTTGCACCGGAAATTAAGGGTGTAGAGCGTGTAATATAAATGTCTTCAGAGTTTCACAAGAAACACTCAGTGAAAATCCTTTTAAATTTATTTGGTGGTTTACCTCCCACCCTCAGGGGTTGAAAATCTCAAGCACAGGAAGCAGTTACTGATTTACGGGTTGATCTGCAGCCTTTTGTTTCGGTGACAGCTCACTTGACCCATTTCATTTCTCTAAATTGCTTTTTAATTTCCTGAGGACAGCAGCGTGGTCGTAGTGTGTTTAGAGCATCATGTGTTTCAAAACGCTGAACCCTCTCATTTTATTTCATAATTCATCTCAGCTGGAAAGGCAGATTTCCTTTAGAGGAATGAGAGTGCAGGTTTGGAGGGTCAAGGGACCCAAGCTGAGTGGCTGCATTGCTGTTTGCCAGTCATGTGACCTTGGAAAATTCCCTTACCCTCTCTGAGCCTAGGTTTCCAGCATCTGTTTCAATAAAGGACTGAACTATATTTCCAAAGATCCTTTCTGTTCTAAAATGATATATTTTTTAAAGGTATCACTAATGGGTCCTCAGCACTAGTAAAAGTATACACTGTCCTCTTTTGTACAACAAAAAGGTGGTTTTGTTAATTTCTGGAACATTAGTTCATCCAGGCATAACCATTTGGAACAAAACAGCATGTTTGGTCATTAAATAGCAAATACTTCAGATGGTTCATTCTATGAGACATTGTGGCTTGTCCTTTACCCTGTTTATTATATAGCTCTTACTAGAATATTCATTTAGACTCTGGGATGAATCCTAACCAGGCACTGATTATAAAATGCAAAAGCTGAGACCACTGATTTTTTTTTTCCAGTTCCAAAACTTTTTTCAGGGTGCCACACTTCATAAAACTCGCCCCCCTTTGTGGTTATCTTTTCAAACCTTATCCATCCTTACAGGCCTAGAAGGAGTCCATCTGGTCAATGAGGCTCTGCATGAATAGTCTAAAGTGTGTATTTCCTGAGTCACTGTAGAATTTGATCATAGCAATGCTCATCAGAACCACAAATATTTATCAACTTGTATGTTTGTGTACAAATGAGAAGGTATAGAGGAAACACAGAGGGTAAAACATAACCACTGCTTTCAAAGAACCTGTAATTAACATAAGAACGTACAACTTAAGGGAATATGTTAGATGCAAAAATTACTTGATCATTTTAAGGTTACCTATTGTTAATTATAAAATGAGTGACGAATCATCCAGAAAATTTTTAATATTTTTTTACCCTTGAACTATTTTACTTTTATAAATAAAATAACTTACCAAATACCTATTCAGTAAAGTTAGAAATGGTATGGTTGAAGTAAGGATAGGAAACCTATGTCTTCTCTCTATGTGGATCCCAAAACACATCCTTACAAATTTAACACTCTAAAGAAAATGATTTTAAAACCGCAGGGCAACAGGGTTTGACACTGAATGCATAAAAGAAACACAAGCTGGATAATGAGTCTTCCTAGAAGCAGTGAAACTGAACCCAGATTTTAAAAAGATGCATGGATGTTGGGCAGATTAAGATAACCCTGTGGAAGCCTCACAGGTTAATGGAAAGAGCGTGAAGGAAGCATTGAGGGGCCATTGCAAGGAGATTTGGAAACAGAAACAATTATAATGAGAGAAATACTTTGTGAAATGTATTATCTTTCTTTTTCCATTTTAATGCGTGAGGCTTTGTCTTTAGTCATTTGGGATTACTTCTCTGTCTTGAGTGGCTGAGTGAGGATGGAGGGACACAGAAGTAGAAAATTAAAACTTTTAGGGCAGAAACACAGAAAGAATCTTTCAGGTTTTTAATATCAAAAGATTCATTATGAAATGAGATAACAGTCTTGAAAGCTAAACTTTGAGAAGAAAAAATAATTAAGTGTACTTAATAATCATTAACATATAAAAGGCACAGTTAGATCATAGGGTTGTGGAGTGGTAGGGAGTGCTATTTTGTGTATATGTGTGTGTGTGTGTCCCTTTCTTAGAGAGGCTATGGCCTTTCCCCATGCTGGAGGGGGGTCTGTTTGCCTATCGGGTAGAAAAAGAAAACAAAATGTCCAGATGAGTTTTGGTAGACCAAAACTGATCAGAGGTGATAGTTGCTCCCTGGGTATAACATGGGACAGGCTGAACATCTAACTTCAGCTCAGAGCATAGAATGAGCATGATGGGACAAGCTGCCAAGTAGATAACTGTGACTGTGAGCTTCAGCATCCCAGGGTCTGAGTGCAGTGCCCCGAAGCCCAGAAGATCTTGGAAGACTGTGATGGAACATGGAGTGTTCTGCGGAGGTCTTCACTGTGGAGGGACTTGCAGACTGATGCCTAATGGCTAGGACACAGACTCAAGAGCTGTGTGTCAGCAAAACGCTTGCAAAAGAGCTGACAGGACCAGCTTAATTTAGGAGGGACCAGCTTAGGGAAAAGACCAAACTAACCATCAGACAACAGAGAAAGCAAGACCAGGAGACATTCACAGGTATCAACAATCTACAGATTCATACCTCTGTCACCAGAACAAGACTGCAGTAAACACTTCAAACCCAATGCCACCAAAATGAAGGGAAAGGAGAGAACAAGCACTTGTGTGAGGCTTTCGAGTCATCAAAAAAAGGTCTTAGAATTTTGGGACCAGTAGGATTAAACCTAGTCTCCCCCAGCAGAAGGTTTGTATGTGACCCCATGGCTAGATACACTCAGAGATGGTGTAGGGGATGGGGGAGGGGTGGGGTAAATTCAAGGAAGAAAAGATGAATCATAGAATAATGAAGTTATATTTGGAATTAGTCTCAGTGAAATAGAACCCTGCCACACTAATCTGTTTGAAAATAATCGAGAATTTGCATATATAAATAATAACAATGAAGACCAGAACGACGTGCCAAGTTGTGGAAAATTCCAAATGTAAGTGTTACACATTCCAAATGATGTCCTTCATTTCCAAATCCTGTCTCCTCCCTGTCACAGACAGCCTCTTGGGAAAGTAATTTTTCTGCTACTCCAATTATCTTTCTTCCAAGAATCCACCAATCATTTTTTTTGTCCTTTCCTTCATCATATAAATGAACAATCAAATGAAGCATTAAAAAAAAAAAAGACAAGTAAGAGGAGTAAGGTACAAGGAGCTGCGAAGGGTCTGGGCTAACAAGCGGCCCTGGCACTGTTTCTTGGGTAGTGGGAGAAGACACGAGACCTCTGGGCCAAAGAACAAGGACTTTATTACTCACAGCAATAGCAGTAGCTACAGGATCAGCATTTTTACCGCTTCCCCGCACCCAAATCCCAACAAGGCAACACAGAGAGGGCCACGTAGCATTTGCTGTCATAGCGGGTGGCACTGCCAATTGCATTACATAACCCCAAACTTATGGAATTCCCATCTTTTATACTGGAGAGTAAGCATGCCTGCCTTTTGCCCCCACAGGAAGTTATTATCTTCACCACATTATTCAGTAAACAAACCTTCTGTTGGCCCTGAAGAGAAACCCTATCGCTACTTTCCAATGCTGTTCACTCCACAAACATTCTTGAAAACAGAGTTTGGAACAAAGATAGTCTGCTCAAAAGATGTGTAGAAAAATGACAGACCTATGGAGAATTGTCTCCCAACACAAGGCTTGATTAAGGTTAAGGTTAATGATTAAGGTTAAGGTTAATGATTAAGGTTATCATTTACCTCAGAAATGAAGGTTATTAAAAACATTTGAGAAGAAAAGTTATTTTTTTAAAAACATAAAGAGTAATACTTGTCTTAGTCAGTTTGGGCTATTACATCAAGATACCATAGACTGGGTGGCTTAACAACGAAGATTTAATTCTCATAGTTCTGGACACTGGGAAGTCCAAGATCAAGGTAACAGCAGATCCAATCAGTGTCTAGTAAAGGCATTTTTCCTGATTTTCAGACCAGGTTGCTATAGTCTCAAGTGGCAGAGAGTGGAGAGAGAGGAAGCAAGCTCATTTGTTCTGTCTCTTTCTTCCTCTCTCTTTCCCTCTCTCTCTCTCTTTCTTGTGTCTCTTCTTACAAGGGAGACACTAAAGCCATCATGAAGGCTCTACCATCACGATCTAATTACATCCCAAAGGCCCCACCTCTTAACATCATCCCATTGGGAGTTAGGGTTTCAACACACGAATTTTAGAGGAACACAAATATATAGTTCATAATATCCCTGAAGTTTGAAAATTGGTTGAAAAAGTGACATTTTATTAATCCAGGTGAGAGGTATATTTAATATGACTTATATTTTCTTAACTCCCTAACTAGAAGTTGGTTCTCTTTGGGATCCAGACTATATGTTATATGAGCTAAACATTTCCCACATCCCTATCACAGGAACGGGTGCAAAGTAGGCGCACAATACCCTTGTTCATACAATGATTTATTAATTTGAATCCAGGGGTTGCTGAGAACAGTAGATACAGCTTTTAATGACTAGCCACAGTAGCACAGCATAGAAGAACTGAATTTGCCCACACTTCCTCATTATACATCTCATTCCCCAAGAAAGCAATCACCTCTTTAACGCTACTTCCTTTTGGGGAATTTTCTTCATAAGCAAGTTATATTATACTTATAAAGAACATTATCTAAGCTGTTTTGGCCCATACCTCTAAAAAGTCAGCTTATAAGAGAGTCAAGCTTCAAGTGTGTGGCAATGCTCTTTTTTGTCAGTGACTTGGAGGCCGTGCTTTTTTATGACTTGTGTTTTTATGTCAATGGTTGCTACTGTGTAGCTGCTTTCTAATTACACAGGACCATTGCTAAAAATTGAATTTTTAATATTGATGCTTCCCACTCTTAATGGTGCAAATTTTCTTTTAATTAATTAGCAAAATAATGTTTATTATAGGAAAATGCCTAAGGCAAAACCTAATTCCAGGTACCCATCAAGGAGGAAACAAAACACTCAATGCTCACTGGGTGAACAATCTCTCTTTTAAGGTCAACATGATGGATAAAATTGCAATGTTTTTTGTGGCTGCTTTACTTACTAGAGTCAGCCCTTTTACTTAGAAGAAAATGAAAGCATTTTTTCTTTAAGTTTAGAAGTTAACCTTTGCCAAATGGTGATAGAAATAATTAACAATAGCATCTTAGTCAAGTTAGTTAATGAAGCTTTATGCTGCATCTCTATGATCTTTGATTTCTTCAAGGATTTTGGAACCTCAGCAAATGCAAAAGGAATTTTCATAGGAGGAAATTGCCAAGCAGAGTTGAGGTGAAGACTGAATGACTTCAGTAGAATCAGCCCTGTATATATCATGGTGACATATGGCTTCACGCGTGATGATATCTCAGTACTCGAAGAGTGCAATCCACTCCACTATATTGAACTGATGCCCAGGCCAAGCGTTTTGGTTTGGTTTCGGTTTTCTCTTTGACCCTCCCTCTTTTAGAATCAGCCGTTCATGTTCTAGTTCTCATTCAGATTTATTTCATTAAATTACTAAACAATTCATTGTTTTGGGGGGTTTTTCCTCCTCTTAACATGATAAGACATTTAGGATTTTGCTGAGCCTTGTTTTTATTCTGTGTTGTGACTTCCCATGGTGAGGGCAACAGAGTGAAGACTGAGTTATTACAACCCAGGTCTTGATCCAAAACTCCTTGCCAATGTATCTTTCCTTACAAATAAAGACAACGGAAAATAAATAATCCTAAAACGATTTTAGATCCCACCCTTGGAAAAAGTTATTCTGGTGGATGTGAATAAGCGTTTTCTATGTCATTTGAATATTGTACAAATATATAAATGTGTGTGTGTGTGTGTGTGTGTGTGTGTGTATGTGTTTGTTTGTCAGGGGATAATATCTCTAACGCTGCAGATAAAAAACAATAAAACCTATGCAAATGAATTGATTCACAATGAAATCTTATATAATGTGATTTTGTAGTACTGCTTTCTCTTCTTATCAATTTTATTGCTGTTAATTCTTGTCTTCTGCTTTATTCTGGAAATATTACTGTTTCCTGCAAGAGGAGTGAGAAGGAGTGTCCTCTTCGGTTCTTGTTCTCAATGCATGAAATGCTTGCCGTTGTCAACACAATTTGGTACCACAGCCATTGTCACATTCCCAGACACCACTGTGCACAATTTATGAGGTTTACATAAAGGTTATGTGGAATAAATCACTGGCCTTTATCTTTGCCTGGTATCCTGTTTGCATTATTTATGAGCAAAGAACAATGCATCATGCTGGACTCCATGTTAGACTGCTATAACTCACCTGGTAAAACATGATCTTCCTGTAGATTCTGACGTTAGAGTGCTGAGGCAACTCCCTCTTTTTGAGAAGAGCCATGCAGCATGTTTCAGATAATACATCAGAAAGACAGTGACAGCATCTATTCGTAACGATCAGTCTTAAGATGCGGCACAACCCACAGAGGAGTAAACTTTCCTAAGCCTGCGGTCTGCAAGAATGCCACTTACCCTGTCCTCTGGACACCATTAAGTCATTCATTCAACAGCATTTTGTTGAGTGCTACTATGTTCCAGATACTGTTGTAATTGTTTGGAATTCTCTAGTAAACAGAGAAACAAAAACTAAGCTCTTGGCCCAGATTTCTCTACAAAAGGATCTGAGATAAGGGCTGGAATGTGTGAGGTCGAATTTGGGAAATGAACCCAAGGAACTGGAGAAGCAAGCAACACATGGCAGGAGGGAAAGTTAATTTAAAATGGCGCCATTGAACTGATTACCTCGGTAAACAAGTGGAACACCATTCCACTGAGGAACTTCTGAGGAGCCATGTCTGAGCACCTGGACTTGTCCACCTGAGACACAGAAGAGCAATTCTCATCCCCAGTTACTGAGGTTGCCCCATGGAAACCTAACTCTTCTGCCTGTGCCACATGGCTGAGCAGCTTCCCACAGGCAACCCATTTGGAAGTAGCAGAGAAAATCCAGGGCCAAACGCAAGAGATTCGGAGTGTCGCTGAGGCAAGGTGCTGTCCCACTACATCTGCTGCATGCACCTGTATGCCACAGCCACGGCTGGAATGCAAACACATGCCAAAAGGATGTGAGGTGGGACGCAAGAGACATCCGATACAATCCCTGCCCTTGAGGAGGTTATATTCAAATCAGTTGCATTTTATCCAAGTCAGATGCTTTACTCGGGGCTTTCTAAAGCAAAGACCATGATTAAATCAAAGTGGCTGCACTCACACAATAGATCTAGACCAATATATAATTAAATCTTCTAAATTCAATTTAGGTTCTGTTAATTTAAGAGTCATCATGTGAAAAAAATACAAATATATAAAAGTTTACTCTATTACCAAGTCTTGTCATGGAGGATTACAGTTTTAGAATAAGTATGTCTTAAAGAATCAACTGCAGTGCAGTCTTGTCTGAACTGCTCTTGTTTTATTTTCTAGGTTCTATAGGATGTATAGGACTGATTTAGTATCACTTTCCACTGAGTTCCTAAGATCATGGGTATTACCACACCAAATCTAAAACACAAGGCCTTCAAGCAAAAGAAACAGTACAAAGCCAGCTTTCAACCCTTCCTTGAACCTTCACATCCACACTTTAAAGATTCTGAAAAAGCAGCAGATGAACTTAGTACTTTGGGAGAGCTGATGTGGTGTCCCAGCCATGGAGCCATGGAGAGGAAGCTGAGAGGGCTTTAACTTCTCGAAGCCTGGGAAAGGGTCTTCAGTGGTGTGCCTTAGAGAGCTTTACCTATTTCCTATGTATCATGGAGCTACAGTGGACATGTGTGAGAAACCTAAAGGGAGAGAGCAGGGCTGCCTACCTTCTCTGATACTGGAGATAAAATAGTGGAGAAAAAGAAGTTAGGGATTTGGGTATAGGCTCTATTCTTAGAATTGTCAGGGTATAGTCAGAGAAATGATAAATAATTCTTTGATTCTGTCCAAGAGAGTTGCCTGGATTGGGAAGGTGTCCTCAGCCAAAAGAATGTCTTGAGTCTGAGGAAAAGTAATAAATCATCAACCAGAAGAGATATGCTTAACCACATCAAGGGAAATACATTTAAAACCTTCCTATAAATGGAGGACAAGAGGAAAGATCTCTGGAAACTTTATAGAATCACTTCACAGAAGACTGAGCATCTGAAATATTTACCAAATTTGTAGTTTGTCCACTTTGAAGAATCTAAAAGACCTAACATCTAACAAGGGTTTGGTAAAGTGCCACCATTCTAAAATGAAACCAAGAAGGGTTATCTTCCATACTTGGACCATGCGGTAAAAGCAGGATAAAATATGAACCCTACAGAAAGGAGAGAATGAAAGAGAGAAAGAGCAAAAAAACTGAACTGGAAACACATTCAAGGATTGACAGTACTTGGAATGCAAGGCAAGTAATTAGAAAATTTGTCTTGTGTTCATGATAAGTTAGTAGTATGAACGTTTGGTGATGAATGTCTGGTAATGAACTCTACCAGCACATCTTCCAAATATCATGGGACATTATGTGAAGACCAAAGAATATAATAAAGAGAATAGAAGGAAAGATGAAAATACAAAAGTATAATGATGCAGAAAGTAAGAGGAGGCTTACAGGCTGGCAGACTTTATCACCCCAGGTCTTGCCACCAAAGGGGGAATATCATGTTCCAGAATCAACAGTCAACACACCTTTTAATCCAGTATAATCCAAATGAGGGAATGTAAATCCTTAAACATTCTATTTCACATCAATCTTTCCGCAGAATCTCTAAATTCATAATGACTGACCTTTCTTTCTAAACATGAAAGTTATGCATGGAAGCAGCAATTTCAACTATTCTCAACTGTTTCAAATGAAGATCTTATACCACCTCCTTCATTATGCTGTCTGATCATAATGCTTCAATATCAAGAAAAGCTGGTGACCTAAGTGGATGATACACCATGACTGTCGATAAATGAAATCAAAGCAACCAGCTGAAAAATTAAAACTTAGGCAATCAACAATTTGCTTTTTCTTTGTGACATCAAGTGACTAATTTCTGTAATTTTTCTCTTAAATTACAGGGCATCATGGATAGAGCCTGTGTGAGCCAGAGTGTAATACTGAATATACTCTAGGACATCAGGAGCCAATTACAACCTGTTGTACAAACATAATCAAATGATCAGACAAATAAAATCTTAGGAGAGGGAATTAGCTCCTAGTTTATTCTGAAAAATTTACCCAGATTTCACAGATATATCAGATGCTCCAAAATGCCAAGTTAGGCATGCCAAAAGATTTCACTAAAACCAACATTTTCAGAAAGGGAACTGTTAGTAAAGTTTAGTGGGGAGAGAATTTCCATTTGTTCTGAGAAGGCTTTGTTCTGGTGTTCAGAATATGATGGATGATTACCAGGCCTCCAAGTGACCAGAGCCTCACAAACTTCAAGATTTGTCTTCCTTTTTCTAGAAGGGGGTTAGCAAAGATAAAGGGATGGAAAGTGTGCTTTCACCTGCATATGAAGAAGAAAATTGACTGGTTTTTTTTTTTTCTTCTAGGAGCTTAAAAAAAAAAACCCACAAATCTTGACTCTATTTTATATTTGTTTTCTTTATTTTAATTTTAACCTACTATTGTTCAATAAGTACCTTTCCTTTAAATTTATAAGTTCCCATTGCAGTTTAACACTCTACGTAGAGGCAATGTATAACAGAGCTAATTGATTAGTGCAATTTCAATTTACTTTAATATACCAAATCTCCGGTGAAATACCCACGGTTAATGATGAGCAACCAAACTGAGGTCATTGTAACTATTACCAGCTCCGAAATTTAATTTTACAGATGAGAAAGAGAAAAAGATCATTAGAGTGTGTGTTTCTCTCAATTTTAATATCTTCTTATGTACATCTTTATAGTCTTTTATCACTTTGCTTCCTTCCTAGCTAGTGTTTTCTCTTATATGATTATTTTTACAAGCTTTTAGAATTAAAACCTGTGTAACCAACATCATGAGCCTTTGTTCATAACATCTTGGCTTCTGATCCTTGATTTCTACTGTATCTCAGGAAAACTAGAACTTGTCCAGAAAAGTCATGATTTTTTAAGACTTAATTGTGTTTTCATCCTTTCTACCATCCCTTTGGAAGTATAGGCTACGTTTCCAGAAGTCATATCCTTCAAAAAAGCAATCCCTGAGAGAACGGGGAGAAGAAGAAAAAATCATTTGTTGTATCTTTCCAAGGTTCTCAACACGGATTGGGGAAGCATCTGAATGATGATAAGCCACACAGGCAAGAGCAGCAGGCCCCACAGGGTTACCCGTATTTCCTCCTACTTGAACTAGTAATCCCCTGGAAAACCGCAAATCATAATTGTCACACCAGGAAACATCTACTCAGCATTATTATGTGTCAGGTACCATGTTAAACACACTATATACTTTACCTCACTGAATCTTCAGAAAGATCCCACAATGTTACAATAATGTAGCTTTATTGTTCTATGATTGACAATATTAAGGATACGCAGACAAGATAAGCAAGATCAGCTAGTTATATGGCCGACATATAAATCAAGATTTGAACCCAAGACCTACTGGCCCCAAATCTCATACAGCAAAAACTTTTAATATTTCACATCAGATCCTTTTAGCTTCATCTGTTTCTGAGGTCTTCGGCCACTTCACCTACTCCAACCACCACTGTTGCAACCAACTCTGTGTTCAAACTGACCGAATCCATGAGGGACACCCTGACGAGGCCACATCTCATACCCTGCACACCCCTCACCTCCTGCCACTGGAGTTAATATTGGTGTGGAGGCAACTGTGCTACCCAGAAGTGTGGAAGTACTTGATGCCCTGTGGGAAAGCTTTTGACTAGTGGAAGATGGAAGTTGTGTATACGTTTTTCACCCATTATCCTGCCCAAAGTCTCCCCTTAGAAGAAATTTCACAGCCTCTCAGAAGCTAAGTGAAATGTATGAAGTGAAACACTTAAGAAAGAATTTAATACAAGGAATGAAAAGCTTCTACAGCTGTTGGAAGAACTAGAATTGTAAGTAAGAAAAGAATCACTGATAATCTCGGCTCACAGCATCAAAGCAGATGGTTCTCAAAAGCATGCCCAGAAACCACTACAAATCTCTGTAAGCTCTGGTCAGTTCCCACCAGTTCTCAGTGTGCCACAGTGAGGTGGGTGCTTCTTCTACCTCATACCTCCTCCCCACCTATAATGCTGGCTACCCCAACCTCTAAAGAATAATAGTTTCTCCCTCTTATCTTCCTTCCAAGAGCCTCTCATGAACAAAATTTAATTCAGAACTGTACAGGGAGGGGGATTCTGGCTTAGGAGATCCTAAACCAGGGGAAGGTGAGGATGCTAAGTTGACCATCAACCACATAGGCATATGGAAATTTAACCTTGATATGGATCCTGATTGAACAGCTGGTCAACTTGGCATCTATACGGGATATGGAAATAATACTAGATTTCCACAAACATTACTGGTCTTCTAAACCCACCCCCCAGGAACATAATGAGATGGAAAAAAAAAATTTATATGCCAGAATTTCTTTCTGGAAACCTTTGTGCTTAGAAAAAAATACTTTGATAAGTCACTGAGGAAGGCTGCTGAGACCACTGGGTAACATGGTGAAATAAGAAGACTTCTCTTCTATGCAGCACAGACCTGGTTGACAGCAGGAGTCCTGTCATGTTAAATGGGTTGGCAAGCTGATGCCATGTCACCAAAAGTCCTCCTTCTCTATAGTGTAGCCACATGGTCTTTCCTCTAAATCAGTGTTGAACAGATATTTAAGAATGTTCTTCTGAAACATCAGCAATCACTGGTGTACATGAGGGGTCCATGTGACTCAATCCAGCTTTACATTCATGGGAACACAGTCAGTTCATAGTGTCCCAGGGAAAAAGCAGGCGAGAGCCTTTGTTCCAGCCTTTGTTTGTTAAGAAACTAGGCTCAAGATGAGGTCATTTTCTGAGGTCGAAGTGCATTTTTAAACTTCAGTAACCAAGTATTCAGCCAGCAACAGGCCAGGAACTAATTGCTAATTGCTAATTCTGTATTTGCTATCTTTATTTTAATTCAAGACTAATCTTATTTAGTGAATCTTTTCTCTTTTTATTTATACTGTGCCATAGCGACTAAGAGCATTATATTGAGTTAATATATAAGTAAAGTGATTAACCAGTTGTAAGATCCTCGAGTATAAAATGTTTAGTTAAAGCAGATGGAACATTCCCAGTGGCTCTTCCAAAATGTACTTCTGTTGGGAAAACAGTAACCACATAACCACAAGAGCATATTCATTTAAACTCTATTATATCAAATATCATGTAAAGTGTTTAGATGATTCTAATAAAAAACAGGTAAAAAATTATCATGATTCACAGTTTGATCCATTTAGGCTTTAATATGTTACTAGTTGCAAGTAATTTGAATAAAATGCATAGTAAATTATTAAAGTAATAGTATGTATTAATAATGGTGCATTTTTTCTAAAGTTATTTTATTTAATTATTTACTTAACTTTCTTCTGTACATTATTCCAAGGACAGAGAGATCCAAACACCAATTGATAAAACTGATGACAACAAAATATTCTATACATTAAAATTGTATTTGAAACATGATAAGGGGCTACTGAAGTAATAGAGGTAGCACCTGGGAACAGCAAAATTCATCTATATTTTTCTAGTTTTTCCAGTTTTTTGCTGTTCCTCCAAGGTGATCATCTATCACTTCTAAAATTGCTATAACTCTACCACTACAGTTCCAAAAAGTTCCATTTTTGGTGACTGATGTGTAGTATGCCCTGGAGCTTTTCTCATGCCACAATGACATTACTGAGTTATCTGAATTCCGTTCTTCGTGGTGTGCAGAGTGATTGAGCTGGATTAGGCGTAAGTAACAAACTGGAAGAAGTTAGATGAGTTGTCCAGCTCCCCAATTCCTTTTAGTCTTACCTTCACTTTCCTAGGATAATGATTAAGCACTCATGGCAGCAAATATATTAATAGCATAGGGTTAATTAATATCTCCATATCATTACTAACATCCCAGAATTTAACCAAAAGTGTAGCTCCATCCTATTCATTATAGAAATCATATCATTGGAAATACTCAAGCCCTTGTTCAAACTAGAACTCCACAAAGCATACTATCAGTTCCTAAAAAATAAATTTAACTTTTCATGGTAAATCTTTCCAGGAACTGCCATACCCTAGGCAAAATTATTCAATAAACTGTATCCAATATTCTGAGGTTTGTCTATCTTTTGTTAAAACCAGCTGTTTATCCTATCATGCTCATTAAAGTAAAAGCAACTTATAATAAATTGTCCAATATGTTTTCCCCAATCAGGCCACAAATGATATTTGCATTTTAATAAAATCCTTTGGAAATCATAAAGCAAAAGTTCAATACCTTACAAGAATATGTACTGTTAGTTACTATGTGGTCAAAGCGGGCTTATAGGTACAAATGAATCCAGATATTAAAAGGAGAGAAGGGGTTGTTGTTATTTAGGTTATTTGCAAACAGCATGCCTTATACCACAAGTCTACAAGAAAGACTCATGTGATTCGTCATGTTATGAATATGTCATTCTGCATCCCAAAGCTTTTAACTCTCCCTTCCAAAAAAATAAAATTAAAAAATACATATACACACACATAAATATATGCCAGAATTATATATATATATATGTATGTATGTGTGTATATATATATGTATGTATATATGTGTATATATATGTATGTGTGTATATATATGTATGTGTGTGTATATATATATATATATATATATATATATATATATATATATATATATATATATATATATATATATATGTTCCATAAGTATAGCACTATTACTTCTTGTAACATAGCAAGACAGACACTCTAATAGACTTATATCCTGAATAAGATATATAATTAAGTTATTGCTCATCTAGTAGGAAAAAAATATCCAGTGCAAAAAAATAAATAAATAATAAGAGAGTGATTAAGAATTCTGGGTTCAAACTGGAGCAGGGAAGGTAACGCAAACCAATGGTGCCCAACAATTAAATATTGATACCAAATACTAGGCTCTGTGCCAAGCGTAAGTGGAGGGTGAACTATGATTCTACTACTAAGTTTAGGATTATCGCTGCGGGCTACAGCGATCACAAGTCGGTAGTGTCTTCTGGCTGCCAGCAAAAGCAAATACAATTCCTCTCTGAAAGACAGATTCTCAATTTAGACCCTCAGCATTTTAAGTTTAAACTCAGCCAAATGTGAACTCATAATCAACTATTCTTAAATGCACAACCAAACAAGACACTGTGACAGAGAATCAGCAAAAACAAACAAGCAAACCAAAAAACACTACAGATTCAGATGGTGAGGGGCCTCAGACACTAAAATTATTAGATTTAGGCAATGTGGGTCTAATGATTTATGACATATGTAATGAAATAAAAGAAGCCAGTCATATACTACAGAAAAATCTGAAGTTTTAGAAATGAAATTAAAACTTAGTCCGTAGAATAGGCATATCCAAAGTAATAATTAGTGAATGAGAAAACAGATCTACCCATAGTGAGGCAGAGAGATATGAGAAAATGGAAAATACAGAAGTTTAAGGGATGTTGAGAACAGAAATAAATTTAAAATACAGCAAATCAGAGACCTAAAAAGAAAATAAGGGTTAGGCCATATTTGAATAGATAAAGACTAAGAATTGCCTAAAGCTGATAAAAGGTTGGAATCTGCAAATAAAAACAACACAATGTAACATCACTTATAAAGCTAGTATGAAGGTTAAAATACAAAAGTGGTAAAAAAAAAAATAACTATATCTACCTACAATAATTAGTTAAGGGACATACAAGATAAAAAGATGTTAAATGTGACATTAAAATCATAAAATGCATGTGTGTGGGGCAGAGTAAATGTGTAGAGATTTTGAATTTGTTGAAACTTAAAACTGTTATCAAATTCAAATGAACTGTCTTATAAATATAAGTTGTTATGTATAAGCCTCACGGTAACCACAAAGCAAAACCTATAGTAGATACACAAAAGATAATGAGAAAGGAATCTAAACATACCACTAAAGAAAGTCATCAACTCCCCAAAAAAGGGAGCAAGATAAAGGGAAAGGAACAGAGAGGAGCTACAAATGACCAGTAAACAATTAACAAAATGGGAATAAGTACATACCTATCAAAAATTACTTTAAATGTGGGGCGCCTGGGTGGCACAGCGGTTAAGCGTCTGCCTTCGGCTCAGGGCGTGATCCCAGCGTTATGGGATCGAGCCCCACATCAGGCTCTTCCACTATGAGCCTGCTTCTTCCTCTCCCACTCCCCCTGCTTGTGTTCCCTCTCTTGCTGGCTGTCTCTCTCTCTGTCGAATAAATAAATAAAATCTAAAATTAAAAAAAAATTACTTTAAATGCAAATGGACTAAATTCTCCAATTAAGACACAGAGTGGCTGCATGGATAAAAAAAACGAGACCTATCTACTTGCTGCCTACAAGAGACTCACTTTCAGATGTAAGGACCCACACAGACTGAAAGTGAAGGAATGGAAAAAGATATTCTATGGAAGGGAAAACCAAAAGAAAGCTTGGATAGCTACACTTACATGAGACAAAATAGACTTTTTTTTTTTTTAAACTTAGACTTTAAAACAAAGACTTATAAGAGACAAAGGGCATTACATAATAGTAATGGGGACAATCCAACAAAAGGATATAACATTTGTAATGATTTATGCAACCAACATAGAAGCACATAAATATATAAAGCAAATATTAACATACAAAAGGTTGAATTAGCACTACAATAATAATAATAGAGGAGACTTCAATGCCCCATTTACATCAATGGATAGATCATTCAGGCAGTAAATCAATAAGGAAATGTCAACTTTTAATGACACCTTAATGGACTGAATGAATATATGCAGAACATTCCATCCAAAAGCAACAGAATACACATTCTTCTCAAGTGCATAAGGAACATTCTCCAGGATAAATCATATGTTAAGCCACAAAACTAGTCCTAATATATTTAAGACGATTGAAATCATAGCAAACATTTTTCTAACCACGTGGTATAAAACTAAATATCTATTACATGAAAATAAACTGGAAAATTTGCAAATATGTGGAGATTAAATAACATGCTACTGAACGACCAATAATCAATGAAGAAATCAAAAGAGAAATGACCAAAATATCTTGAGACAAATGAAAATGGAAATACAACTTAAATGGAAAACTTACAGGATGCAGCAAAAGCAGTTCTAAGAGGGAGGTTCATAGAGATAAATACCAACATCGAGAAACAAGAAAAATCTCAAATAAACCTAACTTTACACCTCAAGGAACTAGAAAAAGAAGAACAAAAAAGTAGCCCAAAGTTAGTAAAAGGAAGGAAATAACCAAGATCAAAGTGGAAATAAATGAAATAGAGACTAGAGAGACACTAGAAAATATCAATGTAACTAAATGCTGATTTTTTGAAAAGATAAACGAAATCGACAAACCTTTAGCTAGGCTCACCAAGAGAAAAAAAAAAGAGACAGATGACTCAAATAAATAAATTCTAAACTTGTATGCATCAAATTGAGAGATCTCAAAATACATGAAGCAGAAAAATCTATAGCGTCATGGGTACAAGTGGGAATATCTATAAATACAGGGAAAAATTTTAAATTTGTCTCTCAACTATCAACAGATCAAATAGGCAGTAAATTTATAAATATATGTTCTTGACCAACACAATTTAAAAGCTTCATTTAAATGAGCATTTATATATATTATATATATACATATATATAAATAATATCATGCATCCAGTAATTAGAGTACATTTTCTCTTCAAACACACATGTGCTATTTGTAAAACATGGCCATAAAAACATTTACTATATCATAAAGCAAGTCTCAATTTCCTGAAGTCTGTATCTCACAATCTTCTCTTACCATGATGCAGTTAAATATCATTTAAAAGAATATGAATTTAAAAACACAAATATAAGAATGGGAATTCCCGATCACACTTTTAATAACCAAGGATCAAAGATGAAATGATACAGAAAATTTTAAAATATTCAGAATGAAGCACCAGTTCCTACACGCCATTTACAAAGCTTAGGGAATACACTTAAAACAGTATTTAAAGGGATGTTTTGAGGGGTACCTGGGTGGCTCAGTCAGTTAAGCATCTGCCTATGGCTCAGGTCATGATCCCAGGACCCTGAAATGGAGCCCCACACAGGGCTCCCAGCTCAGCAGGGAGTCTGCTTCTCCCCCTCCCTCTCCCTCTGCCCCTTGCTCGCACTCTCTCAAATAAATAAATAAAATCTTTAAGAAAAACAAAGGGATGTTTTGATTAGAAAATTTAATAAGTAGCAAAATTTAAAAATTAAAGTTAATACCAAAGAAACTAAAAGGTAGAAGGGAAGAGAAACTAACAAGCAAAAATCAAAGAAGATAAAAACAAAGATAAAAGAGACAGTAGAAATCAAAGTTAGTTCTTCTATATTTCAATAAAATTTTGGGCAAAATTCACCAAGAACAACTAGAAAATATCCAAAGGAACAATATCAAAAATAATTTTTTAAATGAGGCATAACGATCAGCAACTATTTTAAAGAAAGAGCAATATGATAAACGGCTTTTTTGCTGAAAAGTTTTAAGTGTAGACAAAATGGATAAATTCCTAGTAAAATACAACATACCAAAACTAAACTAAAAACAAAACAAAACCAAGAGAGAAAACCTGAGTAGACTAATGACATTTAAAAAAAATAAATCTACAGTTTATAGTTTAAAATTTGTAGTTTAAAATCTTCACTCAAAGAATACATCAGGGAAAGCTGAACTTACAAGGAATTTTTCATTCTAATTTATACAAATCCTCCCACCCAACAGGAATCAAGTAAAAATGACCTAATTTACACAACATCCTATTTTTCCAGAAATACTCAGGCCTCAGTCAAGTCCTACAGCCTCAATCCAGTCCTGCTTGGTTGATACTTTGAATTTATCCCATTTCATCTGTAGGGACACTGTGGAGGGCTGAACTACATCCCACCTTGGGGATTCTGGAACATTTAGCTAAACCACTAGGAATTCGGATTAGAAGAAACAAAGAATAATTAATATTGCACTGATGGTTCAGATGACTTTAGGATTCCCAAAATTTAAAAAATTTAACAGCTTTATGGAAGACCCATTTTCATACTATAAAATTCACCCAGTTAAATGATTTTTAGTAAATTTATAATTATGCAATCATCGGTACTCTTGGTTTGCAAATTCCGAGCTTTCAGGTGGAAATCTGAAACTGGCCCCATTCTCAGAAAGCATAGAGACACCCAAGAAAGAGGCAGGTCACTCCAGATTGCTAAATGGCTAATTGAATAAGCAAGGGAACTTACTTAATGAGGCTTGTCTCGGGCACCCGCAAGACGAGCAGATCTCCACACTCCCGCCAGAATCTTAGAAGTTTATGGGAAGGCCGTAGCTGGGTTTAGTCCCCACGTAGACTGTTCGGATGGTCTCAACAGCACACTGCTTTCTCAAGGCTACATCCTTGAAAAAAGGCGGGCTGCAGGAAAGGTGCGCAGAATGTACATTTCAAAGGCAGGGGAGGGGTGAGGAGCCTCCAATTATCCTGGCCCCGCGTGAGGGTCAACTGGCGGTCACGTTCTCTCATAACCTCCTCCAACAATTCAACAATTACAATTCAGTTTTAGAATATTTCCATCACCATCACTCGAACGCTTTTCTTTTCTTTTTTCACTTTGAAATGTTCTTCTTATGCCTATTTAAAACCAATCCCCACTCCCAGACCAGCTATCTACTGTTTGTTTGTTTGTTTGTTTGTTTGTTTGTTTAAGGAGAAGAAGGGCCAACTCAAACTCTGTGAGTTTAGCAGAGTTTTATCCTAAGAAAGGAGGGCTATATAGATACGTATATTTTCATTACTATAAAAAGTGTATTTATGCCTCTGTTTCATTGGTCTTCTAACCTGAAAAATTTAAGACACTATTTTGTACACAGGGGGAAAAAAACCTGAAAAGAATTTTAAAAATTGAGATTAAAATGTAGCAGATAGAAATAAAGGTGCACGAGATAAGCCAGCAGTTTCAATGAATGGAAAACGTGGCCAGATCAGGCACCATAGCTCACGTGCACATTTTTCTCTCTCTCCCATAATGACTGAAATAGGTCAGACCACAAAGGTTGGTGAAAAGGATGACCTTGAACCAAATAGAGGTTATTTTCACATCAGTTTACTATAAATCAGCAGGTAAGCAGTGCTAAGAGTATAACTAGATAAAGACACCAATGAGTAAGTAGATAGAGCTCACCATGCCTCCCTGAGTCCTCAGTTGTGCTGGAAGATAGTGTTAATGCAGGCCTGATAGAGGGGGAAAAATCCCTGTTCAATACCATGGGCTCTCGGCTTTGTATATGGTCAAGATGAGCAAAGGGCACTCTAACCTTATTTGATATTCTATCCTGTAAGAAATTCTCACTATGACACAGATATGTACTTCTAAGTCTCCAGCAGACCTAGTCATGCTGCACTACGCTGGCTTGCCCCTTTTTTTCCCTGTTTGAGTATAGTTGATAATGTTACATTAGTTTCAGGTGTTCAGCATGGTGTTATGCTGGCCCTTTTCTATGTGTTTTGAATTCACTTTGTAACTGGCCAGTCTCTTTTTTTTTTTTTTTTTTTTTTTTTTTTGGTCCCCATCTTTGCTCACAGTGCTTCTAATGCTGGTATAAACTTCTCTCTCCTTTTAATTTATTTGTATGTTTCTCCTTACTCAAGGCACAGTTCATGCAGGCCAACTTCTAATTGGAAACAACTGTTTCTTCCTCCCTCTTGGAATTTCAAAGCAAGCTTGTACCTCCTTCAAAGTATCTATTTAATCTGTCTTCTGAAACAATCCTTCTGCAATAGAAGAGCCCTAGGAGTGCCAACCTCTGTACATAGCATAGTACCTGCATAGAAGCGGTGCACTTAAATGTAAGAAAATGAATGAGTAAATTCATCCCATATCATCGGAGAGGTTTGCACCAGGGTCTGAGGGAAGCAGGAAGGAATTTACCCAGCATCTTAGATGTTCCTCATCCCGAGCCTCTGCAGCAATCCTAGGAATCAGGCTTCAGACACGATCACACTAAGTTTCAGGCTTCTCTGACCACCATACTTCTCCGGTCAACGAAACATTGAAAACAAGTTTTAAACATAGGTAAAACCTCCATAAAGATGGATAGTGGCACTCAACAAAGACTCCCAATCAGTGTGTGTGTGTGTGTGTGTGTGTGTGTGTGTGTTCCTTTTTCCCCAATTTTATTTTCACAAATCTTCAATGTATAGAAAAGTTAAAAGAATCCTGCAGTGAACACTATATTCTCAGAGCTCAGATTCACCAAATATTAGTATTATGCCAATTTTTTCAACCTTTTTTGTTTCCTTCTTTCCTTCCTTCTTTCCTTTCTTCCTTCCCTCTCTTTTTCCTTTCTTCCTTCTTTTCTTCCACTTTCCTTCCTCTTTCCTTCCTTTCTGGGTTTCTCTCTTTTCACCTTTAAGTTATCCAATTACATTTATTATGAAAACATTTAAAATAAGTTTCAGAGATCATACTTCACTCTTAAATGGTTCAATATCTCCTAAAAATAAGATTATTATTCTCAGTAACCATAATAATTTGTCACACGCAAGGAATATAATATGGACACATAACATTATATAACATATTGACCATATATACACATTTTTCTAATTGTCCCCAAAATGTATTTAATTGCTTCTGGCTTTCTTTCTTTCTTTTTTTTTTTTTTTTAAGTCCAGGAATCAAACACAAATTGTGCACAGCATTAAATTACCATGTTTCTCTAGCTGTCTTTAATCTAGGACACTCCATAGCCTTTCTTTTATTTAACATTAAGAATGCAAGTCCAGGGGCGCCTGGGTGGCACAGCGGTTAAGCGCCTGCCTTCGGCTCAGGGCGTGATCCCGGCGTTGTGGGATCGAGCCCCACGTCAGGCTCCTCCGCTATGAGCCTGCTTCTTCCTCTCCCACTCCCCCTGCTTGTGTTCCCTCTCTCGCTGGCTGTCTCTCTCTGTCAAATAAATAAATAAAATCTTTAAAAAAAAGAATGCAAGTCCATTTTCTTGCCAAATGTCCTACAATCTAAATTTATCCAGTTTTTCCACATGAAGAAATTGAAGTTGAACAGTTTGGGTGAGAATAGTTCAAAAGTGTTTGCATGATATCATGAAGTTTTAGATGTTAGTTTGAAGAGTCATTGATTGATGCTAAGTTTGATCTCTTGAATAAGATGATATTTGCTTCTTTCCCTTTTGAATTAATTACAAATCCATGGTTCGGTATATTGAGACCATGTGAATATCCTGTCCCACAACTACCTTTTACCCAGTAGTCTCAATATCTGTTCAGGATCCTTGCCTGAAATAATTATTAGAGTGTTGTTTTCAAAGTAATGATTTTTAATTCTATCATTTCTCCTACCTTAACTGGGATTAGCTGGGATTATTCTATGAAGGAGAGGTATATTTTTCCCTTATTTTTTTTGGTATCATGATGGGCTCATGGATTCTTTTTTAATTTAATGAGTTATAATCCATTCATAATTCCTTGCCATCATAACATCTTGTGATCCTCAGATTGTCCCAAATTTGGCCAGTGATTTCTCCTTCAGGCTGAATGTTGTGTGTTTTACATTTTTTTTCTATTGGTCTTTGAGCACTTCCTTGATTTTCAGCACAAAATGATTACTAGCTCACATTATACATTCCTTGCCATAGACCTGTAATTAGCCATTTTCCAAGTGACCCTTATTCCTTTTAGTTGAGAAATTGAGTTCTAGGTGCTAAGTGTGTATGTTAGAACTGGGATGTCATTGCTTCTAGACCTTTTTGGTGGATGGATAGATAAATAGATGACAGATGAATAGATAAGATGATAGATAGACTTAGATTTATGTATAATATAGTGAGTTTATACTAATTTCATCAATCCAAATCCAAGTCCACAGGGTTCTTTCTCTCTTTCTCCTATTCTGTATTTGTATTTTCCTTTACCCAGTGAAAGACCTAATTCCAAAGAACAGCAATATATTTCCTTATTTATTCTACCCAATATACACAAAATGGTTTTATAATTAAACATTAGTCTCATTACCAACACCAAGCTGAATAAAGAAGCTTCAAGAGTTCTTTGTAATGTTTTATGTCTTTAGACTACAGCCCACTAATTGTAAAGGGTGAAAATACTGTGTTCAAAGTTATTTGAATTCATTGTTGTTGTCGAGTGGTTACATTATATTAATACAGTTAAGCTTATTTGTTTTTTGTTTGTATTCAATTTTGGGGTGTGATTTTTTTTTATACTTTTGAATTTAATTTGTAAAGATGAAAAAGGTTTACATGGTTCAAGGGTCAAAACTCTTTAAAAATGTCTGATCGGTGATATCTCGCTACCATCTTTATCCCTTTTATTCCAGTTCCACTCACTCCTCATTGGTATCATTTTCAATAGTTTCCTTTTATCCTTAAGTTTGGGGCTCTTTTTTTCTCTAAGTAAGCAATATTTGCTTATGCGGTGTCCAGTACTCTCTCACATGCTCTCTTCTCCTCAGGATTTTGGTTGGAATCAGCAATGCAGGTCATTGGCAGGAGCTGTGTGTGGGAGGGAAGAGCCTGAGGTGGGGTGTCAATGCTCCTGGCTCCTTTTCAAGGAGCTCACAATAAGCCTGCTGTGTCCCTGGAACAAAGGTCACAGTCCAATCAAGAGGTCCTCTCCTCCAGGTAACTGTTAGCCCCCACTTGTCTTTGCAGTCCTAGAGGTGTGAGTAATCACTGCTGTTATCAGCTCCCGGTGCGTCACCATCCCTGTGGGGTTCCTGCATGCTAACCATAGCTTTGCGAATATTCCCTGCGTTAAGCTCCCTGCAAATTAATCAATTAGAGGGCACCATCTGTTTCCTAGAGGGACCCTGACTGACACTGTTAATTGTGGCATTCTGGTGTTCTTTTCATATACACCGGAATGTTAACCCAAGGCCAAACTAACCTGGCCTTTTGTTACTTAAAGCAAAAAGATTTGTAATTAAGTCTTCTCTTAAAAAGAGTTAAGTTGATAGTGAACAATGAATGAGGCTTTGTCTCATCAAGACGGCTGTTTTTCAGTGATGGGAGGGCCGCACGGATATCCAGAAACATGATGCCTCATCACTGGAATGCTCCAGTCAGCCTGCTCAGTGAGAATCTCCCAGAGCGGGTCTGACACTCGGACTTGCTAAAGGCGGCATCCCTTCGCAAAGACTGCTCATGTTTCTCTTCCTTATCAATAAAGTCAACTATGTAGTTGAAACGTTAAAAAAAATCAATTAATCCTTCTTGTATGTTGTCAAACTTACTCTTAACACCGGGACAGGAGAATACATAGTCTCTAAAAAGAATATACAGAATATCAGCTCACATTCCGCTGTTGTCTTAAGCCTTAATTGCAAGTGTTAATTTCGGGACCCTGTTGTATTAAATAAGATGCTACTGAGAAGAACAGAATTTTCTCTAGACTAAATGGCCACACCACCATGTTTTATCATTTCTTAGGTCTAGCTTTTTTTTAGACTTGCATACTGTCCTTCATGGTTGATATTGTGCTTTTCTCCCCAAAATTACTCTAATACCTCTTTTGAAAGCAGCCATGTGGTTCACAGTGGGAGGCTAGCTTTGACCTTTCTCTCAGTTCCAGAGGGATATCTAGTCAGGGTAATTCCATTTTTTTGCCACAGTCATTGTTTCAGGCATGACACTGTCAGGACTTGACACTCTTCTGACAGAAGAAATTGATCAATTCAGACATGGCAAAATAAGAAACAAGCTCTCTATATGCACCGAATGTGAATGAAGAAGCACAGCACTGGCACCAAGCTAGGAAAAGCAGCCTGAGGATGAAACCAAACAGTGCCGTGGAGCTAAGAAGATTCTAGAATTGAAATCCTGATTTAACCATGACTGAAGTCCACCATACCACTGGTTTTTTTTTCTAGTTGCATAATTCAAAAAATTGCTTTATGGGGTGTAAGCTGGACTTTCCCTGTTCACTTTCAGAGTCACTGATAGACCTTTCTGGCAATTGACCATAACTCCATTCTCTGTCCTATTTGCCACTATGTTAGTCTTAGCATCATTTCCTCCCTGCATTTATTTTTTTTAAGATTTTATTTATTTATTTGACAGAGAGAGAGCAAGAGAGAGAGAGCACAAGCAGGGGGAGCAGCAGAGGGAGAGGGAGAAACAGACTCCCTGCTGAGCATTGAACCAGATGAGGGGCTCTATCCCAGGACCCTGGGATCATGACTTGAGCTCAAGGCAGAAGGCTTAACCGACTGAGCCACTCAGGCAGCCTCCTGCATTTAATTTCTAACTTGGCTTTCTATTTGCTGCAAATTGTAGAAAAGACTAGTCAAGCTTGAAAACTGTCTTACTTATACCAAACATCTAGGATTATAGAAGAAAGTCTAAGAGTTACTCTGTATTATGCCTATGGAATAGTATGCAAGCTTCATGATAACGGATTTTCTCACTTGGGGCTCATTTTTGCACACTTCATATATATGTTCAAGAAGGTTGAACTGCTGGACACTTAATTCCTAGATCAAAGGGAAGTATTTGTGCCTATTGATCCTGCCAGAGTTCATGTATGTGTGTGGGCTGTGGAGAGCCTTCTTCCTGCCATATTCGGGGAACTAGAATAAATATAGTGGATTATTCCTTAAATGGCAGACATAATTCTTTTTTGGCACTTATTTGTTATTCATTGGACTCATTAGAAAGTCTGAGGCTAAAACAGTTGGGATAGCAAAAATTGTAAATTTACAGCATATTGCTGAATTTTGATGCAGCGATACTTCTTTCAGGCATCCTGTATTATGTCAGAACATTGTGTTAATAAATTAACAACACCAGAAAAAAACAAGAACAGAAAAAGCTTGCCATCTTGGGCATTATAATTCTTGATTCCTCAAAGCCTGACATCCAAAGTACAACAACAGGGAAAGCCTGAATTATCATGTCGCCAATTCAAAGATGGCTCCAGAAAAGAGTTTCTTGTGATTTGAGATGTCGGCGTCCATCAGTAACAGCTTTGCTCATCAACCAAAACTGCCAACTTCATTGACACAGTTTAATTTTCCTAAACAGTATTCAACTAGATTCCTTCTGCTGCTTCTCCTAGAACATATGCTCACTCTACAATTTGTTGTTGTTCTTGTTGTCCTTATAATCCTCAACTGTTTTACCCCAGTAGTATCCTTTTTGATATACCCATCTTATCTTTCAGGCTAGATATCTTGAGAGAGGAAACAATGTCCTGTTTTGCTTCTGGCACCACTGTTGGGGACTTCTAATGTATAACCATATCCAGTCACTCTCTCCTTCTGGGCACACTGCAAGATTGCATTTCCCTGGCCCCATGCGGTTGTGGAGGCTCAGGTGAAAATTTATCCCCAGTATAATGGGATTGGAAGTCTTTTTTGCCACTTCTTGACAGAGACAGTGAAAAAAAAAAATCTATATGCAATTCTCTAGTTTCTCTTTCCTCACTACAGTGAGCCAGGAAGCTGTGTATCCAGGTGAGGTATTATAACTACAAGATGGTAGAGCTGCCATCCCCTTGGACTTCTGAGTAAACCCTCCTTACCTTGTATGGTATGAATACCTAGTCAGTCTCTATCCTGTGAAGCCACTAAGATTTGGAGTTTATTCTCTCAACACAAGAATAGATTGTCTTTATTAATGCAATCATGTATATGATAAATAATTATTAAATTTATATGATTTAATTGGCTTTTAATCAAATCAGCCCTAATTACTTGCTATCTGCCATTTTGAGCTCTCTTCTTAAATGGCAAAGCTATCAGGACAGCATATTTATTTTTCCCTTTCCTTCAGGATAAGTGCAACTATTTGTCCTGGGTGAAGGGATTCTTTGGAAAACTCAATGAGAAGTTCTTAAACTGAAAAAAAAAAAAAAAAAAAAAAAAGAGGAAGTTCTTAAACTAGGAAAACTAGGACCAAGTAACATTTCAGACACCTTGAGACCTAAGTTCTTTGTCTTCTGTGGGCTTCTACATCTATTCATTCTGATGGGTGTAACAGATCCTTAAACTTTTATCACATTTCCTTTTTTTTTTTTTTTAAGATTTTATTTATCTATTTGGCAGAGAGAGACAGCCAGCGAGAGAGGGAACATAAGCAGGGGGAGTGGGAGAGGAAGAAACAGGCTCCCAGCAGAGAAGCCCAATGCAGGGCTCGATCCCAGGACTCCAGGATCACTCCCCAAGCTGAAGGCAGATGCTTAACGACTGAGCCACCCAGGAGCCCCTTTTCTCACATTTTCAAGTGTCCACAATCACAAATAGATAAGAACTCCGAGATTAAGTGAAACCTAGAATTTCAATAGAGCAGGACCTTAAAATCTTAATATATATAGGACAACTGAGAAAGCTGAGACTGTGTTCTTAGTCTAATACTCTCTCATAAACATACAAAATAGTTAACTAAACTAACCAGATAATTCTTCATGTCTCAAAATTTTATTTAAAGTGCTCTCTGAATTACTGCATCTTAAACTTTTCAACTACTTATTTTGATCTCATTTAAATTGAAAGAAAAAATACAGACTCAAGAAAAATCTTTAAATAACTCATTTTGTAACAAAAGATCATGGCATATGGTCAGATAGTTTTATCTTTGGACCCATATTCGAATAGTTCATACCACCTTAATGAAGTAGATTATCATGTTAATGCATAACCATTAAGAGAAGGATACTCGCCCACATCCTTGTAAGTTTTTACACAGTATAAGTCTCTTAGTAATCCATTTCAACTATTTCTAATAAGTATTCAGTTACTGATTGCTTGTTGATTCACATCACCCAATGAATGTAGCCCTTATCTCAACTTCCAGAAAGATTTGAAGATAATAATTCTTCTACAATATCCTCAAGGACAATGATGCCAGGAACTCTTGAATTGCCATGATGTTGAAGCCATCTTTTCACTGAATATTCTAAAGAATGAATATATCAGCCTTTCTGAGCCACTCTCTCTTAGTATCCCATCTCTCATCTCTACCCAGAGCATGGGTTATAAATGAAAACAAACAAACAAGAAGCAAAAAACAAAACTTCTATCTCCTGATCATTGGTTCAAGTACACATATCCTTGCCTGAGTTCATGAGAACTCATTAGCATTCAACTACCTTTTCCTTTCTCTAGACTTCATAAACTAGATGAACAATTAGTCACAAACATTGTGCTATGCAAAATAATGCTTTATTTTCTTCTCATATCAATGAAGTTGCTTATTGACCCCCCACAGTGAATTAATATATCAAGATTTGCAATACAGTTACTTATATGTGTTTGTGCCTTGGATCATATAGGGATGTCGGGTCATTAAGAATAAAAATCATGTTATACGTACATCTGTGACTCTTACAAATTCCTAGTGCATTACCTTGAGCACAGCATGTCCTTGGTAAACATGCCCTGAATTATAGTTACAGATTGGATGGGTGGATGGATAGACAGATGAATGAATGTCACAGAATCAGTGGAAATAAGCCAAGAAAGCAGGGTGTTATAATATTAAAAAAAAAAAAAAAAAGTTGAATCGTGGCGGCTAATCCCAGATTTGCCACTAACGAGCATTAACTAGGCCAGAAATCTTAGACAAGTTAGTTACCCACTGTGGACTCCAGATTCATCATCTATAAAATAAGGATGCTAAGGTTATGTGGTCTTTTGTCACCTCTTTACTATTAAAAGTCTGTGATGGATAATTACCCACTAAGCTTGGTACTATTGTATTTCAAGTCTCTCTTCCTTTCTTTTCATCAGTGGCCTTAAGTATCTTTAAGTAACTGTCCATTTTCCTTTCACCGATAATCCTACACAGGCTGAAACAGAAACCCTATAGAGGAAGATCAAGGAACAGTCCGTAACTTTGATCTTTAGTCTCTAGGTATAAAACAGCCCAAGGATAAGAAGCAAAGAAAAGCAATGTCAGACTAGGCAGGCTTGCGGGGAAAAAATGGATGATCTGCAGGGGGGGAGAATCTGGAGTTAACAATTTTGCAGAGAGTTTTTTGAACAAAAAGTTGGGCCTTTGAAGTGAAGGAAGTTGTAAGGAAGAGGAAGGTGATGATTCACCAAATGACAGACAGAGAAATGTGATAAAATGGGTTTGATGTGCCTGTAGGCTGGAAAGTCTGTAACTGGAAAAAGACACTGAAAAGCCATGAGTAGAATACATTAAATTGTTTTCATTTTCATATAGCATGCAAGAACTCATCGCTTGATACTGTCGCCATGATGGAGGCTGTAGGGAGTGGCAAATAATAACAGCATTGGTCTGGGATTCAGACTAACTTACCCCTTGGATGACTTTCTAGAAAGTATCCCAGTCCTCCCTTCCCTCGTCGATAGTAAATATGGCTACCGCATGGGGCCATGATGAGGATTAAATGAGGGAAAGCTTCTATAGTCCCAGCTCAGTGTAAGTGCTCCATCATTATTAATTATCATCAGTCAGGAGGAAGAAATTAAGATATCCTATTGTTTGAAGGCCTTTGTCCCTATTGAATATGGCCAGGTCAGAGTAAGTTTGGATAGAGATGTACCAAAACCAGCCTGGGAAAGCTAGCATAAACATTGCTGGTAAAGAGCTATAAAGTTGTAGGAGCAAGTTTGCAGAAGTTCCCTGGGGCTGAATTTGCATCCAAGCTAGGAATGAAAAGCAGTTTCAGAACTAGTGAGAGCTGGACAGCTAGGTTCTAAACTGGGTAATTTACACAAAGAAATCTCCCATTTGTGTTTGGTCATTATTCTGCCTGTCAAGCAGTAAACCACTGTTTGATTCACTTCAGTTTTCAATACCACAGACAAAGTCATCAATAGCTCTTGTTAGTTTTTATAGGTTAAGCACTGAGAACATTTGATCTTATCTCTCAATTCTGTTTCTCTTTTTTAGCTTTTACAGGATTAAGAGAGAAAATGTATGTGGCTGGGCAGGGAGAGGGGAGTTTTTAAAAGGTCTTTTCCAGACAACCAGAAACTGAAACACAAATCTAATTGATAATTTTAATTATGTCTCCCAAAACTTAAAAATGTATGTTGAAAAATGCTTCATTAGTTGTTATTTTAACTAACACAATGATTTACATGTTAATGACCAAGTGGGAACCCAGAAAATTTGAAACCTTTGTGCTGCATTTTAAATGTTAAAGCTATATATATTTACATTTTCAACATTAGGCAGTGTGATTTCAATTCCACTTAGACTATGGTGAGGGAAAAGGCAAAGTAAATATATAAGTAATAACACATCCAATTAAAGCATCTTTTCTCCACTAAAGGCACATTTTTGACATAGATTTGATATTAGATTTGACGATGTTCCTTAATGTGTATATAGGAGGGAAATTATATATTTTTAAGATTTGTATAGGAGTCCCTAGAGTGATATGGTTTCTAAAGCACATTTGTATCTCATTAACTCATCTTTTCCTATTGCCTTACACTTCAAAATGCACATTTTCTGACTCCTAATTTTATAACTCATCAAGTGCCAGACTCAAGAGGGAAAAATGTATCATCAACGTAAGAGATAAAAAGAGATGCATTCAAAAAGCATTTGAAACCTTGAAGAGAAATGTTCTATCTTATTTTCATGTTTCTAAATTCTGGTTTCACTGAAGCAAATGCCAAGAAATGAACAGAAATGAAAATCTCCTGATTTTCTTTATTTTCTTAAATCCGTCTTTGTTACTTGTGCTCTGTCGTACTACTTGTAAGAAAAGCACATACATATTCAAAACAGATATTCATGTTTAATATGTTGGTGAATTCCGTTTTCATAAAATGACTATTGTGATTTTTTTTTCAAACCTTAAGCTATTAAGAAACATGCTAAATGACAGAATGCAAATCCATTTATTTTGTTTTCAGAATTTGGTTCTTGAGTGGAACAAATGAAAAGCTTAGCCAAATTGATTTTATTCTGATTAATTAGTAGATGAATTGTCTTTCTCCGGTCACCAGTCTTCAGAAGAGTTGGATCAACATATTTACAGTGTTAGA
This sequence comes from Ursus maritimus, assembly GCF_017311325.1. NCBI lineage: Eukaryota > Metazoa > Chordata > Mammalia > Carnivora > Ursidae > Ursus > Ursus maritimus. The sequence goes on from NW_024425008.1 coordinate 19,373,278, forward strand.
AGACATCATTGACTCTGGCATTGGGAAAACAAGGAAGATGAAAAACTAAAACAGCACACCTCTAATTTCACAGAATTGCAATATTTTTCATCAATAACTTTGCCACCCAGGAGACACTAATTATAGATCATCATAAAAACAGATAGCAAGTGCATAAAATTATGCTTAAAAAGATATGGTAGGAACATCATGGAGAAAGGAAGTTCCAAAAGAACTAAATAGAACTATGGAAAGTAATGGAGATCTCTTTAATTATAACATAATTATCAGATAAATGACATAAATAGTTATTACTTTTTTTTTCTTAATAAGTTCTGCATCTCATCTTACCTTCTCTATTTGAGCTAATACAGAAATAAAATGTTGCAAAATAATAAATAACACATTTTGGAAGGTGTAACTTCTTAGTAGACTTTTCTTAAGAATATGTTTTTTTTCATACTTTCCATAGAAAAAAATTATTTCATTACAATTTTGGACAGGTAAAAAGTTGTTTAAAAAATATTAACTTTTTTCATATTCCTATCACTTTTTCTCTCCTCCCCAATGGTCATTCTCTGTTGTTTGTTTTGTAGTTTCAAGTTTGTATTTAAATTCCAATTAGTTAACATACAGTGTAATATTAGTTTCAGGTGTAGAATATAGTTATTCATCACTTACATATAACACCCAGTGCTCACCACAAGTGCCCTCCTTAATATCCATCCCCCATTTAACCCACCCCCTGCCCACCTCCCCTCCAGCAACAGCAACCCTCAGTTTGTTCTCTATTGTTAAGAGTCTGCTTTATGGTTTGTTTCTCTCTCTTTTTTCCCCCCTATGTTTATTTGTTTTGTTTCTTCATTCTCTGGGGGCATTTTTTGTCTCTCTCTTTTACTCCTCTCTCTCTCTCTCTCTCTCTCTCTCTCCAGTCACTTTCTGCTTGATTTCAAAGTTGACTTAGGCAGATATTTCTAATAAAGTGAATTAGTCATTCACATGACTAAGTATATAAAAGAAGTTTAAAAAAGGCTTTTAAAGGATTAATAGTACTGTATCAAGAGTGATGCCAGTAAAGTCCAACTGGGAAATAGATGGCAAAGTGTAAAGTCTGGTTACCCTATATGACTTTTAGCCAGTACTTATATTATTCTATATAGGTTATCTTGTATATTAATTATGCTCTCTACCACTAAAATAGTTGTTAAGGGCAGATGATTCTGAAGAAAGATACTTTTCAACCTGTGTAAGTTTCTAAATTTTATAAACAGAATTTCTTTCAGCAGCCCCTCCAGGCTATAATATGGGCATAATAGGAGCTTTCTTTTTCTTCTTCTTCTTCTCCTTCTTCTTCTTCTCCTTCTCCTTCTCCTTCTCCTTCTCCTTCTCCTTCTTCTTCTTCTTCTTCTTCTTCTTCTTCTTCTTCTTCTTCTTTTTTCTCTCTCTCTATTTTCTGCTTGAGAGAAAGAGAGAGAGATAGCATGAGCTGGGGGCAGGGAGCAGTGGTAGAGGGAGAAGCAGACTCCCTGCTGAGCAGGGAGCCTGACACAGTCTCGATCCCAGGACCCTGAGATCATGACCTGAACTGAAGGCAGATGCTTAACAAACTGAGCTACCCAGGCACCGCTTTTTATATTTTTAATGACTCTTATTAATTCATATCTCCAAATTATATTTCTTTGGTTGACATTTCTGTCATATCTTAAGGTTCTTTGTACAAATAATTTGTTCCTAAGGACCCCTCAACTTTAATTTGTGTGCTGTCTCACTGAATAGTAAATATTGTGTATTATTAAGTAGAAAGTGTTTCAGAGACTCAGAGCCTTCAGAAACAAAGTCTCTTAAAACTTGCTTGGACAAATGAAGATTCACTGAAATTCAGCACAACTTCATTCTCAGGAACAAGACATAATGTTCAAAAGAAGTTGACTAAGCTCCACTTCATAAATTACATAACATTGGTGAAAGAATAGGATATATGAAATGATAGAGAAGTTCCCCAGAATTTTTGTCACTGATGTCTCATCAAATAACTTTGAGCAATAGCCAAGTGTGATAATCATTTTGAAAATTGTTTAATCAACTGTTTTCCATCTCCTTATTCAAAACTCTAAGGGTATTTTGAAGACAGCTTACCATTATTTATCTCTAAAATAGCAATTTCTTATCTTGAAGTTGTCTTTTTTTTTTTTTAACTATCTAGCCACATTCAGTGCTTCATAATAGGATTAAAGGGGTTAACATTTATCAAGTCCCTGCTATATGCCTGGCCACTAACTAGTTGCTTTAAAAATGGTATATCAGAATTCTACTTCTGACAGTGGAATCATGAAGAAGCCATGTAATTCTCTTAGGCAGAAAACACATTTAAAATGGATTGAGATTGCTCAAAATAATCACTTCGAGAACTGGAAATGACCAAAAATAGCCAACAACTTGAGAAGTATTCATTCATCAAAGTGTTTATTCATCAAAAACCGCCATTTCATTGATTAAGGAAGTTGAATTTTTAGTCTTTCTACAATGGATTGTTCTCATTTCCAACTCAGAGGATGAAAATGGCAGCATCCCTTGCCAGGAGCAGAAATTTAGGTCAAGGGGCAAAGCACAGCAACTAGAAACCAAAGCAGAGGAGTTTGGAATCAAGGTGTTCATCGTAGAAAGGCTGAGGTAAGCTCTACATACATCCCTGGATGACTTCTACGCTATGAATACAAGCAGAACAAACAAAGAGCCCAGTGAAAATTACAGCCTTGAAGAAATTTGAAAAACTGCTGCATCTTGAATGCATTCTTCAATCCACAGCTCAAGGAGCAGCAGATAGAAGATTTTTTTGGCTTAAGAAAAAAGATTTATTGGCTTTGGTGTCTGAGCATAGCTTCTGTCTAAATCATTGGCTGACTTGTGAACTACACAGGCACAAAGTAGACCCCTAGAGACCAAGGCTAGAGAAGAATGAGCAGAGACGTCAGTGGATATACACCACAGAAAAGATAGATTTCACATTTGAGGACCAAGAAAGTTAATTACCTACTAAAATAAACAAATAAAACCAGCTACTCCCAGAACAAATAGAATTAAGAGTCACTGCAATGAATTACCTAGTATCTGGCTTTCAACCAAAAATTACGAGACATGCAAATAGACTGATAAATGTGACTCATAATCAGAAGAGAAAAAAGGAGTCCATATGCTAGATAAAATAGACAAAGATTTGAAAGCAATTATTACAAGTATGTTCTAATTTAAAGGAAAATTTGCCCAAGGAATTAAGGGAAAATGTGCTAATAATAAGTGAGCACATAGAGATCTCAAGAGAAATTTTAAAAATTTCTTTAAAGACAAGTAGGAATTCTAAGGCTGAAAAATATAATAACTAAAAGTAAAAATTCACTAGATGAGTTCAACAGCAGGACTGAGATGACAGAAAAAAATGTGTGAACTTAAAGATGTATCAAAAGAAATTATCCAATTTGAAGTATAGAGGGGAAAGAATTAGAGAAAAAAGAACAAAAATCTAAAACAGAAGCTAAATCTTTCATAGGATCTCTAAAAGTGAAAAAATTTAGCTAGAATCAATATTTATTTAGCTAAATATTTACCTAGAGGAAGAAGAAATAAATGAAATACACTTACCAATATTAGGAATGAAAAAAGGGACATCAATACAGAGCCTACAGATATTAAAAAGATAGGGGAATATTATAAATATTTCAGGCCAAAAAATCTTTTACTTTATATGAAAACAACAAAATCCTTGAATGACAAAAATTATGAGTATTAACTCAAGGAAAATAGACAATTTGAATATTATTACATCAATTAAATAAATAAGATTGGTTATTTAAAACCCTCCTTCAGAAAATATAGGTCCAGATAGCTTCACCAGTGAATTCTATCATTTAGAGAAGAAATTATGCCAATACTGATCAAACTTCCACAAAAATAAGGAAGAAATATTTCTGAATATTATGGAGATAATATTACATTGACATATATAATATATATAATAATGTTATAGTATTACATATATTACATCAATAGCCAAGTCATACAAAGACATCATATGAAAATTACAGATTGATATTCTTGCTGAAGATAGATATAAAAATCCTTAATGCAATATTAGCAAATCAAATTCAGCAATATATACAAAAGATAATGAATCAGGATCAAGAGATGTTTATCCCAGGAACGCCAATTTGCTTCAAATTCTAAAATCAATCAATGAAATGCATCATTTCAAAAAATACTCACCTATGAATTACTTTCTCTCTTATACTTCAACTCATTTCATTTTCAATCTTCTATGTAATTGTACTTATTTTATAAAAGAGGAATCAGAGATCAAGAGGGATTCAATAATTGTCCAAATGTCACATATATAAAAGGAATAAGAATTTCAGCTCAGTTCTGCCTGACCCTTAGTTATTCTTTTCACTGTGGACTCTATCTCCCACTGCTGACCTGTAATAATACAAAAAATATGCATGGACAGACGAGAAGGTCTTGTGAGTCTCTTTAATAAATTGCTTGTGCTGTCTCCAGTAGTACCTTTGCCAACATCCTTTATATTCTGGATAATAAACACTTAAACCAAAGTAGTACGTTCCATGCTGTTGGACCCATAATAACTGCTTCACTTCCCTTACATAGCACCAATGCCCAGACACCAGTCTCAGTAATAGTTTTGTAACCAATGAATATGAAACATTTTATACACAAAAGTTCTCTATGTTCCATTTGGTTAAGAAAAGACTGTCGCCCTCTCTGAGGTCCGAGGAAAAATGTGCATGCAAAGGTTTTGAGTCCTGTTTCAGAAGATACTTTCTTTTTTTCCACAAGTAAAAGCAGCATGGCCGCTCTAGTGAGTTAGTACATGTAATTAAAACCCATAACACAGGATAATAAAATGTCCTTCTGTATATTAATATCCATGCATGCTCTTGCATTGAACCTACAAGACCTTTTGAAGCACTTAAATAAAAATGTCATGAAGCAAAAAAAAAAAAAAAAAAAAAAATCCACTGCATGAGAGCATTTGAGACATGATAGTAAACCCTGTGGGAATTCAGATTAAGTTCACTCTTTGGAAATGCTTTTAAAAGACCTTTTAAAAAAGTATTAATGTTGAAATGCACAAAATTCTTCTTTAATATTTAAAAAAAAAAATTGTTAGCACAGAACTTTCAGATTTAGACATCCAGACCCTACATAACACCACTCTATTCTCTGGCACCCATTTCAAGTCTATTCTCAACTCCTTTCCCAGATTCCACATGGATCTTCAAACTTTCTTCTATCAATATCATTATGTAGTTAATATCTAAAAATATAAGAAAATATAACTATCAAGTCTGTCTGTTTACAAGATCAGACACATTCACTTAAATAATATAATACACACACATATATTTTATATAAATATATATGTTTATATATATTTCCTTTACTGGTACTTTCTACTGATGGATTTTTCTGTCCCCAGGTTTTCATACAAGGGTCTTTTTCTTCTTCCCTAGTGACTAGCTTATGGTTATGCCTAGAAAGCATGCCCATGTATATAGCTCTAAGAGTGATGAAGTTCAGCACATTGGAATAAGATATGAAGGAAGACTTTGTATAGGTAAAAATGTCTCAAGTCTGAGAATTGCTATCTGAATTAATTGATTGGAAATATAGCTGGATGCTTAAGAACCACCTGGATTACTCATTAAAAATATGAGTTCTCTGCTCTGCCCACAAGTGAATTCCAAGAGGAAACTACATTTTTAAGAAATATTCCTGATGATTTGAATACATATAGTCTGACACTCTTGGGCACCAGACTATAACTTGGAGAAGGGTTCAGCCTTTTATAGAGGTTACATTTTCTTAGGGTGTTCTTAGAGGGACTATAATTACCGGCAACATGGCAGTGACTCATTAAAAGATACGGTCTTGTGGATAGTCCATGTCAGGATACAGGACCTTCTAGAAACAAATCTTGGAGGGACAGTTTAGTATTACCACAACTATTAGGCACGCTGCTCTCATCAGCAAACAAGGCTACCCCGGAAAAAAAACCTACCCTCACCTGCTTACACAATTCCCCGCTCTTAACTGATGATATTCTGCAAGCCCTCTACCCTCAGAAAACCTCTCCAAAAGCCCAACACATTCACATATTATAATTCTTTAAAAACCAGCTCAAAAATTACCTATTATCATAAACCTTCTTTAAAGATAGTATGGCAATTGATTAGGATGCATTAGGATCTCTTAAACTGAAAGTTGCAGAAATCCAAGTTCAACTATCTCAAACAATAAAGATAAGGAAGGCGCCAAGCAAACCAGAACAATTGAGTGGGAGGGAAAAGAAAGGTATTGATCCGGCTTTCTTCACTTTGGATATTCTATGGCCAAACAGGAAAAGAGAGGATATTTCTAAGAAAAATTGATTATTCTTTGTGCTTATAAGGGCAACAATTTGCCCTTATCTATGTCAGGCTCTATCATTTATTTTTTTAAAAACGTTTATTTATTTATTTGAGAACGAGAGACAGAGAGAGAGAGCGTGGGAAGGAGGAGCAGAGGGAGAGGGAGAGAGAATCCCAAGCGGACTCCACACTGAGTCCAGAGCCCAAGGCAGGGCGTGATCTCATGACCCCGAGCTCACCTGAGATCACAACCTGAGCCAAAACCAAGAGTTGGATGCTTAACCGACTGTGCACCCAGGCACCCGCCGGCTCTATCATTTCTTCCTAGACTCATCATAATCTCTGTTGCACTACTCTCATCTCATTGCACTGATTCCCTCTTTCATTTTTTCTAGTTTATGTTAATGTGTGACTTGAGATAATAACAGGTTCTGTGTGTACCACATGGCTCCAGATCTGTAATGAATGAAGAGAAGATTGTGTGTGGGGTCAGATTGACTCACCTCAAGAGTGCAACGTTTTCCCATTCAGTTAATGGTGAGATTGAGTCTAGTACTTACCAGCTCCTCAGATGCCATATCACATCAGTGCAGAAAGCCTCCATCTGGTCTGAACCATGCTGTCATATTCCATGTAAGCCATTCCTTTCTATTCCGCAAATATTCCAATAAAGGTGTCAGACTCAGTTAGGGAAATCAAGTATAAGCATATATCATCAATGCAAATATAAAATCAAATCAGTGTTAGGTCTTCAATACATTAAACTCCTGTCGAGTCTAATTACAGCTCCCTCCAACATCCTTTCATTGGAAAACACTCGGTATTACGGGAAAGGTAACAGGGATCTTGTTGCAGACATCGCAATTCCCAAGGACAAAGGGTTGAGACTTTCATCAGCGCTTATATGAAATGTTGCACCTGCTTCCTAAGCAAATGCATTCACTTATTTAAGACCTTCTTTAATATTTAGAAGTGTTTTGTTTTTCAAAACTATCAGAGCTATGCATTTTAATGTGAGCTAAGCAGAATATTAGAAATGACTATTCACATGACTACTAGTGTGGTTCTACTCCTCTATTCTTCAAACATATCAAACCAAGAACTAAAATTTAGTTTAATTATTTTTGAAAAACTTCCTGGTGTTGTAGTCTCATCTTTGATCACTGGGAGTCTTAAACTTTTTCTAGTCAGTTTGACTAGAATCTTGGCATGAGTGATGTTTAACTTCTTTCTTTTTTCTTTTCTTTTATTTAAACCAACTTACTGATTCAGCACTCTTATTAGTGATGTATCAACACTAACAAATCCTAGCTTACAAGAACAAATTGTTAAATACGAATTCTTTTAAGCCATTTTTAAAACCACAGGTTGCTGAAATTGGCTATGGTCAGAGTATTTACACCAGGGAAATTGGAAAGCAGAACTTTTCTTCCCCCAGAGAGCTGGCTTACTAGCAAACTAATGGCTATAGTAGAAAATTGTAATATCAACCACAGCTACATTATCGTCTCATCTTTAGGAAGCTTCCGCATCCATAGTTTCTACTGACAGAAGTCTCTGTAGGTACTTCTTTAATCCCTGGAGGGCAAGTTCTGTTTTATATGATGTTATCTCCTCCTCTCCAAAACTTCAGATACTTGTACCACCATAGTTGGTACCAAACTTAAGTACAATCAATATTTCAACAGCACAGTAACCTATATGGTGGTCTAATATGAAAAGATCCCTAGAATGTGTGATTGTAAATAAGTAGATGAACCAAATTCTCTTTTGCTTCACCATAAGCAGAAGAATTGCATTAGTAGAGGGAAAAGATTAGGTTGAAGCCAAACAGACAAATGGAGAATAAAGGAGGGACATAATGATGGGCCATAGCTTTTACAGAAGAAAGAAAGAAAGAAAGAAAGAAAGAAAGAAAGAAAGAAAGAAAGAAAGAAAGAAAGGAAAGGAAAGGAAAGAAAAGAAAAGAAAAGAAAAGAAAAGAAAAGAAAAGAAAAGAAAAGAAAAGAAAAGAAAAGAAAAGAAAAGAAAAGAAAAGAAAAGAAAAGAAAAGAAAAGAAAAGAAAAATTTTCACTTCTAAAAAGATACTTGGGCTCAGCTACCTTGGATTCAGAACCAATTTCTAACACATGACATCATGAGACCTGCTGCCGTTTCTGAGATTCCAAGCTCCCTTACTGTATCCTTACTAATAGTCCTCAGGACTTTAGTTCACTTTTGTGTGTGTTTCTCCCTTGCAACCTCCAATTAACAAAAAAACCTGCTCATAACCTATACTCCTTACTGGGTAATCTGTAGTCTATTACCCTATAAGGGTAATAGATTATAGATTTTTTTTTTTTTTTTTTTTACAACTCTAGAAGATGGGTACTGAGCCTATAGTTCTCCCAACTCTACCACCAGTGGCTGGGTATCCTATCTGGTAACTCAGTTCCTTGTAATTTAGATGCCCCAGACATATATCTTTCAATGATAAAAATGTCTAACACCTAGTCTGAAATATCCTATGTCAACTGGCCTTTCTATATGATCCTCAGTGATCATTTGCTTCATGCTTGAATTTTAAGATTCTTTAGACGGCACAACTTTAACATCCATGCATGCACTTCATAAGGTTCAAGAAATCATATCAAAAATGTTACATATAAACTGAATGTAAGCATTTCTAAGGAGGAAGTTTCCAGAACTTTTTAAAGATTCTCAGAGGCATTTATGACCCTGCAAAAAGTTTGAGTGACTGCCATAGATTTTATATTTTGTTCACACTTTGTATTCATTAGGGTAAAACTAAGTGCTTTAACAAATAGTGTCAACCAATAGGGGATGAATAAGCGGATTGTCAGGGAAGTCTTGATGCCACCATCCAAAGATATACATCTGCAACACATGTCTTCCAATGTTTCCCTATACTTCATCTCCAGCTCAATCAGTCATCATGAGAACGAGCAAGGAGGAGTACATATGAAGGATCATAAACCAAGTCTGTCAATGGTACATGTATTGTCATATATGATGGTCTAGAACTCAGTTATATGCCATATGGGTTTTGGGTACCTAATACCTAATCTAGCTGGAGTAACTGTATTTGTGCTTTCCCTTCACTTTTACATTTGGACAGTTCACCTAATTTAACTGACTTTATGGACTCAATTCACTGTATTCTCTATAATAGAAGACCTCTTGACCTTGGAGAATGTTTGTTTTTTCAGACTTTGTCAAGTTATGTTGACATGTTTCAGTTCCTAATCTAGACACTCAATCTCACCTTCTCACAGTCATATGAGACTCCTAAAAAAAGATAAATCAGCACTTCATTTTGGGCAACTTGTTCTACCTAATTCAAAACTTGGATAATATCACTTTCGTTCCTATATAATAATATTCACAGCCTCACTAAATTTGAATTTTAAACATTCCTAAATAAGGTATCAATGATTACGTAATTATGAAGCCCAAGTCAATGAACTGTGGAGCAGACACTCCTTCATCATGCTCATGCATGACTCGCTGATGTTTCATATGGAGAACAACAGCAAATTCCCACACCCTTCTTTATCCGACTCAAGAAAGTGTGCAACAGCCCTTTCATCTCCATAGTGGCCTACTAGATGGCATATAACCCTTGGCTTGTATCAGCCAATTTCATGAGTTCAAGAAGAGAGTAGAATTACAAGGTATTAGGCATCTGGGCTATGCCTTACAGAGAAAAGAGCATTGTTATGAAAGAATATCTGGGACATAATCATTCTGAGGACTGGAGTACAGAGAGTGGTGTTGTGGAAAAATTTGTAAAGTCACAAGTATATGAGGTTTATTCATTTTCACACAAATTCCATATGCGTTACATATTAGCAGGATATATTGAAATGAAGAGCAGATCAATAGTAATCTACTTGGTAAAATACTCTGGCAACAACTTTAAACCTAGCTTATGTTGCTGTGAGAAAAGCAGCAGTGGTAACATTTCATTTCTTTTTAAATATTCATATCTGAGGCCTTTCACAAGTTCAGATTGGCCTTCTCCCAGCCCAATCACATACAACAGATTGATTTGAAACATTTCTCTGCAAAGTGCCTGACGTCCGACTGGAACAACAAAATGAGATTCGTTGGTAAATTTCACCATTAACCATGTTCATTTGTTAATAACAAGGATTAGACCCACCTTTAGATAGCTGATCTCAACATCAGAATATCAAAACTGAAAAATCATATAATCTAACTGCATCTTTTGAAGTGAGTTAAAGAGAATGGCCCAAAGCCAAGAAGTGAATTACCGGTGAAGTCAAGATTGTAACCCAGTGGTCTTTCCAACTTGTCACTTGAGGCTTTTTTCAAAAGACTATATACTTGTGTAATTTCAAGCTCTACGAAATTGTTATAAAGTGCAGATCGGGTTTATTGTAAAGTGTGCATAGTCTCTGCTCACCTAGATAATTCAAGTGTCAGGAAAGTATGGCAGTAAACAACCAATGTTTGACTATGAATCCAAAACCACTATCTAAGCCATAATGGCAGCTGTTTTAGCCCACAAACATTTTTTTTTTTAATCAACAAAAGGAGAAAAGGGATTCCATGTCTTAACTTTCTTTCTCTCTTTCTTTTTTCCTTTTTGGGGAATTAGGTGAGAAAAGGGCACAACATGGCTCATTTCTCTGGACTCTAATGTCCCCTTTGAACTCAGCAGGGTAAAAGTGGAATTATTTACTGAAAGTTTCCCTGAAGCTAAAAACTGGCATTGCTTCCAAATCCAGCCTTTTATGGCTGCAAAAATTAGCACAAACAACATCCATATTCATTAGCTGCCTTGTGTATGAGCACATATGATCAGACTTGAAGGCAATCTCACCACAGAAGTCGGAAAATGGAAAGAAAGAGAAAAAAAATAATGTGTGTGGGGTTCAAAAGGTTCTCTTTAATGTGCATCAAGCAGTTTTACGTAATGCAAGTAACTACAGGCATTTGCTATTTAGCAGTGATGGGTCATGGACGAGCTGGGTCTCTCCTGATCCCCTGTTGGGCTGGCAGCATGTGCTTGGTACCAGTCATCTGCCAACACGTGAAGGATGCTAACAGATTTCCCTATAATGAGCTCACTGGACTGGAGCACTAGTTAAAGGAGAAGGTCAAAGATTCATGTTTATTTAGCTTCCTCCAACACATCCATGTCTTCCTCACATTTGCAAGAAGCTAGCTCTATCTTGCTTGCTTCGGTTTCACGCTAAATTAGCCTACTTGTCAAATGGATCAAGGTAAAAAGGTCGTAGCAACCAAAACACACACACACACACACACACACACACAATAGAACAACATACAGAAAACTCTATCAGCTACATACATTAGCACAAGTCCCCATTTTTCAGCCTTTAATGAAGTGAGGATGAGCCTTAAGGATATTATACTCTGAGAAAGCGAACATTATATTAAGACTAAAATATTCCCCAAAGGCATAACTCTAGTGTTCAGCCTACGAGCACATCGTGCCCCTAAGCGCATCATTATTCTTCACAAGTAAATAATGTGAGATGAGCTCATGGACATTTCCGAGTGGAAATGTTTTTGTTGAACTAAAAGATAGCTCAGCCAAGATGCAAAAAGGAAAAGACACAATGTTAAAAATCTGAATGAATATAACATGCCAGGGTGAATTCTGTTAAATCTTCATCTAACACACTCTTAATCCAGTGTTAAATTATTAATGTCCTGCCTCAAATACCATTTCTCAACAGCCCTGCCCCCATCACTGCATACACACACAAATTTTTTTTCTTAAAGGTCACTGCAGAATTCCTCTCTCCTGATGCACCTTCATCTTGTTCCTATATTTTACATGATTTTTCCTACAACAGTCAGAGTCTCGGCAGACAGGGAATAGTACTCAAATGGTCCAAGAGACCTAACACTATATTTACGAAGATGTGGGAAAGGTTAATGACCCCAGAAATGGATGTTAAGGAGCCAGAGATTAGTAACAGTGAAGTATCACTAGCACTCAAACGAACAAAACAGCAAAGAAAGCAAAGAACATTATAAGAGTATTGAGCATTGGGAGCTCAGGAAATGGAGAAGGGGTTATCGTACAAAAACTGTAGTTACAGGAGGAACAACGTCACCAGAAAGCACATTCTAGATCATGAGGGAGAAGGAAGAAAAAGCCCCCTTCTTTCTCTCTTCCCACCTCCTAATTTCTTACCTGTGACTCCTTTTGGCCAAGCCCAACTAAAAGCCAAAAGGCAAGATGACTCAGGGCCTAAGGTCAGCCTCTGGGGGAGGTCAGCAGGGCAGACAAGGGAGGGAAGTGGGTGGATTTGGGGAGGACAGTAGCAAACTGGATTAATACTTGGCATACCTTCCTTGTGGGATCCTTGGGGTCAAACTGTGTTTTCCTGTCTTTGGGTGCTCAGCATTTAGCAGTGTTGAGTGCACGGTACTCGCTCAACAACCGCTGAACAAATGACCAACTGAACTTGACAGGATAAAGATTTTGATTTCAGTGCCGATTTCGTTCTTCCACTATGCCATCGTGATCCATGCGGACTTGTTCACCTGTGGTACATCCGTCAGACAAGGGGGATCCCTTACGAGATCTTGAGCCTTAGGCTCATGTCATCTTACTACTTAGCCCTGAGTTGATCCACTTTCTCTTCAAGGCAGTTTCCCTACTTTTAGTATTAAAGCATCCAGTGGCTCTCCCACGCAAGGTCAGGCAAACTTCATGTAATTCTCAGCATTCTGTAGTGACACTTGGAATAGAGAGAATAGAGTATCAGTGACTCATTATCGTTCACTGAAAAGGATTCTCCAAACAACATTTAATGTTGTTTTTATAGCATAGAAACTGTCACTACTCCTCTCACCCTAAAATAGAGATCTCTACCATATGGCTACTCCAAAACTACGTGATAGGTAAGGTGACACAAAACACTTTTCCTTGTCTTCCCTCCTTCCTCAGTGATGCCATGATTCTTGTGATTTAATCATCTTTTGGAGGTTGCACTGCAGATTCATTCAATTTTTCAAATTGTGAGCCATTAGAAGGTAGTGAGATCAATTAGGTTGACCGTGACCAGCAGTCTTTAATGCGATAGGGTAAAATAGGAGGAGATAGAAATGAACACAATAGAATAAGGTAGACAAAATAGAGTGTATTGCCCATAGTAAGGTAGCTGTGGTCATTATGAAGTATATGTATGGTTTCGTGTGTGTACATGTGTATTGTGTTGTGGGATGTATTTCTCAAATGTATATCTTTATATGTTATGATAAAAAGATGTTTGAAAACCACTGTGCTATATGGATATTCTTTTCAAAAGCATTCATATCACAAAGGGGTCATTCCTGAAATGGAAGTCTCAATAATATATCCCGTTTGGCTTTTTTTTCTCCCCTCGTTGTACATACCTACATTCAGTTTATACATAATTCATTTGATTAATAACACTTCCTGCTGCAAATGATGCCTTTTCTTAATGTACCATCATCAGTATAAAAGATTTTCTATAATTCCCCTTAATGTATGTTGAGGATAGATTTTTTTAAAGATTTTATTTATTTATTTATTTATTTATTTATTTATTTATTTATTTATTTTAAGTAGACTCTGCACTGAGTGTGGAGCCTGGCGCAGGCCTCGATCTCACAACCCTCCGATGATGACCTGAGCCGAAATCAAGAGCTGGATGCTCAGCTGACTGAGCCACCCCAATGCCCTGGTTGAAGGTAGTTCTTTAATCTTCAGCTATATTGCCTCAATCTCTTCAGAGTTTAAAAGAAGTTCCGTTTCCTCAGTTTTGTGTTCTGCTTTCTTCTCCCTCAACTACATTTCTGGAAAGTCAGATGGAAAAGAATAGAAATGACCTCTCACATACCACAGAAGAGGACTTCGTAATAAAGAAGAGACTATACTTACTGCCCAAATTCCATCTTTCCTTTTCTAGAAGTTTGTGAGCCCAAGATCATTGGTTGTGGCTGTTGGTCTTATAGAAATTTATGTGTAAAAATACATATGCTAAGTAAATACAAAAGCATTAGACGTCACATTCATGTTTCTAGATAAATGGGCAAGTTACTCAGTTTCCTAAACTGTGAAATCAAGTGTCATAATACTGTTACTGGATAGAGAACTGGTTCTGAACTCATGTTCAACTGTTCACCATTCAAAAATCAATACTTAAGAGAAAAATGATGGTGGGAAAGGAAAGGTTGCTTTATTCAGGAAGCTGGAAACTTTTCCTGGGAAAATGGTGGACTAATGTCTGAAAGACCATCTGACCTGTCCAGGCAAAGCTAGAAGATTTTAAAGGGGAAGGCATGGGAAATGGTGGGAGAAGCAGGTGCCCAGGAAGCTACTCCTGTATCGACATGAGCCTGAACAGACTTGCTGGCATCAGGGCAGCTGTTTTTAAATGTGGGAAGGCCTTCCTTGTATTCTGGGAAATTCTGATCCTTCACTCCGCAAGGCCAGTGATCTGCAAAATCTCAAGGAAAGTAAGTTAGTTCTGCTACAAACCAAAGGACGTAGGTCAGAAAGCTAGGAGTGGATAAGCTTAAGCCAAGTTAACCCTTAAAACTGTTTGGAGTGCTATTACAATACCTACAATTTCATTAATTAATATAAATAATGAATTGCTTAGTACAATATCTAGCTCAGAGTAGGTACTAACAAATAAGTGGTATCAATCATTGACAGAATCCCCACTACCTTTGGATTTAAATTAATTTGGGAGTTTACACCTAAGGTCGGACTCATCATGATCTGCAGATTAAGTCATAAGCATAGATCTGAAAATCACTTTGTAGAAGTCATCTCTGTAATCATATCCCTCTCTCTCTTTCTTTTCATATTGCATTTATTTATTTGAGAGAGAGAGTGAGCAAAAGCAAGAGCGAGAGTCGGTAGGGGGGAGCAGGAAGAGGGACAGATGCAGAGGGAAAAGCAGACTCCTCACTGAGCAGAGAGACCAGCATGGGGCTTGATCCAGGGACTCCTGACCTGAGCTGAAGGCAGACACTTAACCGACTGAGCCATCCAGTCACCCCTCATGTCACTTCTCTTTAAAACAAAGATTTTCATCCTGGGATCTATGAGTGTGGTGGCTATGAGAATATAACTCTCTGATCTCCAGCTACAAGGAGTTCTTGACCTATAGCCCCTGCTGTCCCCTCTGACTGCCATTAAGATTTCCTCAGAAAGTACACGCACACAACAGGCTGCTCCGGGTCAAGGACGTGGCAAGGCAGGGAGACCAAAGCATGTCTGTTTCTAGAAGATGAGGGATTCTTCTGATGGGTAACTTTGGTTGGAGGACCCCCAACAGCCTGATATGCCCTCTAAGAACCATACCACAGTCAAAGACGGTCTCACCCAGCTGTCCTTCCTTCTGTCCCTCCCTCACCTGAGACAGATCTGCACTGTGGTCTGATAGCTCCCCCAGTTTCCTCCACTTCTTTTCCCTTTGTTGTTCACAGACCTCAACTTTAATAAGTCTCTGCCTCTGGAGGGTCCAGATTGCTAACATAATAACCCATAATATGTGTGTAAGATTTTGTGTGGGAACATATATCCTTTTTTTCATAATAAGAATATCCATCAGTTTCATCAGCTTTTTAAATGGGTCTGTGACCAAAAAATATTAAAGACTGCTGCCTCTTCAAGCTCTGTTCAAATGTTGTAATACCACCTCCACTACCCCAAAGCTAAAAACATGCTTGAGAAAGACCAGTACACAATGTACCATATGCTTAAGAGTTCTTGGGACAACATTTTGATATTTCCAGGTCCTATTTTTATTGGCAACACAACATATGTGAAATTATATTATTTATATTTTTGATACCTGTTTTTGCCTTGGCCTCCTTTGACCAAAACATCCTACACTTTTATATGTCCTGCTAACCTATAGCCCTTTGATTCTTACTTTGTATCTTTGAACATAACTTTTCTTCCCCATGTTAACTGCTTTATATGACATGTAACCCACATTTTGGTATTCACACTCTTAAATTCTGAATCTATCAAATGTGGCATTTGAAAAACATTGGCTTTCAGTAAGAAAAATTAAAACTTAATTATGAAAACTCTTTAACTCTTTGGAGACCTCTGAAAGTGATTCTTTGAGTTGCATTGGAAAAATCATTAAAATTTGAAGTCAATTAAACTTAATTTTTACAAGTTCAAGCATACACAAAAGTGTCCAAAACTTTAAGTTGTAAAAACTTTAAGTGTACATTTTGCATTTTTAATGCTACTAGAATCCCAAAGGTTTGGAACTCACAAAATAAGGACTTGCATTCAATTATGGTAAACCTTCTTTTTCAGATCTCACGCTAATAATCACAATGAGAAGACAGGACTGACTTTAAAACTAATCCACTTTCTTCAATTCTTGCTCTTGAAATGATGCTTGATGATGCACAAATGCTTAATTTTTAAATTTTATTTATTTTTTCCAGCTGTATTGGGAAGAATTTATTTATTTATACATTTATATTTATATAATTGACGTGTGACATTGTATAAGTTTAAGGAGTACAAACCTGTTAATTTGATATGTTTTTTATTACAAAATGATTACCACCATAGCATTAACTTAACACTTCTACCCCATCACATGATTACCATTTCCTTTTTGTGGTGAGAACATTTAAGATCTTCTCTCTTAGCAACATTCAAGTATATAACACAGTCATTTTTTTTTTCAATTAGTTAAACCCAAACAAACAAACAGCAAACAATAGATGACCCATTTCTTCTACTCCCGAGCCCATACCTCTGACAACCATTAACCTATTCTCTGTATCTACGAGCTCGGTTTTTGGTTTGTTTTTTAGATTACACATATAAATAAGATCATACAGTGTTTACCTTTCTCTGACTTACTTCACTTAGCATAACATTCTCAAGTGACATTCTTGTTACAACAAATCACAAGATTTCATTCTTTTTTATGACTGCATAAAATCCTGTTATATATGTGCATGTGTATATATATATATATATATATATAACGGAATATATGTATATATGTGTCTGTATACGTATACATATATTGTACATATACATACATATGTATACATATATATACATATTATGTGTGTATGTGTGTGTGTATATATATAACAGAATATATGTATATGTGTGTATATGTATACATATATTGTACATATATACGCATATGTATATACATATATATGTGTGTGTATATATATATATATATATATGTCGTGTTTATCCATTCATCCATCAATGGACACTTAGGTTGTTTCCATATCTTGGCTATTGTAAATAATGCTGCAATGAACATGGGGTGCATATATCTTTTAAAATTAGTATTTTTGTTTTCTTTGGATAAACACTCAAAAGTGGATTTGCTGGATTACATGGTACTTCTATTTTTAATTTTGGAGAACCTTCATTCTGTTTTCCTCAGTGACTGCACCAATTTATATCCCCACCAATGGTGCACAAAGTTTTCCTTCCCTCTGCATCCTTGACAACATTTGTTATTTCTTGTCTTTTTGATAAAAGCTAATCTCAAAGGATTAAGGTGATATCTCATGCAAATTTGATTTGCATTTCCTTGATTAATGATGTTGAGCTTCTTTTCATGTACCTGTTGACCATATATATGTCTTCCCTGGAAAAATATCTATTCAGATCTTCTGCCCATTTTTTAATTATGTTGTTTATATTTTGTTATTGAGTTATATAAATTCTTTATTTTGGATATTAATCCTTTATCAGATACATGATCTGCAAATATTTGCTCTCATTCATAGGTTGCCTTTTCATTCTGTTAGTAATTTCTTTGCTGTACAGAAGATTTTCTAGTTTGATGTAGTCCCTATAATACAGTATTATCACCTATAATCACCGTGCTCTACATCAGATCCCCGGAACTTGCTAATCTTATAACTTTAAGTTTGTGCCCTTTGACCAATATTGATGATTTATGTTTTAATGCATCTATTTAAGCATACAGTCTTTAATCTTCCCTTTTGAGTCAAACAGGTAACTTATTCATCTCTTCCCATTTACTCTACTTAAGCACAGTTTGGGCTCCTGTGATTGCTTGTAAACCCAATCAATATCTGGCTCCTTAAGATTCTATGATCAAAGTCCTGAGACACCATGCTAATCTTTTATCTATAAACAGACCCTGGTCATTTTGTCTATCTAATTGCTAAGAGAACTTTACTGCAGCTTGGCATTACACTTTCCATCAGGCCTGGTTTGGGGCTCCCATCTCACAGATTTAATCTCACTGCTGCCAATTGTGTTAACCTGACATAGTTGTTCCTTTTAAAATAAATTCCTCTCATTTACAAGGGAAAGCGCCTTTTAGTTCTGTAGTTTCTGACTATGCTTCTAACCTGGAGATAAAGGCCTTGACTCCAGGCAAGTGGTAAAAAGCTATTTCAACCTCGTAGGTCAGATGAATATGTACACTAGCTTTCTGGAGGTGTTCTTCCTCCAAAATCAGTCTCCACCAGCTCTCAGTTCTCAAATATACAATCTGTAGAGAGCAGAAAGAACAGAAATAAGCCTTCAGTTCAAGAAGGTGGCCTAAGGACAAGAACCAGACTCTCATCTCGATAGCTATGTTAAGCCTACTCATTTCTCCCATTTGGCCCCCGCCTTGTGATATGGAGAGGAGAAAAGCAGTTTTACAGATACTTGTTCTTAGTTTATACTTTTACAATTAAATATAACAGAGTAGGGAGTTGTTACCAGCAAATGCCCAAAGGCTGAGAAGTGAAGAAAGAAGTGGTATGATTATTATAGTCAATGGTGAATTCAAATGTGACAGCAAAAGCGGACCCAGCTCCTACATTTGTCAAGGGAAAAGAACTCCCAGAAGGAACAACGACCAAATGACCATGCTCCAGGAAGACTGATGACTTAGATTTATTTTCATATTAGGAGATAACACAAGTGTTTAGGAAACTTTAATTTACTTCCTTTGTGATGGGGCATTGCAAACATAAGATACCTAGCATCATGTCACACACTGTAGTTACTTATATAATATTAGATTCTCCTTCCTCATTTTTTCCCCTTCCTCCTCTCTACTCTTTCCAAAATAACGTGAAAGCCCCACGAGGGCCAGGATCTTGTCTGATTTTGTTCACCAGTATTTCTCCAATGCATAGATTCATATATATATTAGTTAAGGAAAGGATTTGTACCCATCATCTTTACTGAGTGTTTGCTCCTTTGGCTTTGTGCTAAGCCTGGATGAGGTGAGGGTCATGATGCATTTGACGGTGTTCTTGCCTATAAAAAGTTTACAGCACAGTGGCAGAAATAGGGATATACAAGTATAGCTACTATGCAGTGTTAAATTATTGTAATAAAGGAGAAATGTAGTATCCCAAATAAATCTGAAGTTTTCCTAATAAAGAAAGAAGATATTGAATCTGGAGGTCCCTCTGAATTATGAAAAGATTTTATTGGACTTAAAGACCTAGTATGAAACGCTAATTGCCTTTTCTTGTTGCGCATCTGTGTAAGAGAGACAAACAAGAGAGATAAAATCATTCTGATTATACTGTTTCCTTATCTGAGAGTAGAAGTACTTTTTGAGCACAGTCCAAGGAATATCAAGGCTAAAAAGTCAAAATGAGGGGAGTCACAGAAGAGAGCGAGAAAGGGACAAAAATAGATGCAGAGAAACTTGAGTGGTTGGGTGTGAAATTCTGGTCTAAAGGGACAAGAACAGGAATCTTCATGCTTTGGACTAGGAGCTTATTACCAGATGAGAAGGGATATTGGCTTGGCTTGGGTCAATAAATTAAATAACACGTAGCTGAATGAATGATGTTAAAAATGATCAGAATTGATAGTTCACACCAAACTTCACCTTTTGCAAAAAAAATTCAAGATGAAAGAACATTGCATCTTATATCAGTCTCCAAAAACTTGCAAATATTATTTCTCAGTAAATTGTTGTTGAGTGAGTGAACACAAATATTTTTTCTCGGTAAATGGTTGTTGAGTGAGTGAAACATGATAAAAGAGATAATTCACATGAAGTTATAACTTTCCCATGTAAGTTGGAGATAATAACATGGAAACATAGGATAAGCATGGATTTTGAAACAATACAGGTCTGGATCTGAAACTTGGACACACCTTTCACTACATGTATAACCTCGGAAAATTTCACTTAAGCTTCTGAGACTCAGTTTCCTCATTTGTAAAACATGGATGGTGGAGTAACTCATAGGATTGTTACAAGGATTAAGTGAAATCATATATATATGTTTCTATATACAGAACCTCTGTATGTGTTTCACACACATTAATTAACTAAATATTGGATATTGTTGCATACTGTAATTTAAAATTTTATTTTAGCTGCCTCTCAAAACCTCCAATTAGAAAATAAGCAAAACATGTATAAAACTTTGAAGGAGTAAGTAAGAAGAAAATGAAAGCACCTGGAAAATGATCTGGAAATGATGTAAATAAGATAAATAGAAACTTTTCATATGGTAATGAGGAGTAAGGGGCAGGATTTGAATGTAGCAGTCTTCATTGCAATTTGATGGAATTCACTTTACATTCTGTAGATGTCGGCGGAAGCACCTTAATTAAACCGCCCCAAACTGAGGGGCAATGGGTTGACTTTTCTGTCATCCAAACTGGTCTGCAGGGACCCTTCTTTTTTTTTTTTTTTTATTTTTAAAGATTTTATTTATTTATTTAACGCAGATAGAGACAGCCAGCGAGAGAGGGAACACAAGCAGGGGGAGTGGGAGAGGAAGAAGCAGGCTCCCAGCGGAGGAGCCTGATGTGGGGCTCGATCCCACAACGCCGGGATCACACCCCGAGCCGAAGGCAGACGCTTAACCGCTGTGCCACCCAGGCGCCCCTGCAGGGGCCCTTCTAACCAACTCGCCCAGATCAGCTAAGTCAAGAGCTGCTTCTGCCTTTTTTTCTTGGGACTCGCAGAGATAGTCAACACCACAGGCAGCGCTAGATTGATTGTGGCCTTTGGGAAGTCACATGGCTTGATGTTTAGAATCCCCAGCTGCTTCTCAAGGTCAAGCACGCCTTGCTCGAATGAGATATTCAGTCCTGAGAACATGCTGCCGGTCCTGAAATGTTCTTGAGGACCGAGGTAGAGCATTTCCCTTGAGGACATTTGTGGTGTTTGCTTGTGTAGTCTGTCAGGAAAAATCACCTGCAAATGTGCTTAATTTACCTTATTACTGAAAAGAAAATGTGCTCCAGGGCTGCAGTAAAATTACTGCAGAACAAATATGCTTTTAGGCACCTTTCAGTGTATAATATTGAAAAACTGTAATATGTTTTTCTGAAAAGATTGGTAATAAGATGTGGAGTGGAAATTTTAATTAAGAATTGCACAGTTTAAAAAGCAAAATTTTCTCTTCCCTAGAAGAGTCCCTTGACAAAAACTACACTTCAATAGCAGCACTTCCCCTTGAGTTTCTACAAACGTTACTGCTTACAGAGGTCTATTTCATCTTAATAATAGTCACATGTTGTCTTTTAATTGTACTTCATTTCACTTTCACTTTTTTCTGTAATAAAATTTCAGATTCATCGAATTCAGGTGGATTGATACCTCCGAGGTCATACAACAAACATTTATTAAGCACCTACTATGTGTAGGAAGTACCCATAATACTCCAGAAGATAGCATGACGTAGTAATAGAAAGTGCATACTTTAAAATCAGTGACCTTGAATTTAAAATCAGCTTCTACAGTTAGAGCCTGATGACCTGTGGCTATTTTACTTCAGCTCCCCGAGCCTTGGTTTCCTTATATGCGTAATGGTACTAATGGTGCCTTATGAACAGAGTCTCTTCAAGAATTCAGTAGAGTCATGTTCAGAGCCCGGACACTTCCTAACACAGAATACGCACTCAATAAAGCAAGTGCCTCCCCCAGCCCTATGTGTCAGGCGCTGGAGAGCTACATGATAAATATATCCTACTCCCAGGGGCAGGGATAACAATTATATTTATAACTCAAATCTGTGCTAGCATATTAATCATTCTAAAGGCAGCCCTGCTTACTCAGGCTCCTTGGTTCTACCAAGAAGCGCTAAATGAGACCTGATATTTGCAGAGCTATATTATATCTCATTTGGGATACTTGCTAAAGAAGGGTAAGGAATCTTGGCACTAGCGAATCTAAATACATTCATAGATCTGTCTTCAGCTTGCCTTATGTATTCTCTTATATATAAAGCACTTTATAGTTTATAAATGAGCACAGTTAATTTACATACCCCAGGGTGGTTTGATTTGCTTGCACTTAAGAAGGAACACTCTATCAAATGATGGAGTTTAGCCTTTTAATAATTAGGAAGAGTTCTATTAAATTCCACCAAGGCCATTCTTTTCAACTTAAGGGTTGCAATCTCTATTCAAAAAAAAAATTTTTTTTAATTACCTTCTTAACCCCTCTCAATTCTAGTATGATTTATAACTGATTGTAATTTGCCTCCTTCTGGGCCGTTTTTGGCCTGATATCCACAGCTCTGCATGCTTCCTCTCCTGTCTTAACTGCCTTCTCAAAATTAGAAATTCGTTAACACCTTACTCTTAACTTGTTTCTCAGAGTCCTTCTGGTGAAAAGAAGGATATACATTTGATATCCCGAAGTTGCAGTAAGACTATGCTATTTTGCACAATATTTTGCACACTTCTTTAATTATACACATATTAGATAATCGGTAAATCCTGTTGGCTGATAAGTTTTAGTTGCAGTAGTTTAAGAGTTAGAATTAAGAAGTGCTCCCTAATCATGCGCTTGGCAGAATATAACTCTTAGAATCCTCTGGATCCAGCTTGAACATGGACTGAACGGGGAGGAGAGGAGTGTATGAAAGTATCCAGGCTGCCATTGCGGTTCCATATCTAGAACAGACCACAGACAAGTCACGGGTAGCCAATGTCTCCGTCCCATTCAGGTCCACAGGGCTCCATTTTCACTCCTTACTCTTTTCTAAATTTGGAAATGCCTTAGGCAACTTCTTTATTCATTTTCTCAAATATAACTATTGTCCCTGTCTCTGGACAAATTCTCTGGGGAAATTAGCTTAAGCCTTTTGGTCTTTTCCTGACATGGATGAGACTACACTACCCTTTCTTTCTAGTTCTCAAAGTAATAATGAATTTTTAAGTCCCCAGGAAAATGCTATTTTTCTACGGGCAGTTACAGTGGCTAAGATGGTTAATAAAGCATCACAGACGTGGACGGTGAGTGAGTACTGTAGCAGAGAAACTGGGCGTCGGAGTCTGGAGTCAGACTTCCTGGAACTGAATCCCAGATTGACTACTTTCTAGCTGTGTTACCATGAGAGAGCTACTCAAAAATCCCCGAGCTTTTTCTCATCTGTAATAGATGGATAACAGTACCTATCTCACAGGGGTTGTTAGATGAGTAAAATAAACAACCTGCTGTATTGCAATCTGAAGCATAGCCAGGGCCAATAAACATTGGCAAAGTATTGTTACAGAAAGATACCTTGATTTAATTTTGGCTGGATTAGAACAGAGACCAGATCACCCAAGGAATGGAACTCCCAGTAAAAATCCCATGAGAAATGGGTCTGTGGAGAGCCAAAGATCATAAATGCTTTTCTAACATGTCTCATTAGAGAAAAGCACTTCCTCTTTAAGACCAGCACGTAGATCCCCCGGGATTAAAGAGAAAGAAGCAGGAGTAAAGTAACGCAAAGCTGACATGATCCATCACGGTAGAGGCATCCTCTGATGCGAGCATCAAGCTGCAATCAAAACGCTAAATGAGCAGTATTGTTGGGAGGAATGAGGAGAAATGATGAGTACTCACTAAGGGAAACTCCCGCTATGGGCTGTTGAAAATTCATCTTTGAGAAAATGAAGCCAAAAAAAAAAAAAAAGAGAGAGAGAGAGAGAGAGAAAGAAAAAGAAAAGAAAAAGATTGTGCCAAGTCTTCTTAATTGANGAATAATTTATGGACGATCAGCAGGAACATCTATCCAGGCAGCTGATTAAATGCAAAGTGTTTTGATAAGCAGAGTTACCACCGCAGGCCTCCTAGGAAAAGGAAGCCTTTCCAGCAAGCAATGCCAGTCTATATATTGATGGGCGTTGCCCCGTCTCTTTCTAGCAGCCTATTTCCCCACACCGTCCGCCTTTATCACTGGCAGGAAAAGTTACCTCCTCTGTGAGTTTCATTCTCCTGTCAAAATGATGGAGGTTAAATGTGGATAAGAAAGGCAATTAAAATAGATCTGTCACAAGTATGCTATCCCAGGGTGCCATCCTGATTTCCTTCTCTAGTGTGAACTGCTACCGAAGGATGATAATTGAAATTTGTCAGTGTTGACAGCTGATGACTAATATGGAGATTTTCATTACATATCCCTCCTGGAATGAAAAAGAGATGAGTGCATATTAAACTCCAGATGGAGGCATCCATGGGACAGGAAAATGCAGACACTACTCAAGCCAGCCGTGCAATGACTGATTGAGAGAACCCTAAGACGCTCTGAAATGAATCTGTATGGAAACAGAGACAGCATTAATTTTCTTCAGCTTCTTTCTGCCTGTGTAACCGCATCATTTTCAACATTACTGTTATCCTTACATGTTAATACTACCTGGAAGCCCAACCCACTAACCCTTGGCAGAGCCCATTGAAAAGGATGTAGGACTTCTGCTACTCCCTCAAGTTTGAAAATGTTGTGGTTTTATAATATAGAAACCCAGAAGTCATTTCTATTATTCATTTGTGTTATTTTATATTTTGTATATGATTTGCCTATTTATTAGAGTCATGAAAAGAAATCTCATTAATTATATAATTCTGTCAAAAGATACCAAGAAATCACCTTTAGTTAAAATTTTGCTGAGTTTTGTTATTAGCCAAGAATGAATATTCATTGAAATGGTTTTCTGGTGTGTGAGACAGGAAGCAAAATGGCTCCAAGACTCTGGTACAATGTTCCAGTTAACTATTGTTGCGTAACAAACTACCCCAAACTCAGTGGATGAAAATGACTTGTTTACACATAAATCTGTGAATTAGGAGTTTGGGCTGGGCTCAGCTTCAGTTCCATGTGGCTCTGATGGAGTTACCTCTCCAGTATCCAGCTGGCGATGGCCTGGTCTGGAGCATCAAAGATGGTTTTACTTGTATTTCTGGTGATATTAAGTGTATTTTCTTATTTTCTGTATTCTTGAAGCTCTGGAGATATCCGGAGCCTCACTGACCTAGGAGAAATTGTCTCTCCCAAGGCTAGCCAATTCCTAGAGATAGCAAATTACTCCCTGCAAGATAAAACCATGTGCGACAAAGTCTGTTTCCCCCACCAACCCCATTTATTGGGCTTTCATAGACTATTTACCATCAGGGCCAATATTCTCCTGTCTTAATCACCTCACAGCCAGGTACCAGGCAAGTTGGGTCAGCCCCTATACCTGAAGTCCACTGAAATTACTCAAATTAGCCAATTTCTTTGCTTTTCCCGCATCTCCCATTCCTTTCTGGAAAAGAAGAAGGAGGAGGAGGAGAATGTTGGGGTTATTGTACAGCATGAAATCAGCCATAATATCTGTCTTGCTAAAATGTAACATGAACGCCACTGAGGGCGGGGAAGGTTTCGGAGGAGGGCATAGGCCTTTGGAATGCCAAGGACTACGTGACCACTCTGCCGTTGGAATGTCACGGGGAGCTGCCTTCCCGAAGCTTTCCGAGCCCAAACAGTCGCCCTGTGATCCAAGAGATGTAGGCATTGTCCCTTAGGCTGTGTTTAGCAGAACTCGTAGAACATGCAAATTAGCATATCATGCAAATTAGCATATCGTATATTTCCCGTAAACAGATCCTCCCAGTTCCAGTAAGACCCCTTGTCACACATCGCGTGCCTGAGAAACAGTGATAAGGATTTGTGATTATCCTGAAAGACCAATAAAAGCGGGAGCAAAGAAGAGCAAAGCGTCTTCCTCTCTGAGCATCGACCCCCTTGCCTTCTCCTCTCTTTTACAGCAAAGTTTGGAGTAATCGTTCATCAGTCCGTACAGGGATTGCTGGCCGTTCCCTATAGGAGAAGAAGAACACAGAAGAAGAAGGAGGAGGAGGAGGAGAAGGAGAAGGAAAAGAAGAAGAAGAAGAAAAAGGGAAAAAAAGAGGAGGAGGAGGAGCCTGTTGTTACATTTCTAAGGAATTCTAAAGGAATTCTAAGGAAAGTTGTTTCTTTAATTTATGATCTCCTGGGAATTAGACAGCCTTGTCTGAGAGTGCTACCTAGGATATCTGCATGATTTCAGGCTGAGTTTAACTGATTAATATAGTCATTAGTGCAGAAAGCAAGAAATGAAAACAGTGGTTGGGTGGGGGGGAGCGCCCCTTCAGGAGATAAGCTCTGTCACATGCCTGTGGTAAGAGCGACACAAATAAATATCTCTCCTGATTTCATGGAGGGAGGCATGACATTATGATGATTATAAAGATCTAGGAGACAGAAATAGATGTGTGCAAATGCCCCTAATGAGGCATTAGTGTTGGAATTGTATCCCATTTGTTTTCCAAACCACATGCTTTCTAAACATGTATTTGCATTTGGATATAATGAGTGTAATTTGCTCTTACTGACCAAAATTACTTTATACGTGAAAATGCTGAAGCTTAAAAGTGAACAACTCAGCTGATCGATCACCAGCATGCTAATGACCCCCAATTTAACAGGAGTGCTGTCCTCCCCCCTCCCCCCCAGACCAGACAGCTAAGAGCTCAGCCCCATGCCAAGAGTGCATTTAGTTTTCTTGGGTTCACTCGGTCTCTGATGGAAATGTTGTCACCACCAAAGAAGAAGGGAGAAAAATGCGGAAGAAGACATGTTTTACTCTCCTTAGCCTTAACCGTGACAAAGGGCATTTATGGGCAGCGGAGCCTTTTTTAAAATACTGTGCCTATTTATTTTGTATCAACATGTGGTAAAATATGAATACACCCAGAATCTAATTACAGAAAGAATATTACACAAGCAACTTCCTTACATTTCACCGAAAAAGAGCGGTCATACTGCTGGACTACATTCAAAAAGTCATTGCTTGCCTATCACCGGACCATTGTGCGATTTTACATAATCAGTATTCAGGGGATGGTATTTTGCTAATAGGCAAAATCCTACAATGACAATTTAAATGGTTTGAAACATGCACGAGATAATTTGGAGTCACAGCTCTGCCAATTACTAATCAAGGAAGCAGGAATGTGGGCTCTCTCTGCATCCTGAGTGCTGTTGGGGGAACAGGCTGTCCTGTTCGATCAAGGAAACTTCGCTCACATCAAGCCAGGAGCTCAAGCCAGCTAATATCATCCTTTCAGACACTTTCTAGCGGAGATGAAGTGTCTTCACTGGATAACTCCATTGCTCACCATGGGCAGGAACATAGAACAGGCAGGTTGTTAGTGGTTAAGAGTGCAAACTCAGGCTATAATAAATAAATAAATAAATAAATAAATAAATAAATAAATAAATAAATAAATAAATAAATAAGATCTTGGTTTGAGTCCCAGCTCTGCTGCTAATCAATTCTATGAGCTTGGATAAGTACGTTGGTCTCTTTTGTACTGACTCTTTATCCTTTAAAAACTAAAACCAGGACTTTTTCTTAGAGCTGTAAAGATTATTGGAATATTACAGGTAAAACAGCACAAAATCTGACAAATGGCAAGAGTTCCATGACAGTTCATATCTGCTGCTTAAAATGGAAAATTAACATAATTTCGATATGATAAACCCCACATGAATGGGTTTTAGTGAATCTCCAGAAAATGTGACAAAATTCTGAATTCTTCTGGGAAGAGTTCTCATGGCTTTCCTTAAAGTCTCAAATGGGCTTCTAACAACAAGAACAAAAGGTAATAAGCACTATCTTATGTATTTTCCAGTATAGAAAAGTTATGTCAATGGACCTTCAACAAATGTTCTTGATGTTTTACTAAGTATCAGGCAGCACCCTAAATTCTAAGGCTGTAACAATGAGTCTAAGTGCCTCCCCTTAGGGAGGTAGGTGTAGAGAGAGGGAGAATAGATATTGGTGCCTAATCCATCAATATATGTGAAATGTGATAGATGTTATGAAAAGGAAGAGCAGGGCACAGGAAGTAGGGGAAAGTAATCTAGATCATTTCTAGACAGCTGTGCACAAGCCTAAGGGTTGAGTAAATTTGGCTCCCGAAGGACAAGGGCTCAGTGTCCTCACACTTGTCTGAGGAGGATTACTCCTGGCGGCCGCCCACCTGGGCCACATGGTTGGAGCTGCGTGTGCATCTGCTGTCTCTCCTTAGGAGTCCTGCTCAGTGCCCACCTCCTCACTGAAGCAATCCAGTGCTCCTACTGGTTCGGCTGAGGTCTAGATGCAGGCCCTTTCTTCCTCTTTTAGAATTGATTTATTGCAAACCTCAATGTAGGAACGTAGTGGGAACATAACACACGCTTCTTTGTCCCAACAATTACCCCCTACCATACTATTTCAAGTCCCCTTTCCTACTTGGAAGCCATTTCCCAAACAATAGCAACAATGTTGTAACTGTGTATAGTAACAGCTGCTAACTAGACTTATTACTGTGGAGATCATTTGCAATGTTTAAAAATATAGAATCACGTCCAACACCTAAAACAAGTATGGTAGTACATATAAATCGTACTTCAATAAAAAAGGAAAAAAATTGTATTCATCTTTTTTAAATGATGGTCTAAAATAGGTCTACATATAAATACAAATTTGTATAAATGCATTAATAGATTATAGCATAGTTGCTCTTTTTTGTGTGGTCTTTCATTTTCTTTTACTTTTTTCCACTTCTGCCTCTCCCTCTCAATCACACTATTGCCCCCATAACAATGCCCTTATTAACAATTCAGCTGGTATTATGTAAGTATGTACATGAAATTATATTGCTATCCATGCTCATAAAGTCATATCTGTGTGTGTGTGTGTGTGTGTGTGTGTGTGAGAAATAGAATCATATAACAAACACTTTTCCACACCTTGTTCATCTTCACTAACACCTCATGGACGTTCCTCCAAGTTAATTATTATAGATCTATTTAATTTTTAATAGCTACATAACATTCCATGGTATAATATATCATGATTGATTCAATAATTTTCCCAATGTTATATATTTACTTTTCCCATGGTTTTATACCATGAACAACTTGGTAATAAGTACATATATTCCTATTTACTGGTGATTCCCAAGAAAGACTCTGGTTATATATCTTTGTAATTTTAATAGCTACAGTCAGTTTGTTTCCCAAGATGACTAAACATAAACGATCCACATTCTGTTCCCACCCATCCTCATAGGTGAGTGTGGGGTACTCAGTGCTAACCGCTGTGCCCTATTCCCCCCCCCCAACCCTGCCCCAGAGGACTTCACCCTGCCAGGAGTTGCAAGAGTCACGATCCACAAAATTTCACCACCCTGTAGACCCAATGCCTCGAATTCCACTCAATCATTTGCCAAACATTTCCTGAGCCCCTATTATGTGGCAGTTACTGTTCTGGGCACCTTGAGATACGGAGGTAAACAAGATAACTGAAAGCAACTACAAGTGAATGTTACCAAAAGTAAATTTGTAGTGCTGAGACGTATTTGTTAGGGAAAGATCGCCTAGGCTGGGGAGACTTTCCTCAGGGAAAAAACAGACTTCTGGCCTTTTTCAAACTCATTGCACTGGCTTCCTATGGTTGCTATAACACATTACCCCAAATTTAGTGCCTTAAACAATTTGCTCCCCTTTGTGTCCTGTGTATCAGCTTCCTGGGGCAGGTCCAATAAATCACCACAAACTCGGGGCTTGAAAACAATAGACAGTCATTTTCTCACAGTTCTGGAGGCGAGAATCTGAAATCAGTTTTGTTGGACTAAAATCAAGGTGTCAGCAGAACTGTGCTCCCTCGAAATGCTCTAGGGGCGAACTCAGTCCTTGTTTCTTTTAACTTCTGGTGGCTGCTGGCTTTCCATGGCTTGTGGCTGCATCCCTCCAATCTCTGGCTCTCTGCTCACATTGCCTTCGGTCTGTCTCAAATCTCTGCTTCTCTCTCATAAGAATACATGTGATTGCATTTAGGGACCATGTGGAATAATCCAGGACAATCCCATCTCAAAATCCTTAACTTAATCCCATTTTCAAAGCCATTCATTGTCAGACCAAGTACCATTCACAAGTTCCAGGGATTAGGTCATGGATATCTCTGGGGGAGAAGAAGGGCATTATTCAGCCAACCACACTCATTTATTTTATTTTTGTATTGAATCTATATGCAAAGATTCTTATTTTCGATGAGAAAAATTTAGCATGTACTTTACTCGTGATTTTGGAAAAATAACATAGACAGTGACTAATAAAGACCATGGGGCCTTAATCCAGATCGGTGGGGTGGGGTGGAGAGCTGACGCTTTCGTCAGTTACCCTAAGCTGTAGTTTCATTATTTTGAGATACCAGCTACCTCCTGGAGATTGTGCTGTTATATTTGAAAGATAAGCAATAACACTTGCAAAGTACTATATCTGCAATAAATATTAGCTACCATTATTGAATTTTCCTAAAAAACATCACAAGGTAAGATGCTATTCCATATCTGTATTTCAGGTCCGTTCTGAGCACTGAACGATTGGGAGTTCCTAGTTAAGTCCATTTTTCTTGCACTAGTTTGAGCTGCAAGTATTAGCATGATCTACTTTTCTCCTCACAGTTTAAAAAATAATTTCCCATTATCTATTTCCCTTTTCAGCTCCAGTCTTTCAGTCTTTTATTTTCCCCAGCTGACACATTATGTCCTAGCTTCATCCCAAAAATTGCATGATCAAGTTTCCAGTTTGCCTTGCACCCAAACTGTTGAATGAGGATGCAACCTAATTATGTGCTTGTTTCCTGAATCATATTTATATATCTATCAAATGTTACAAAATTTTCATGAACAAAATCAGTTATTCAGAGCCTTAAAAGAGACAAGAATTTATTTTTCTACCTTCTATATTACCAAGTAAGATAAATTCTCCCAACTCTCAGATACTTACTTTATTTTTTTAGCATTTATTTATTTATTTTTAAATATTTTTTATTATATTATATTAGTCACCATATAGTACATCCCAAGTTTTTGATGTAAAGTTCCATGATTCATTACTTGCATGTAACACCCAGTGCACCATGCAATACGTGCCCTCCTTACTACCCATCACCGGTCTATCCCATTCCCCCACCCCCCTCCCCTCTGAAGCCCTCAGTTTGTTTCTCAGAGTCCATAGTCTCTCATGCTTCACTCCCCCCTCTGATTACCCCCCTTTCTTTATCCCTTTCTTCTCCTACTGATCTTTCTAGTTCTTTTTTTTTTATTTTAATGTTTTTTTATTATATTATGTTAGTCACCATACAGTACATCCCTGGTTTCTGATGTAAAGTTCCATGATTCATTACTTGCGTGTAACACCCAGTGCACCATGCAATACGTGCCCTCCTTACTACCCA